>NC_071620.1:600000-900000 GCF_014839835.1 Dryobates pubescens
ATATAAAGGAGCAGGGCTGGGGAGGAGGAAACCCTTCCCTCCTGCAGGCAGCCTGGGGTGGGGGCACCCAGCCCTGCGTGGGGAGGAGCAGGCAGCGCAGCACCCGGCCCAGGGCAGCCAGGCAGGGGCTGCGGGGGGCACCTCGGGGCATGCAGTCCTTGGCTGTGTAGGACAGCCTGACACCAAGGGAGCTGGAGAGTCAGGAAAGCCCAGCGTGGCTCAGGCTGGCAGGGAGCTCAGAGCTCCTCTGCTCCAACCTCCATGGAGGTGTCCCTCCATGCCCAGGGACACCTCTCAGCCAGGCTCAGCTGCTCAGGGCCTCATCCAGCCTGGCCCTGAGCAGCCCCAGGCAGGAGGCAGCCACAGCCTCCCTGGGCAGCCTGGGCCAGAGGCTCAGCAGCCTCACACTCAACAACTTCTTCCTCAGCTCCACTCTGCCCCTGCTCTGCCTCAGCTCCAAGCCCTTCCCGCTGGGCCTGGCTCCAGCCCCCCTCAGGAGCAGTTCCTCTGCAGCCTTCCTGCAGGATCCCTTCAGGTGCTGGCAGCAGCTCTGAGGAGCCCCTGGAGCCTTCTCCTCTGCAGGCTGCACAGCCCCAGCTCCCTCAGCCTGTGCTCCCAGCAGAGCTGCTCCAGCCCTGGCAGCATCTCTGTGGCCTCCTCTGGCCTCTCTCCAGCAGCTCTGTGTCCTTCTCCTGCTGGGGACAGCAGAGCTGGAGGCAGGCTTGGAGGGGAGGTCTGAGCAGAGCAGAGCCCAGGGGCAGAATCCCCTCTGCTGCCCTGCTGCCCACCCTGCTCTGGCTGCAGCCCAGCACACAGCTGCCTGAGGGCTGCAGGAGGCACTGCTGGGGAGCTGCTCAGCACCCAGCACCCCCAAGCCTCTTCCTTCAGGGCTGCTCCCAACCCACTCTGCCCCCAGCCTGGATCTGTGCCTGGGAAGATGGTCAGAGCCAGCTGCAGGACCTTGCACTGTGACCTGTTGGAGCTCCTGCAGCTGGCACTGCCCCATGCAGCCCCAGAAGAATTTAGGGTAAAACAAACCCTGGAGATGTAAAGCCCAAGGCCTGAGCAGACAGTGAAATATCACCACTTCAATGGAGCTCTTGTCTGCTGCCTGACTCTGCTTTCACACACACATGAAGCAGGGTGAATCAGGCATGGCCTGCTTTGATTGAGAATGATTGTGTCCTACCCCATGAAGGGGAGGTCCAGAATGCTCCCAGTGCCACCCCTTCCATAGCCAAAGCCTCCTCCATGGGTGGCAAACTGAAGCAGGAGAGGATGCTCTGTGAGGCTCCGGGTGAGAGCTCTTCTCCCAGCAGAGAATGGGAGCCTCATGCAGTCATGGCATGCATTGGGCTGGAAGGTGTGGTGAAGAGGTTATTCAACTGATGCATATGAAAGATGGATTGTGAGAATATTATGTTTATTAATTATCAAACTATCAGTAACTGATGGATCACCACCTATCACCACCTCATCTATGTGTTCTAGTGCATGGTCCTGAAATACAGCCCACGAGTGGCTTGGTGTTGTGATTAGAACTCAACTGAACTCCCTATAGGCCATTCCTGTGTTTACACAGAATACATAGACTAAACCAGGTTGGAAGAGACCTTCAAGATCACCGTGTCCAACCCATCAACCAATCCAACACCACCCAAACAACTAACCCATGGCACCAAGCACCCCAGCAAGTCTCCTCCTGAACACCTCCAGTGATGGCGACTCCACCACCTCCCCAGGCAGCCCGTTCCAATGGGCAATCACTCTTTCTGTGTAGAACTTCTTCCTAACATCCAACCTAAACCTCCCCTGGCACAGCTTGAGACTGTGTCCTCTTGTTCTCGTGCTGGCTGCCTGGGAGAAGAGACCAACATCTGTCTGTCTACAACCTCCCTGCAGGGAGTTGTAGAGAGCAATAAGGTCACCCCTGAGTCTCCTCCAGGCTAAGCAACCCCAGCTCCCTCAGCCTCTCCTCACAGGGCTGTGTTCCAAACCCCTCACCAACTTTGTTGCCCTTCTCTGGACTCGTTCCAGCAAGTCAACCTCCTTCCTAAACTGAGGGGCCCAGAACTGGACACAGGACTCAAGGTGTGGCCTAAGCAGTGCAGTGTACAGGGGCAGAATGACCTCCCTGCTCCTGCTGGCCACACTGTTCCTGATGCAGGCCAGGATGCCTTTGGCCCTCCTGGCCCCCTGGGCACACTGCAGGCTCATGTTCAGCCTACCATCAACCAGCACCCCCAGGTCCCTCTCTGCCTGGCCGCTCTCAGCCACTCTGCCCCCAGCCTGTAGCTCTGCATGGGGTTGTTGTGGCCAATGTGCAGAACCCGGCACTTGGATGTGTTCAATCTCCTGCCCTTGGCCTCTGCCCCTCTGCCCAGCCTGTTGAGGTCCCTCTGCAGAGCCTCTCTACCCTCCAGCAGATCAACTCCTGCCCCCAGCTTGGTGTCGTCAGCAAACTTACTGCTGATGGACTCGATGTCCTCATCCAGATCATCAATGAAGATGTTAAAGAGCATGGGGCCCAGCACTGACCCTGGGGCACAGCACTGGTGCCTGGCTGCCAGCTGGCTGTGGCACCATTCACCACCACTCTCTGGGCTCAGCCCAGAGAACGAAGGGTGCAGTTCCGGCGCTTGGCCAACAGGTGGCGACTCGGCGGGACGCAGGTGGCCCCTGGCTACACACAGATGTGTTAGAATCTCTCTATGCCTTGTGTGACTCAACAAAGATAAAATCACTTGCTGCTTGCCCAGACAATATGTTGTTGGGCAGAGCCACTGGAAAGAAGGTGCAAAGACCAATCCTGGATGCAAATCCCCTTGCGATTGCATTGTGATAACACTGACTGCAGCTGGCCTGCAACAGCGGCCCAAGGACCCAGCCACCAGGACAAGATCATTCCCAGGAGGGGAGGATGGTGAGACAATGGGTGTCATGGGTGTGTGGGCAGGTTAGATGGAGAAGGATAAGGTGCAGGCCCTCCCCCCCTCCATCTAGACCCCTGCCCAAACACACAGAAATGCACAGAAAGATTTCCTGGGGAACGATACCTGGATATTTACCTAAGGAGGAGTTCCTGGCTCCTGAACTCCTGAGGGACAATGCTTGGACACATACCTAAGGACTAAAAACTGTATAAAAGACTTGACCACTACTGGCTTAGCAGAAGAAAAACGCAGCAGAAGGAGCATGCTGATGAGGAGGAAGGAAAAGCCTGGGCCAGGCTGCGTCGGAGAAAAGAGGCTGTGGAGCCTGGGAGAAGCAGACTGAACCCTCTCTCCGTGTCCTAAGTCCTGCTTGCTGCCACTCATGGAACTGACCCACGCTGCCCAGAGGGACCTCATCTATTCTCCAGCCAAAGCCTCAGCACCCTTTCTCTACAGACCCAGGCTGCCCAGGGGGACCACATCTCTTCTCCAGCCAAAGCCTCAGCTCCCTTTCTCTACAAACCCAGCATCTCCTGCAGCACCTTTCCTCCACAGACTCAAACTGTCTTGGGGGGGGGGGTGAGGGGTGTGGTACTATAACTCCTTTCCTCTTCTCTCTCTCTTCTCTCTCTCCCTCTCTATTTTCTCCCTCTCCCCTTCTTATTTCCACTTTATTTCTGTAATCAACAGCCTGGCTGTTGATATTTTGGCCTCGCTTGTGCCTCTCATTTCACAACAGGGGAATATTCCAAAGAGCTGAGTCCCCTTCCCTCTCCGGACCGAGACAGTCAGCGCTTGCTCTGCTGGACGCGGGTGCTTCGAGCTGAGTGCTCGTGGGTGGAAAGCGCCTGGGAGATACTCTGTGGCTGTCGTTTGTAGCCAGGCGGAGGTCCGGCAGGTGACTGTGGCTGGGCTGGTTCCCAGTCGAGTCGGACGGTGGCAGCGGGTTGCTGTCTCCTCTCTCCACAGCAGCGGAGAGGGAATGATGGAGCCTGGGCTTGGCGCGGAAGCAGGTTCCCTGCAGGACTCGGTCGGTCCCCTCCAGACGACAGGGCTCGGTCCTGGCCGGGGTCGGCCTGTGGGGTCGGCCCTCAGGAGTCGGCTGGCACGGCAGGGCCGGGCACCGGGCGCCGGTAGACGGGCTCGGAGGGCACGGCAGCAGGCAAAGGCTGCGGGGCCGGCCGGCTACAGTGATTCCCGGGGCTGATGCAAATGGCCTCGGGGAGAGAATGCGACGGCAGTAAGCGGCGGATTCTCCTTTGCTGGGCTTAAAGGAACAGCGGGACTCGGAGCGGTGCCGGCTTCGGTGCAGCACAGGCACGAACAGAGCTTTGGTCTTCCCTGAGGGTCACAGGGCTCAGAGCAGCACGCGTGGTGGCTCCTCTCCCGCTACGGCAGGGCTAGGCATACGTGGACTCGGTCTCGATCAAGTCCCTTCTCCCTGGCAGCTGGGCAGATCTTACCCTCGGGGGTTGGTCCAGTCCTCCGGTGGCACGGTGGGCTCTCCCGGTTGGTACGACTGGCTGCGGCGACGCTGGGCTTCTCAGGCTCAGCGAAGGTCCTCCCTCTGGGGATGATCCTCCAACTGCTCCTCACGATGCAGAGGCTTTCAGTGTGCGTGCAGGTGTGACAGAAGCTAACAACAATGAGCTCCATGGCAGAGCCTGTGGCTCGAGAGTTGCTCTCTCCAGCAAGCACAGAGACAAAGTGAAGGAGGGGGCAACTTGTTTACCAGCTGGGGTGGTACTTACAGATCCCTGGAGGCTGGGTTTGACCAATGGGCACTCTCATAGACAACTGGCTCCAGCCTATAGAAAGCGTGAAGCAAGAGTTATGCCATGCTTGGTGTTCGCACGAGCACCGCATGCGCTGGGTGCCTGCTGGCCTGGCTAATGCCTTGGCTTTTCTCTTCCTCCTGCAGGAGGGGGAACTTGTCCACATGCTGGGACAAGATTCGATATCTGGGCATAATGTGCCTTCACCACACCTCTCTCTCCATTTGTCCTCTCTCTCCATTTTCCTCTCTCTTTTCATTTTTCCTCTCTCTCCATTTTTTCTCTCTCCATTTTTCCTCTCTCCATTTACCCTCTCTCCATTTTTCCTCTCTCTCCATTTTCCTCTCTCTCCATTTTCCTCTCTCTCCATTTTTCCTCTCTCCGTTTTTCCTCTCTCTCCATTTTTTCCTCTCTCTCCATTTCTTCCTCTCTCCATTTTCCTCTCTCTCCATTTTTCCTCTCTCCATTTTCCCTCTCTCCATTTCCCTCTCTCTGCATTTCCCTCTCTCTCCATTTTCCCTCTCTCTCCATTTTCCTCTCTCTCCATTTTCCCTCTCTCTCCATTTTTCCTCTTTCTCCATCTCTCCATCTTATTCTCTCCCTTCTTCTGTTCTGCCCACTTGATTCTGTTAATGAGCAGCCTGGCTGTTGATGTTTTGGCCTTGTTTGTGCCTCTAGCTTCATAACAGAGGAATGTTCAGAAGGAGCTGAGGCTCTGCCCCTCTGGCCCGAGGCAGCATCCTCTGGGTGTGTTTGTCTCGGTGTGCTTCATGTGGGCCTTGGCAGGAGGTTGGTTGGGTCATTGAATCCATTTTCCTTCCAGCCCTGGGGCCTGCACTCCCTCCTCTCTGCTGGGCAGGGCTCACCAGGTGATGGAGCATCTGCTGGAGGTTAGCCCTGGCCATTGGCCCACCACAGACACGGATCCATGCCGTAGGAGTCACGTCCTGGCTGGGCTCAGGCGGCAGCTGCTTCAAAACAACCCTTCTGCTGCTCTCAGCAGCCAAGCCAGCAAGGTCTGGAGGACAGTAAGGGTGGAAACCCCCTTTCTGACAGGGAGCCCTAAAGTCTGCACAAAACAAAGCTGCAAGGTCTGGGCACTCCAGCTGTGGCATGGCTCTGGCTCCCTGGGGCTTCCTCTTGCTGCTCAAGTTGGGTTCTTTGTCATGATTTGGGTCTGTCCATGCCCTGAGTCAGGGCTGCCTTCAGCCTCTGGAAGAGCTGCTTTGAAATCAGGTTGACACTGAAGCTGTTTGGCTTTACAATGCAAAAGCCCCTTCCCTTCCCTTCCCTTCCCTTCCCTTCCCTTCCCTTCCCTTCCCTTCCCTTCCCTTCCCTTCCCTTCCCTTCCCTTCCCTTCCCTTCCCTTCCCTTCCCTTCCCTTCCCTTCCCTTCCCTTCCCTTCCCTTCCCTTCCCTTCCCTTCCCTTCCCTTCCCTTCCCTTCCCTTCCCTTCCCTTCCCTTCCCTTCCCTTCCCTTCCCTTCCCTTCCCTTCCCTTCCCTTCCCTTCCCTTCCCTTCCCTTCCCTTCCCTTCCCTTCTCTTCCCTTCCCTTCCCACCAGGGAGGCTGTGGGTGCCTCCCCTCTGGGGGTGTTGAACCAGGCCTTGAGCCCAGCTGAGAGGTGTGCCTGGGCAGGGTGAGGAGGTTGGAGGAGGTGAGCTCTGGGCTGCCTTGCAGCCTGGGCCATGCTGGGCTGGGAGCTGAGCTCTGGGCTGCCTTGCAGGCTGGGGCATGCTGGGCTGGGAGGTGAGCTCTGGGCTGCCTTGCAGGCTGGGGCATGCTGGGCTGGGAGCTGAGCTCTGGGCTGCCTTGCAGGCTGGGCCATGCTGGGCTGGGAGCTGAGCTCTGGGCTGCCTTGCAGGCTGGGCCATGCTGGGCTGGGAGCTGAGCTCTGGGCTGCCTTGCAGGCTGGGCCATGCTGGGCTGGGAGCTGAGCTCTGGGCTGCCTTGCAGGCTGGGCCATGCTGGGCTGGGAGGTGCTTGGTGGCACTGTCTGAGCTGCTCTCCTGGTCAGCAGCCTCAGTGTGCAGAGGCAGCGCTGCTGAGCCCTCTGGGGAGCGAGGGACAATTTATCTTCCCTAATTGGCTTTGGTTGGGGTTGAAGGGACTCAGCCTGGCCTGCTGCCCACCCAGAGCAGAGCAGCCAACAAATTCCCAGCTCAAAGTGACTGCTCAGGCTCCAGCTGAGCTGCTGGGGAGGTCACACACGACTGCCTGAGACTGAGCTTTGGTTTCTCGTCGCGTTGCTCTGGAAAGCAAAACCAACCAACAAACCCTGCTGTGAGGAGAGCGCTGAACCTGCCACAGGGCAACGTCCAGCGGCAGCCAGGCAGCCTCTGTTGGCTTGGGGCATGGCTTGGCTGTTCCTCCACTCCTGCCCTCCCCCAGTGTCTCACAGCAAACAGTCACAGAATGTTAGGGGCCTCCAGAGACCATCCAGCCCAACCCCCCTGCCCTCAGGGCAGTGTCGCCCAGGGCAGTCCTGGCCAGAGCAGGGAAAGAGCTGAATCCTGGCTGGCATCTCTGTGAGCATCCAGGGAGCAAGGAGGATGACTCCTTGGTCCTCAGGCTCTGCAGGGGGACCTTGCCAGGCTGGGCAGATGGGCAGAGGCCAACAGGATGGCATTCAACAAGTCCAAGTGTTGGGTGCTGCACTTTGGCCACAGCAACCCCAGGCAGTGCTACAGGCTGGGGGCAGAGAGAGCAGCCAGGCAGAGAGGGACCTGGGGGGAGTGGGGGAGAGCAGCTGAACAGGAGGCAGCAGTGTGCCCAGGGGGCCAGGAAGGCCAAGGGCATCCTGGCCTGCAGCAGGCAGAGTGTGGCCAGCAGGAGCAGGGAAGTCCTTCTGCCCTGGGCTCAGCACTGCTCAGGCCACCCCTTGAGTCCTGTGTCCAGCTCTGGGCTCCTCAGGTCAGGAAAGAGGTTGAGCTGCTGGAAGGTGTCCAGAGAAGGGCAACAAAGCTGGGGAGGGGTCTGGGGCACAGCCCTGGGAGGAGAGGCTGAGGGAGCTGGGGTTGCTTAGCCTGCAGAAGAGGAGGCTCAGGGGAGACCTTCTTGCTCTCTGCAACTCCCTGCAGGGAGGTTGGAGCCAGGTGGGGGTTGGGCTCTGCTCCCAGGCCCCCAGCACCAGAACAAGAGGCCACAGTCTCAAGCTGTGCCAGGGGAGGTTCAGGCTGGGTGTTAGGAAGAAGTTCTTCCCAGCAAGAGAGATTGGCCCTGGGGATGTGCTGCCCAGGGAGGTGGTGGAGTCCCCAGCCCTGGAGGTGTTCAAGAGGGGATTGGATGTAGCCCTTGGTGCCATGGTTTAGCTAGTCAGGAGGTGCTGGGTGCCAGCTTGGACTTGATGCTCTCTGAGGTCTTTTCCAACCTGATTGATTCTATGATTCTGATGCTGCCCCTTCCATGCCAGGCTTCTAAGGGCAGCTTGAGCTTTCCTGTGTGAGGCCCAGGATGGTGCTGGTGTGAATGGAGGTCCTGAATCCTTTGTTTCTTGCTGCTTTCATTGAGTTCCAGGAGATTAATCACCTCGGGGGAGGTTTATCCAGTGGTAAAGCTGCGGAGACAAAAGGGTAAAGAGCTCCAAATGCCACAGCAGCTTTCTGCAGCCATCAGTCAGAGGGAAGCTGCAGCCAGCTCGGTTTGTTAGGGGGCAGGATGACAGAGGAGGCTGTGTGTGTGCCTTGGGAGGCTCAGCGCACTGCAGCAGTTCACAGCCCAGCTAATGAATGCAGTCATTGCTGTGCTCATTAGCTCAGCAGGGCAGCCAGCCCCGAGGGGGCCTGCAGGCTGCAGGGCATGGGGGGGCTCTAGAGAGAGCAACCAGCTGGCTCCACAGACTGAGTCCTGTGTCCAGCTCTGGGCTCCTCAGGTCAGGAAAGAGGTTGAGCTGCTGGAAGGTGTCCAGAGAAGGGCAACAAAGCTGGGGAGGGGTCTGGAGCACAGCCCTGGGAGGAGAGGCTGAGGGAGCTGGGGTTGCTTAGCCTGCAGAAGAGGAGGCTCAGGGGAGACCTTCTTGCTCTCTGCAGCTCCCTGCAGGGAGGTTGGAGCCAGGTGGGGGTTGGGCTCTGCTCCCAGGCACCCAGCCCCAGAACAAGAGGCCACAGTCTCAAGCTGTGCCAGGGGAGGTTCAGGCTGGAGGTGAGGAGAAAGTTCTTCCCAACCAGAGAGATTGGCCCTGGGGATGTGCTGCCCAGGGAGGTGGTGGAGTCCCCAGCCCTGGAGGTGTTGCAGAGGATATTGGATGTGGCCCTTGGAGCCATGGGTTAGTTAGTCAGGAGGTGCTGGGTGACAGCTTGGACTTCATGAGCTCTGAGGTCTTTTCCAACCTTATTGATGCTTTGATTCTCTATCACAGAATGCATCACAGTGGAAGGGACCCTCCAAGGTCAGCCTCACAGGATGGCTCAGGTTGGAATGGACCTCAGGGTTCATCTGCTCCAGCCTCCTGCCCCAGGCAGGGACACCTCAGCTCCATGAAGCTGGTGACTGCCACAGGGGCATCTCAGTGCTGAGGGCAGCTGCATCCTGGCAAAAGCCTGGGTTCAGCCAGGGTCCTCGGGGGTGGTGGTGTGGTTGTGACTTTGCTGCATGGCAGTCACACAACCATCAGCAGATGGTGGATGAGGAGCTCAGCAGGAGCCAGCAGGGAGCACTTGCAGCCCAGAGAGCCAAGCAGAGCCTGGGCTGCAGCAAGAGAAGTGTGGCCAGCAGGGCAGGGAGGGGATTCTGCCCCTCTGCTCCGCTCTGCTGAGACCACAGCTGCAGCTCTGGGGCCAGCTCTGGAGCCTCTGTGCCAGGAAGGCTCTGGAGGGGCTGGAAGGTGTCCAGAGAAGGGCCAGGAGGATGAGCAGAGGGCTGGAGCTGCTCTGCTAGGAGGACAGACTGAGGGAGTTGGGGTTGTGCAGGTTGGAGAGGAGAAGGCTCCCAGGAGACCTCATTGTGGCCTTCCAGGATCTGCAGGGGGCTGCAGGAAAGCTGGGGAGGGACTTTTGAGGGTGTCAGGGAGGGATAGGACTGGGGGGATGGAGCAGAACTAGAAGTGGGGAGATTGAGATTGGCTGTGAGGAAGAAGTTGTTGCCCATGAGGGTGGTGAGAGCCTGGCACAGGCTGCCCAGGGAGGTGGTGGCAGCCTCCTGCCTGGAGGTGTTTGCAGCCAGGCTGGAGGTGGCTGTGAGCAACCTGCTGCGGTGTGAGGTGTCCCTGCCCATGGCAGGGGGTTGGAGCTGGCTGAGCCTTGAGCTCCCTTCCAGCCCTGCCAGCTCTGTGATGATTCTCTGGTTCTCTGAACTGGAAGCTTGAGGGCAGGTGGGAGGTGAGGCTGTGAGACAAAGCAGTCCAGGCTGGTGGGTACAAAGGAGAGGGGTCATGGAATGGCTTGGGTTGGAAGGGACCCCCGTGCCATTGGCAGGACACCTCCCACCAGCCAGGGAGGACAATAGTGCCTCATTCAGTATCACCAAGGTTGGAAGAGACCTCAAAGATCATCGAGTCCAACCTGTCACCACAGACCCCATGACTAGAGTAGGGAGGACAATAGTGCCCACTGCAGGCTTCAACTTACAAGCTTCCCATTAAGGGTCTTATGTGCTACCAACTGAGCCACACCACAGGCCAGGCTGCTGGAGGCTTCGGGATCATGCCCACCAAGGGCATGGAGAGGCTGCAGCTCAAGCAGACCTCGTAGGAAGCCTCCACGGGCGGACGCTGAGCGCTTCAGACAAGGCTGAGCTGAACATCCCTGAGGCAAGGCTGCTTGGGAGGCCTCAGCTTCCCCCTGCAGCTCTGCTGGAGGCAGGGCAAGCCCCTGGCAGCAGCCAGCCTTGGCAGCAGCCAGCCTTGGCAGCCCCCTGGCAGCAGCCAGCCTTGGCAGCAGCCAGCCTTGGCAGCCCCCTGGCAGCAGCCAGCCTTGGCAGCAGCCAGCCTTGGCAGCCCCCTGGCAGCAGCCAGCCTTGGCAGCCCCCTGGCAGCAGCCAGCCTTGGCTGTCCCTTGGCAGCAGCCAGCCTTGGCAGCCCCTTGGCAGCAGCCAGCCTTGGCAGCCCCCTGGCAGCAGCCAGCCTTGGCAGCCCCCTGGCAGCAGCCAGCCTTGGCTGTCCCCTGGCAGCAGCCAGCCTTGGCTGTCCCTTGGCAGCAGCCAGCCTTGGCAGCCCCCTGGCAGCAGCCAGCCTTGGCAGCCCCCTGGCAGCAGCCAGCCTTGGCAGCCCCCTGGCAGCAGCCAGCCTTGGCAGCCCCCTGGCAGCAGCCAGCCTTGGCTGTCCCCTGGCAGCAGCCAGCCTTGGCAGCCCCCTGGCAGCAGCCAGCCTTGGCTGCCCCCTGGCAGCAGCCAGCCTTGGCTGTCCCTTGGCAGCAGCCAGCCTTGGCAGCCCCCTGGCAGCAGCCAGCCTTGGCTGTCCCCTGGCAGCAGCCAGCCTTGGCAGCCCCCTGGCAGCAGCCAGCCTTGGCAGCCCCCTGGCAGCAGCCAGCCTTGGCTGTCCCCTGGCAGCAGCCAGCCTTGGCTGTCCCTTGGCAGCAGCCAGCCTTGGCAGCCCCCTGGCAGCAGCCAGCCTTGGCAGCCCCCTGGCAGCAGCCAGCCTTGGCTGTCCCCTGGCAGCAGCCAGCCTTGGCTGTCCCTTGGCAGCAGCCAGCCTTGGCAGCCCCCTGGCAGCAGCCAGCCTTGGCAGCCCCCTGGCAGCAGCCAGCCTTGGCAGCCCCCTGGCAGCAGCCAGCCTTGGCAGCCCCCTGGCAGCAGCCAGCCTTGGCAGCCCCCTGGCAGCAGCCAGCCTTGGCTGTCCCCTGGCAGCAGCCAGCCTTGGCTGTCCCTTGGCAGCAGCCAGCCTTGGCAGCCCCCTGGCAGCAGCCAGCCTTGGCAGCCCCCTGGCAGCAGCCAGCCTTGGCTGTCCCCTGGCAGCAGCCAGCCTTGGCTGTCCCTTGGCAGCAGCCAGCCTTGGCAGCCCCCTGGCAGCAGCAGCCTTGGCAGCCCCCTGGCATGCAGCCAGCCTTGGCTGTCCCCCTGGCAGCAGCCAGCCTTGGCAGCCCCCTGGCAGCAGCCAGCCTTGGCAGCCCCCTGGCAGCAGCCAGCCTTGGCTGTCCCCTGGCAGCAGCCAGCCTTGGCAGCCCCCTGGCAGCAGCCAGCCTTGGCTGTCCCTTGGCAGCAGCCAGCCTTGGCAGCCCCCTGGCAGCAGCCAGCCTTGGCAGCCCCCTGGCAGCAGCCAGCCTTGGCAGCCCCCTGGCAGCAGCCAGCCTTGGGCTGTCCCCTGGCAGCAGGCAGCCTTGGCAGCCCCCTGGCAGCAGCCAGGCCTTGGCAGCACCCCTGCAGCAGCCAGCCTTGGCAGCCCCCCTGGCAGCAGCCAGCCCCTTGGCAGCCCACATGGCAGCAGCCGAGCCTTGGCTGTCCACTTGGCAGCAGGCAGCCTTGGCAGTCCCCCTGGCAGCAGACCAGCCTTGGCCTGTCTCCCTGGCAGCAGCCAGCCTTGGGCCTGGTCCCCTGGCAGCAGCCAGCCTTTGGCTGTCCCCCTGGCAGCAGCCAGCCTTGGCAGCCCCCTGGCAGCAGCCAGCCTTGTCTGTCCCCTGGCAGGCAGCCAGCCTTGGCTGTTCCCCTGGCAAGCAGCCAGCCTTGGCTGTCCCACTGGCAGCAGCCAGCCTTGGCAGCCCCCTGGCAGCAGCCAGCCTTGGCTGTCCCCTGGCGAGCAGCCAAGCCTTGGCTGTCCCCCCCACCTTGGACGACCCCCTGGCAGCAGCCAGCCTTGGCTGTCCCCCTGGCAGCAGCCAGCCTTGGCTGTCCCTTGGCAGCAGCCAGCCTTGGCATGTCCCCCTTGGCAGCAGCCAGCCTTGGCCGCCCCCTGGCAGCAGCCAGCCTGGCAGCCCCCTGGCAGCAGCCAGCCTTGGCAGCCCCCTGGCAGCAGCCAGCCTTGGCTGTCCCCTTGGCAGCAGCCAGCCTTGGCAGCCCCCTGGCAGCAGCCAGCCTTTGGCAGCCCCCTGGCAGCAGCCAGCCTTGGCTGTCCCTTGGCAGCAGCCAGCCTTGGCAGCCCCCTGGCAGCAGCCAGCCTTGGCAGCCCCCTGGCAGCAGCCAGCCTGGCAGCCCCCTGGCAGCAGCCAGCCTTGGCTGTCCCCTGGCAGCAGCCAGCCTTGGCTGTCCCCTTGGCAGCAGCCAGCCTTGGCAGCCCCCTGGCAGCAGCCAGCCTTGGCTGTCCCCCTGGCAGCAGCCAGCCTTGGCTGTCCCTTGGCAGCAGCCCAGCCAATGGCTGTCCCTTGGCAGCAGGCCAGCCTTGGCAGCCCCCTGGCAGCAGGCAGCCTTGGCTGTCCCTTGGCAGCAGCCAGCCTTGGCTGTCCCTTGGCAGCAGCCAGCCTTGGCAGCCCCCTGGCAGCAGGCAGCCTTGGCAGCCCCCTGGCAGCAGCCAGCCTTGGCTGTCCCTTGGCAGCAGCCAGCCTTGGCAGCCCCCTGGCAGCAGCCAGCCTTGGCAGCCCCCTGGCAGCAGCCAGCCTTGGCTGTCCCTTGGCAGCAGCCAGCCTTGGCAGCCCCCTGGCAGCAGCCAGCCTTGGCTGTCCCTTGGCAGCAGCCAGCCTTGGCTGTCCCTTGGCAGCAGCCAGCCTTGGCAGCCCCTGGCAGCAGCCAGCCTTGGGCAGCCCCCTGGCAGCAGCCAGCCTTGGCAGCCCCCTGGCAGCAGCCAGCCTTGGCAGCCCCCTTGGCAGCAGCCAGCCTTGGCAGCCCCCTGGCAGCAGCCAGCCTTGGCAGCCCCCTGGCAGCAGCCAGCCTTGGCAGCCCCCTGGCAGCAGCCAGCCTTGGCTGTCCCCTGGCAGCAGCCAGCCTTGGCTGTCCCTTGGCAGCAGCCAGCCTTGGCAGCCCCCTGGCAGCAGCCAGCCTTGGCTGACCCCTGGCAGCAGCCAGCCTTGGCTGTCCCTTGGCAGCAGCCAGCCTTGGCAGCCCCCTGGCAGCAGCCAGCCTGGCTGTCCCCTGGCAGCAGCCAGGCCTTGGCAGCCCCCTGGCAGCAGCCAGCCTTGGCAGCCCCCTGGCAGCAGCCAGCCTTGGCTGTCCCCTGGCAGCAGCCAGCCTTGGCCTGTCCCTGTGCAGCAGCCAGCCTTGGCAGCCCCCTGGCAGCAGCCAGCCTTGGCAGCCCCCTGCAGCAGCCAGCCTTGGCTGTCCCCTGGCAGCAGCCAGCCTTGGCAGCCCCCTGGCAGCAGCCAGCCTTGGCTGTCCCTTGGCAGCAGCCAGCCTTGGCAGCCCCTTGGCAGCAGCCAGCCTTGGCAGCCCCCTGGCAGGCAGCCAGCCTTGGCTGTCCCCTGGCAGCAGCCAGCCTTGGCTGCCCCCTGGCAGCAGCCAGCCTTGGCAGCCCCTGGCAGCAGCCAAGCCTTGGCAGCCCCCTGGCAGCAGCCAGCCTTGGCAGCCCCCTGGCAGCAGCCAGCCTTGGCTGTCCCCTGGCAGCAGCCAGCCTTGGCTGCCCCCTGGCAGCAGCCAGCCTTGGCTGTCCCCTGGCAGCAGCCAGCCTTGGCTGTCCCTTGGCAGCAGCCAGCCTTGGCTGTCCCCTGGCAGCAGCCAGCCTTGGCAGCCCCCTGGCAGCAGCCAGCCTTGGCTGTCCCCTGGCAGCAGCCAGCCTTGGCATGCCCCCTGGCAGCAGCCAGCCTTGGCAGCCCCCTGGCAGCAGCCAGCCTTGGCAGGCCCCCTGGCAGCAGCCAGCCTTGGCTGTCCCTTGGCAGCAGCCAGCCTTGGCTGTCCCTTGGCAGCAGCCAGCCTTGGCAGCCCCCTGGCAGCAGCCAGCCTTGGCAGCCCCCTGGCAGCAGCCAGCCTTGGCAGCCCCCTGGCAGCAGCCAGCCTTGGCAGCCCCCTGGCAGCAGCCAGCCTTGGCTAGCCCCCTGGCAGCAGCCAGCCTTGGCTGTCCCTTGGCAGCAGCCAGCCTTGGCTGTCCCTGGCAGCAGCCAGCCTTGGCTAGTCCCCCTGGCAGCAGCCAGCCTTGGCAGCCCCTGGCAGCAGCCAGCCTTGGCTGTCCCTTGGCAGCAGCCAGCCTTGGCTGTCCCCTGGCAGCAGCCAGCCTTGGCTGTCCCCTGGCAGCAGCCAGCCTTGGCATGTCCCTTGGCAGCAGCCAGCCTTGGCTGTCCCCTGGCAGCAGCCAGCCTTGGCAGCCCCCTGGCAGCAGCCAGCCTTGGCAGCCCCCTGGCAGCAGCCAGCCTTGGCTGTCCCCTTGGCAGCAGCCAGCCTTGGCAGCCCCCTGGCAGCAGCCAGCCTTGGCAGCCCCCTGGCAGCAGCCAGCCTTGGCTGTCCCCTGGCAGCAGCCAGCCTTGGCTGTCCCTTGGCAGCAGCCAGCCTTGGCAGCCCCCTGGCAGCAGCCAGCCTTGGCGTCCCCTGGCAGCAGCCAGCCTTGGCTAGCCCCCTGGCAGCAGCCAGCCTTGGCATGTCCCCTGGCAGCAGCCAGCCTTGCAGCCCCCTGGCAGCAGCCAGCCTGGCTGTCCCTTGGCAGCAGCCAGCCTTGGCAGCCCCCCTGGCAGCAGCCAGCCTTGGCAGCCCCCTGGCAGCAGCCAGCCTTGGCTGTCCCCCTTGGCAGCAGCCAGCCTTGGCTGCCCCCTGGCAGCAGCCAGCCTTGGCAGCCCCTGGCAGCAGCCAGCCTTGGCAGCCCCCTGGCAGCAGCCAGCCTTGGCAGTCCCCTGGCAGCAGCCAGCCTTGGCTGCCCCTGGCAGCAGCCAGCCTTGGCAGTCCCCTGGCAGCAGCCAAGCCTTGGCAGCCCCCTGGCAGCAGCCAGCCTTGGCAGTCACCCTGGCAGCAGCCAGCCTTGGCAGCCCCCCTGGCAGCAGCCAGCCTTGGCAGCCCCCTGGCAGCAGCCAGCCTTGGCATGCCCCATGGCAGCAGCCAGCCTTGGCTGTCCCCCTTGGCAGCAGCCAGCCTTGGCTGTCCCTTGGCAGCAGCCAGCCCTTGGCAGCCCCCTGGCAGCAGCCAGCCTTGGCAGCCCCCTGGCAGCAGCCAGCCTTGGCAGGCCCCTGGCAGCAGCCAGCCTTGGCTGTCCCCTGGCAGCAGCCAGCCTTGGCAGCCCCCTGGCAGCAGCCAGCCTTGGCTGTCCCTTGGCAGCAGCCAGCCTGGCAGCCCCCTGGCAGCAGCCAGCCTTGGCTGTCCCCTGGCAGCAGCCAGCCTTGGCAGCCCCCTGGCAGCAGCCAGCCTTGGCTGTCCCTTGGCAGCAGCCAGCCTTGGCTGTCCCTTGGCAGCAGCCAGCCTTGGCAGCCCCCTGGCAGCAGCCAGCCTTGGCTGTCCCCTGGCAGCAGCCAGCCTTGGCAGCCCCTGGCAGCAGCCAGCCTTGGCAGCCCCCTGGCAGCAGCCAGCCTTGGCAGCCCCCTGGCAGCAGCCAGCCTTTGGCTGTCCCCTGGCAGCAGGCAGCCTTGGCTGTCCCCTGGCAGCAGCCAGCCTTGGCTGTCCCTTGGCAGCAGCCAGCCTTGGCAGCCCCCTGGCAGCAGCCAGCCTTGGCTGTCCCTTGGCAGCAGCCAGCCTTGGCTGTCCCTTGGCAGCAGCCAGCCTTGGCAGCCCCCTGGCAGCAGCCAGCCTTGGCTGTCCCTTGGCAGCAGCCAGCCTTGGCTGTCCCCTGGCAGCAGCCAGCCTTGGCTGTCCCTTGGCAGCAGCCAGCCTTGGCTGTCCCCTGGCAGCAGCCAGCCTTGGCAGCCCCTGGCAGCAGCCAGCCTTGGCTGTCCCCTGGCAGCAGCCAGCCTTGGCTGTCCCTTTGGCAGCAGCCAGCCTTGGCAGCCCCCTGGCAGCAGCCAGCCTTGGCAGCCCCCTTGGCAGCAGCCAGCCTTGGCAGCCCCCTGGCAGCAGCCAGCCTTGGCTGTCCCTTGGCAGTAGCCAGCCTTGGCAGCCCCCTTGGCAGCAGCCAGCTTGGCAGCCCCCTGGCAGCAGCCAGCCTTGGCAGCCCCCTGGCAGCAGCCAGCCTTGGCTGTCCCTTGGCAGCAGCCAGCCTTGGCAGCCCCCTGGCAGCAGCCAGCTTGGCAGCCCCCTGGCAGCAGCCAGCCTTGGCAGCCCCCTTGGCAGCAGCCAGCCTTGGCTGTCCCCTGGCAGCAGCCAGCCTTGGCAGCCCCCTGGCAGCAGCCAGCCTTGGCTGTCCCTTGGCAGCAGCCAGCCTTGGCAGCCCCCTGGCAGCAGCCAGCCTTGGCAGCCCCCTTGGCAGCAGCCAGCCTTGGCAGCCCCCTGGCAGCAGCCAGCCTTGGCAGCCCCCTGGCAGCAGGCAGCCTTGGCTGTCCCTTGGCAGCAGCCAGCCTTGGCAGCCCCCTGGCAGCAGCCAGCCTTGGCAGCCCCCTGGCAGCAGCCAGCCTTGGCTGTCCCTTGGCAGCAGCCAGCCTTGGCTGTCCCTTGGCAGCAGCCAGCCTTGGCAGCCCCCTGGCAGCAGCCAGCCTTGGCTGTCCCCTGGCAGCAGCCAGCCTTGGCAGCCCCCTGGCAGCAGCCAGCCTTGGCTGTCCCCTGGCAGCAGCCAGCCTTGGCTGTCCCTTGGCAGCAGCCAGCCTTGGCAGCCCCCTGGCAGCAGCCAGCCTTGGCTGTCCCCTGGCAGCAGCCAGCCTTGGCTGTCCCTTGGCAGCAGCCAGCCTTGGCTGTCCCTTGGCAGCAGCCAGCCTTGGCTGTCCCCTGGCAGCAGCCAGCCTTGGCAGCCCCCTGGCAGCAGCCAGCCTTGGCTGTCCCCTGGCAGCAGCCAGCCTTGGCAGCCCCCTGGCAGCAGCCAGCCTTGGCTGTCCCTTGGCAGCAGCCAGCCTTGGCAGCCCCCTGGCAGCAGCCAGCCTTGGCTGCCCCCTGGCAGCAGCCAGCCTTGGCTGTCCCTTGGCAGCAGCCAGCCTTGGCAGCCCCCTGGCAGCAGCCAGCCTTGGCAGCCCCCTGGCAGCAGCCAGCCTTGGCTGTCCCTTGGCAGCAGCCAGCCTTGGCAGCCCCCTGGCAGCAGCCAGCCTTGGCAGCCCCCTGGCAGCAGCCAGCCTTGGCTGTCCCTTGGCAGCAGCCAGCCTTGGCAGCCCCCTGGCAGCAGCCAGCCTTGGCAGCCCCCTGGCAGCAGCCAGCCTTGGCTGTCCCCTGGCAGCAGCCAGCCTTGGCAGCCCCCTGGCAGCAGCCAGCCTTGGCAGCCCCCTGGCAGCAGCCAGCCTTGGCAGCCCCCCAGGCTGCCTGGCAGCCAGGACACCTTGCCTTCTGGCAGAGGCCCTCATGCTCTTGGGCAACCACTTGGAGGGGCCACAAAATGCTGAAATCCTTCCAGAGCCTCCCAATCCCAGCCCTGCTGCCTGCTGCCTGCTGCCTGCTGCCTGCTGCCTGTTCCCTGCTGCCTGTTCCCTGCTGCCTGCTGCCTGTTCCCTGCTGCCTGTTCCCTGCTGCCTGCTGCCTGCTGCCTGCTGCCTGTTCCCTGCTGCCTGCTGCCTGTTCCCTGCTGCCTGTTCCCTGCTGCCTGCTGCCTGTTCCCTGCTGCCTGCTGCCTGTTCCCTGCTGCCTGCTGCCTGCTGCCTGTTCCCTGTTCCCTGCTGCCTGTTCCCTGCTGCCTGCTGCCTGTTCCCTGCTGCCTGCTGCCAGCTGCCTGCTGCCTGCTCCCTGCTGCCTGCTGCCTGCTGCCTGCTCCCTGCTGCCTGCTGCCTGCTCCCTGCTGCCTGCTGCCTGCTCCCTGTTTCCTTCTCCCTGTTCCCTGCTCCCTGCTCCCTGCTGCCTGTTCCCTGCTCCCTGCTGCCTGCTCCCTGCTCCCTGCTGCCTGCTGCCTGCTCCCTGCTCCCTTCGCCCTGCTCCCTGCTCCCTGCTCCCTGCTGCCTGCTCCCTGCTCCCTGCGCCCTGCTCCCTGCTCCCTGCTCCCTGCTCCCTGCGCCCTGCTCCCTGCTCCCTGCTGCCTGCTCCCTGCTCCCTGCTCCCTGCTGCCTGCTGCCTGTTCCCTGCTCCCTGCTGCCTGCTCCCTGCTCCCTGCTGCCTGCTGCCTGCTGCCTGCTGCCTGTTTCCTTCTCCCTGCTGCCTGTTCCCTACTCCCTGCTGCCTGCTGCCTGCTGCCTGCTCCCTGCTGCCTGCTGCCTGCTCCCTGCTGCCTGCTCCCTGCTGCCTGCTGCCTGCTCCCTGCTGCCTGCTCCCTGCTGCCTGCTGCCTGCTCCCTGCTGCCTGCTCCCTGCTGCCTGCTCCCTGTTTCCTTCTCCCTGTTCCCTGTTCCCTGCTCCCTGCTGCCTGTTCCCTGCTCCCTGCTGCCTGCTGCCTGCTCCCTGCTGCCTGCTCCCTGCTGCCTGCTGCCTGCTCCCTGCTCCCTGTTCCCTTCTCCCTACTCCCTGCTGCCTGCTGCCTGCTCCCTGCTCCCTGCTCCCTGTTCCCTGCTGCCTGCTCCCTGCTCCCTGTTCCCTGCTGCCTGCTGCCTGCTCCCTGCTCCCTGCTCCCTGTTCCCTGCTCCCTGCTGCCTGCTCCCTGCTCCCTGTTCCCTGCTCCCTGCTCCCTGCTGCCTGCTCCCTGCTCCCTGGCTGGTGGGCAGCAGGAGGCTGCCCTGGGCTGTACAGTGCTGTACCAGCTGGAGCCACCAGGCCCATGCCCTCCTATGCTGCCAGAGGGGCACAGCAGCTCTGGGAGGAACCTTGACTCTCAGTGCCAGAGGGGAAGGGGCTTCCCTAGGGGGCTCTGTGTGGTGCTGTGAGGCTGCACTGACCCACTGACAGCCACCATCACTTGGAGCAGAGAGGGGCTTCTGAGGCCCCACTGGGTGGGATTTGGGGTCCCTTGCAACCCAACCCAAGCCATTCCATGACCCCTCTCCTTTGTACCCACCAGCCTGGACTGCTTTGTCTCACAGCCTCACCTCCCATCTGCCCTCAAGCCTCCAGTTCAGAGAACCAGAGAATCATCACAGAGCTGGCAGGGCTGGGAGGGACCTCAAGGCTCAGCCAGTTCCCAACCCCCTGCCCTGGGCAGGGACACCTCACACCACAACAGGTTGCTCACAGCCACCTCCAGCCTGGCTGCAAACACCTCCAGGCAGGAGGCTTCCACCACTTCCCTGGGCAGCCTGTGCCAGGCTCTCACCACCCTCATTTCAGACTGAGAAAATAGCTCCTGGTGTCCTGGCAGCAGGAGGAAGGGCACCAGGCTCACCAGGCTCTTCTCCTCCTACCAGGTGGACTGTCCACAAGGGCTTGTAGTGATGGGGTGAGGGGAGATGGCTTGAAGCCAGAGGAGGGCAGAGTGAGAGTGGAGAGGAGGATGAAATTCCTTACAGTGAGAGTGGGGAGAGCCTGGCACAGGCTGCCCAGGGAGGCTGTGGCTGTGCCCTTCCTTGGGGGTGTTCAAGGCCAGGCTGGATGAGGCCTGGAGCAGCCAGGGCTGGTGGGAGGGGTCCCTGCCCCTGGTGTGGAGCTTGCAGCAGATGAGCTCTGAGGTCCCTTCCATCCTGAGCCATCCTGTGGTGCTCCCATGGCCCCATCCTGTGGTGCTCCCATGGCCCCATCCTGTGGTGCTCCCATGGCCCCATCCTGTGGTGCTTAAATGGCCTCATCCTGTGGTGCTCCCATGGCCCCATCCTGTGCTGCTCCCATGGCCCCATCCTGTGGTGCTGCCATGGCCCCATCCTGTGGTGCTCCCATGGCCCCATCCTGTGGTGCTGCCATGGCCCCATCCTGTGGTGCTGCCATGGCCTCATCCTGTGCTGCTCCCATGGCCCCATCCTGTGGTGCTGCCATGGCCCCATCCTGTGGTGCTGCCATGGCCCCATCCTGTGGTGCTCCCATGGCCCCATCCTGTGCTGCTCCCATGGCCCCATCCTGTGGTGCTGCCATGGCCCCATCCTGTGGTGCTCCCATGGCCCCATCCTGTGGTGCTGCCATGGCCTCATCCTGTGGTGCTGCCATGGCCCCATCCTGTGGTGCTGCCATGGCCCCATCCTGTGGTGCTGCCATGGCCCCATCCTGTGGTGCTCCCATGGCCCCATCCTGTGGTGCTGCCATGGCCTCATCCTGTGGTGCTCCCATGGCCCCATCCTGTGGTGCTCCCATGGCCCCATCCTGTGGTGCTTAAATGGCCTCATCCTGTGGTGCTCCCATGGCCTCATCCTGTGGTGCTGCCATGGCCTCATCCTGTGGTGCTCCCATGGCCCCATCCTGTGGTGCTGCCATGGCCCCATCCTGTGGTGCTGCCATGGCCCCATCCTGTGGTGCTGCCATGGCCCCATCCTGTGGTGCTCCCATGGCCTCATCCTGTGGTGCTGCCATGGCCTCATCCTGTGGTGCTCCCATGGCCCCATCCTGTGGTGCTCCCATGGCCTCATCCTGTGGTGCTCCCATGGCCCCATCCTGTGGTGCTCCCATGGCCCCATCCTGTGGTGCTGCCATGGCCCCATCCTATGGTGCTCCCATGGCCCCATCCTGTGGTGCTCCCATGGCCCCATCCTGTGGTGCTTAAATGGCCTCATCCTGTGGTGCTCCCATGGCCCCATCCTGTGGTGCTCCCATGGCCCCATCCTGTGGTGCTCCCATGGCCCCATCCTGTGGTGCTGCCATGGCCCCATCCTGTGGTGCTCCCATGGCCCCATCCTGTGGTGCTCCCATGGCCTCATCCTGTGTCCCACTGCTCAGCTCAGCAGAGCTGCAAGGTGCTGATGCAGAGTGGTTTGCTCTCCCAGCTCCTCCCCACCCCTGGAAGGGCTGCAGGAGCTGAGGGGCACAGGGGGGGTTTCCCCCTGCTGATGGGCTGGTGGGAGGTGTCCCTGCTCATGTGTGCTGCTTTGAGCCTTCACTGGGATCTGAGAGCTCTGATGGGGGCAAGGCTGAGAATCCCTCCCCTGCTCCCCCCCCCCTTTCCCTACAGAGAGGAAACAGAAAGAGAAGGAGCAAAGCCACCAAGGGATGAGTTGGAGTCGGCTTGGAGGTGGAGGGGTGAAAGAGTTGTGGTTAATCAATCTCTCTGTGTGTGTATCAATAAGAGCTGGGCTTCACAGGGGTAAGGAACAAGGATGGATGGGAGAAAGCAGGTGTGCAAAGCCAGCCTCCTGAAGAGGTGTGGAGGTAGCAGAGAGAAGGCCCAGGCCTGACCACGTGGCAGAGGAGCAGGGAGCCAGCAGCATCTCTCTGGTCCCCATGAGGAGAAGGGGAAGGGAGCTAAGGGCTGCAGTGTCCTCCTTTACATAGGCTTGCAGGAGAGGGAGGGGGAGGGGAACAGAGGAGCTCACAGTCTCACAGAATCACCAAGGTTGGAAGAGACCTCAAAGATCATCGAGTCCAAGCTGGCACCACAGACCTCATGGCTAGACCATGGCTCCAAGGGCCACATCCAATCCCCTCTGCAACACCTCCAGGGCTGGGGACTCCACCACCTCCCTGGGCAGCACATCCCCAGGGCCAATCTCTCTGGCTCGCAAGAACTTTCTCCTCACCTCCAGCCTGAACCTCCCCTGGCACAGCTTGAGTCTGTGGCCTCTTGTTCTGCTGCTGGGGGCCTGGCAGAAGAGCCCAACCCCCACCTGGCTCCAGCCTCCCTACAGGGAGCTGCAGAGAGCAAGAAGGTCTCCCCTGAGCCTCCTCTTCTGCAGGCTAAGCAACCCCAGCTCCCTCAGCCTCTCCTCCCAGGGCTGTGCTCCAGACCCCTCCCCAGCTTTGTTGCCCTTCTCTGGACACCTTCCAGCAGCTCAACCTCTTTCCTGACCTGAGGAGCCCAGAGCTGGACACAGGACTCAAGGGGTGGCCTGAGCAGTGCTGAGCACAGGGCACAAGGACTTCCCTGCTCCTGCTGGCCACACTCTGCCTGCTGCAGGCCAGGATGCCCTTGGCCTTCTTGGCCCCCTGGGCACACTGCTGCCTCCTGTTCAGCTGCTGTCCCCCACTCCCCCCAGGTCCCTCTGTGCCTGGCTGCTCTCAGCCACTCTGCCCCCAGCCTGTAGCTCTGCCTGGGGTTGCTGTGGCCAAAGTGCAGCCCCTGGCCCTTGGCTGTGTTCAATCTCCTGCCCTTGGCCTCTGCCCCTCTGCCCAGCCTGTCCAGGTCCCTCTGCAGAGCTCTCCTCCCCTCTCACAGCTCAACTCCTGCCCCCAGCTTGCTGTCAGCTGCACATTTCCTGCTGCTGGACTCCATCCCCTCCTCCAGATCATCAATGAAGATATTGACCAGGCTGGGGCCCAGCACTGAGCCCTGGGGCACCCCACTGGTGCCTGGCTGCCAGCTGGCTGTGGCACCATTCCCCACCACTCTCTGGGCTCAGCCTCCAGCCAGTTCCTCCCCCAGCTCAGAGAGCTGCTGGCCTGGAGGACCTTGGAGCTCTTTTGCACCCCAAAGCGTTGCAGGGGTCTCTGCAGGCCGTTGCTGGGGCTGAGCCCTGCGGCTGCGGCGAGCTCAGGCGCTGGAGGAGCTTTTGTCCTTCCTTCTTTCCTCTTTAATTTCCACACAAAGTCCTGATGAAGAAATGTCCTGGGGTGAGCTGATCTCATTGCCCATGATGACTTCAAGCCTTCTCAGGCTCATTTCCAGGCTGGGGAGCTGTGAGCAGGCTCCCAGTCAGGAGCGCTCACAATTAGCCCCGCGCAGCGCGGCGCTCGTTAAGCAGCGCAGGAGATGAGCTCAGGGAAATAAATTGGCTGCTGCCAGCCAGAGCTGCAGATCCATCTCCATTGCTGCCAGCCTGGGCCTTCAGCACAGCTAATCAATAGCTCTGCTTACTCCAAGCATTTACATCTCATCAGGCTCTGTGCTGAGGGATCAAAGCTCCTCTCTTGTTTGCCTCCCTGAGTGCCGCCCTGCTGCACTCCCTCCCCCCGGAGCTCCTCTCCCTCCCTGCAACACCCAGCGGCCTCCAGGCGCTCGAGGTGAGCACCCTCCTGGTGCCCCCAGGGGCAGAGCCACAGCACTTGGTCAGAGGGAGCTTCCATGAGGGGAGTCTAAGCTCTAGCTTGTCCTTGCTCTGCTGGCTGTGCTTCTGGTGAGCTGATTTGCTCCCTTGAAGAGCCCTCCAGAAGGGACTGATGATGTTGTCTGTCATGGCTCACTCCCACATGCATCCTGTGCCTTGTGGGGGAGAGACCCCAGCTGAGCATCACTCCATGAGCAGTGCTTCAGCTGGGAGCACATCACTTCTTCCCCAGGGAGTGCGCTGAAGCTGCACCACAGAGTCTGCAGTTCAGCTGGGAGCCCCCAGGGGAAGCAGCAGATGGGAAGGCTGGAGGGGGACATCCCCTGAGGGGGGCTGAGCCAGGCCCTGGGGGAAGGGTTTGGAGCTGAGGCAGAGCAGGGGCAGAGTGGAGCTGAGGCAGCAGTGGTTGAGTGTGAGGCTGCTGAGCCTCTGGCCCAGGCTGCCCAGGGAGGCTGTGGCTGCCTCCTGCCTGGGGGTGCTCAGGGCCAGGCTGGATGAGGCCCTGAGCAGCTGAGCCTGGCTGAGAGGTGTCCCTGGGCATGGCAGGGGGTTGGATCACTGAGCTCTGAGCTCCCTGCCAGCCTGAGCCCTGCTGGGGCTCCCTCACTCAGGGCATACTCACAGTGCAAGATAACCTTCAGCTCCACAAGAAGCTTCTTGGAGCCTCCATGGCTCGACCCTGGCAGCTTTTGCATTGCTTCTCCTTTCTTGTTGAGGATCTCTATTCTCAGGGCTCCTGTGTTCCAGGGCAGAAAGGACAGGCTCAGAACAGGCTGGAAGGGACTGCAGGCTGCTGGGGGCTTCACTTGTAGACAGGAGGGCAGCACATGGCCCTTTCAATGGCCATCTGGCTGTGGCACTGGGGAGCAGAGCCAGGGTACCTATTGGGGTGCCAGCAAATCTGGTGTCGTTGGGCAGCAGCTCGGTGAGGCTGCTGAGCCTCTGCCCAGGGAGGCTGTGGCTGCCTCCTGCCTGGGGGTGCTCAGGGCCAGGCTGGATGAGGCCCTGAGCAGCTGAGTGTGGCTGAGAGGCGTCCCTGGGCATGGCAGGGGGTTGGATCACTGAGCTCTGAGCTCCCTGCCAGCCTGAGGCATTCTCTGCTGTCAGCCACAGACCTTCACCCAGCAGAATTCTGGAATACAGAGACTGGAACTAGGCCTAAAAGAAACCACCAGTGGCTTCCCAGAATCCTTCTGGGGATGGAAGACACTTCAGGGAAGTTGGAATAAGAGGAGAAACTTCCCTGGTGTGAGGCTGCTGGAGGCCTGGAGCAGGCTGCCCAGAGAGGCTGTGGAGTCTCCTCTGGAGAGCTTCCAACCCCCCCTGGGCACTGTGCTGCTGGGCAAGCTGCTGGGGGGGCCCTGCTGGAGCAGGGCTTGGGCTGGGGCAGCTCCAGGGGTCCCTTCCAGCCCTACCACTGTGGAATCCTCTGAAGTGTGCCAGGGTGCTCTGGGGGAGCAAGCACAGCACACACAGAGTGCCCCACAGCCCTTGGTCCGGGCCAGAGTCTGCCCCTCGGTACCTCTGGGGATGATGCTCCTGAGCAGCCCCCTGCCTCCCACAGCCCTGGGGGCTCAGGAAACCTCTCCAGCGGGTGCCAGCTGCCTGGGCAGCGGCTGCTGGCTCTTCTCTCCGGGCAGAGCTGTGCCAGGAGCTGCCCTGCTGCCTCCAGCAGGTGGTGGAAGCGGGCAGCGAATGGCTGCGCGGGGAGCAGCCAGGGCTGCTCGCAGAGGCTGCTGCAGGCTCCTCGGCCCTTTGCTTTCTGGATTGTTCTGGAGGTGCCCCAGCTTCCTGCCAGCCTCTTGGCCCTGGCCAGGGTTTGCTCATCCCTCTTGGCACCCTTTGTGGTGAAGAGCCCTGCAGGGGAGGGGTTGGCCTGAAAGGGACCTCAAAAGTCATCCAGCTCCAGCCCCCTGCCACGGGCAGGGACACCTCCCCCTGCACCAGGCTGCTGAGGGCTCCATCCAGCCTGGCCTTTGACTCCACTCCAGCTCTCCTCTCTGGGGCTGTGGTTTGGATGTCTGAGAAGGGCAGAGCAGGCCTGAAACAATCAGGTTTTGGCTGCATGTCAGACTCATGGACGGCTCAGGCTGGGAGGGAGCTCAGAGCTCAGCTGCTCCACAGTCCCCACCGTGCCCAGGGACACCTCTCAGCTAGACCCTGCTGCTCAGGGCCTCATCCAACCTGGCCTGCAGCACCCCCAGGCAGGAGGCATCCTGGAGTCCTGTGTCCAGTTCTGGGCTCCTCAGGTCAGGAAAGAGGTTGAGCTGCTGGAAGGTGTCCAGAGAAGGGCAACAAAGCTGGGGAGGGGTCTGGAGCACAGCCCTGGGGGGAGAGGCTGAGGGAGCTGGGGTTGCTTAGCCTGCAGAAGAGGAGGCTCAGGGGAGACCTTCTTGCTCTCTGCAACTCCCTGCAGGGAGGTTGGAGCCAGCTGGGGGTTGGGCTCTGCTCCCAGGCCCCCAGCACCAGAACATGAGGCCACAGTCTCAAGCTGTGCCAGGGGAGGTTCAGGCTGGAGGGGAGGAGAAAGTTCTTCCCAGCAAGAGAGATTGGCCCTGGGGATGTGCTGCCCAGGGAGGTGGTGGAGTCCCCAGCCCTGGAGGTGTTCAGGAGGAGACTTGATGGGGTGCTTGGTGCCATGGTTGAGTTGCTCAGATGGTGCTGGGGGAGAGGTTGGACTGGATGAGCCCTGAGGTCTCTTCCAACCTGGTTAATTCCCTTCCCTTCCCTTCTCTTCCCTTCCCTTCCCTTCCCTTCCCTTCCCTTCCCTTCCCTTCCCTTCCCTTCCCTTCCCTTCCCTTCCCTTCCCTTCCCTTCCCTTCCCTTCCCTTCCCTTCCCTTCCCTTCCCTTCCCTTCCCTTCCCTTCCCTTCCCTTCCCTTCCCTTCCCTTCCCTTCCCTTCCCTTCCCTTCCCTTCCCTTCCCTTCCCTTCCCTTCCCTTCCCTTCCCTTCCCTTCCCTTCCCTTCCCTTCCCTTCCCTTCCCTTCCCTTCCCTTCCCTTCCCTTCCCTTCCCTTCCCTTCCCTTCCCTTCCCTTCCCTTCCCTTCCCTTCCCTTCCCTTCCCTTCCCTTCCCTTCCCTTCCCTTCCCTTCCCTTCCCTTCCCTCCCCCCTGCTGCCAGCAGGGTGAGCAGCGCTGCTGCAGCCCCTGGCTGCACAGCAGCAGGGCTCAGGCTCTGCAGAGGCTGCTGCTGGGCGTCCCCATGGGTGCTCCTCACCCTTCCCTGCTGTGCCCAGGCAGGCAGCCCGGGCCCTTGCTGCCTTGCAGGCTCCAGGCTGAGGTGATTTGTTGGTCAGTGTGAGGCAGGGGGGGCTGGAGCTTGGCTGTCAGGGACTCCCCTGCAGCTGGGTGCTTTGGCCGGGACCGGGGCGCCTGTGTGACGCCCGGGGGCTGGGGCTGTGCTTTGGGTGGGCTGAGGCTCAGAGCCCTGGGTGAGGAGATGCTCAGGTCCAGCCAGCATGGATTTAGGAAGGGCAGGTCCTGCCTCCCCAGCTTGATCTCCATTTATGATCAGGTGACCCGTCTGGTGGACATAGGGAGGCCTGTAGATGTGGTCTGCCTGGACTGCAGCAAGGCCTTTGCCACCATCCCCCACAGCAAGCTCCTGGCCAAGCTGGCAGCCCCTGGCTTGGGCAGCAGCTCTCTGAGCTGGGTGAGGAACTGGCTGGAGGCTGAGCCCAGAGAGTGGTGGTGAATGGTGCCACAGCCAGCTGGCAGCCAGGCACCAGTGGTGTGCCCCAGGGATCAGTGCTGGGCCCCATCCTCTTTAGCATCTTCATTGATGATCTGGATGAGGGCATTGAATCAGTCATCAGCAAATGTGCAGATGACACCAAGCTGGGAGCAGATGTTGGTCAGTTAGGGGGCAGAAGGGCTCTGCAGAGGGACCTCAACCCACTGGACAGATGGGCAGAGGCCAACAGGATGGCATTCAACAAGTCCAGGTTCTGGGTGCTGCACTTTGGCCACAGCAACCCCAGGCAGAGCTACAGGCTGGGGGCAGAGTGGCTGAGAGCTGCCAAACAGAGAGGGACCTTGGGGTGCTGATTGACAGCTGCCTGAACATGAGCCAGCAGTGTGCCCAGGTGGCCAAGGAGGCCAAGGGCATCCTGGCCTGTATTAGGAATAGTGTGGCCAGCAGGAGCAGGGAGGTCATTGTGCCCCTGGACTCTGCATTGGTTAGGCCACACCTGGAGTCCTGTGTCCAGTTCTGGGCCCCTCAGTTTAGGAAGGACATTGAGAGACTTGAAGGTGTCCAGAGAAGGGCAACAAGGCTGGGGAGAGGCCTTGAGCACAGCCCTGTGAGGAGAGGCTGAGGGAGCTGGGGTTGCTTAGCCTGGAGAAGAGAAGGCTCAGGGGAGACCTTATTGCCCTCTACAAGTACCTGAAGGGTGGTTGTAGCCAGGTGGGGGTTGGTCTCTTCTCCCAGGCCACCAGCACCAGAACAAGAGGACACAGTCTCAAGCTGTGCCAGGGGAGGTTTAGACTCGAGGTGAGGAGAAAGTTCTTCACTGAGCGAGTCGTTCGTCATTGGGATGTGCTGCCCAGGGAGGTGGTGGAGTCACCGTCCCTGGAGGTGTTCCAGAGGGGATTGGATGTGGCACTTGGTGCCATGGTCTGGTTGTGAGGTCTGTTGAGACAGGTTGGACTCGATGATCCTTGGGGTCTCTTCCAACCTTGGTGATTCTGTGAGACTGTGAGACTGTGATACACTTCCTAAGAGCTGCCCAGACACCTAGGAGTCCCTGGCAAGGCCTGAAACACTTGGCTGCAGCAAAAGCTGTCAGTGGCAAAGGAAAACTCAGCCCAGCAAAGGCTGCTTGGCAGCCCTGGGGGCAGAATAGAGGAAGCCCCTCCTTGGCAGAGCACTCAGGGGCGAGCTCACCACACAAGGCAGGGAAGAAGTGAAGGAGAGGCTGTCAGCAGGATGAAAGATCCACCCAGCTGCTCCATCCATCTGCTGTTTAAGCAGGCAGGGGCTGGTGGGGGCCCCCTGCTGCAGGGTGGGTGAGTGATGGGGTGGGGTTGAGCATCCATCACAGGTCAGAGGGCCCCAGGCAGCCAGAGCCAGCACACAGGGCACTGGGGGCCTGCAGCAGAGCAGGCACCAGGCCACACAGAAGCATAGGGGCAAGGGGCTGGGAAGGGATCCTCAGAGGGCATCTTGTTCCAGCAGCTCCAGAGGAGGGCACCAAGAGCCTGGGAGGTGTCCCTGCCCGTGGCAGGGGGGTTGGAACTAGATGATCCTTGTGGTCCCTTCCAGCCCTGGCTGAGCCTGTGAGTCTAAGATGCTCAGAGGCCTGGAGCAGCTCTGCTGTGGGGCCAGGCTGAGAGCTGGGGCTGCTCAGCCTGCAGCAGAGAAGGCTGCAGGGAGAGCTCAGAGCTGCACTGCCATACCTGCAGGGCAGCTGCAGGCAGCAGGGGAGGGACTGCTCAGGAGGGGCTGTGGGGACAGGAGGAGGGGCAGGGGGTTGGAAGTGGAGCAGGGCAGAGGCAGCTTGGCCATCAGGAGGAAGCTCTGCACAGGGAGGCTGGGGAGGCACTGGCACAGGCTGCCCAGGGAGGGGCTGGAGGCTCCATCCCTGCAGCCATCCAGGCTCAGCCTGGCTGTGGCCCTGGGCAGCCTGCTCTGGCTGCAGGGGATTGGGCTGGGTGCCCCTTGGAGGGTCCCTTCCAGCCCAGTGCAGTCTGTGAAGCTGTGCCATGGGATGGCCTCAGAGCACTGCCCACCAGGCCCACCAGAGCCCAGCAGCTCCCACGCAGCTCCTGCCTGCTTGGCTCAGTTCTGGGCAGTGTGGTTCTGCTCCCAGGGCAGCAAGGCAGGAGGAGGGCTCCTGGGAAGCCCTGGCTGATGCTGTCAGAAGGTGGAATTAATCAGGGCAGGACACTGTGAGCGATGTTCTTCCTCTTCCCCACTGGGTTCAGGCAGTCAGGAGAAAATGAAACAAAAGGAGGAAGATGATGAATCAGCCTCAGAGCATGAATAATGTGGGGAGCAGGGAGCTGGGCATGCAGGACAGCACAGCTCATCCCTCACATCCCACCACCCAGCAGCAGCTCCTGCCACCAGGCCCAGATTAAACTCTGCTCCTCCATTTGTCTCCTCCTGCTCGCAGGGAGTTCAGAGCCAGGGCACTGGGGCCGGGCTGGGAGGGCTCCCAGAGCACACAAGCCCTCAGCAGAGCATCCCAGGAGGCAGCCAGGGAATCAGCACAGGGCAGGGAAGGACAGAAGGGAGAGGCTTGGAAGGGACCCTCTGGAAATCATCTCTGCCAGAGCAGGGTCAGCTGGGGCAGGCCACACAGAAACATCTCCAGAGCAGGAGACTCCACAACCTCTCTGGGCAGCCTGCTCCAGGGCTCTGCCACCCTCAAAGTGGAAGAAGTTCCTCCTCAGGTCTGGGAGGAGCTTCCTATGGTCAAGTCTGTGCCCATTGCCTCTTATCCTGTCCCTGGGGACCACTGAGAAGAGTCTGGCCCCATCCTGCTGACACCCACTGAAACACTTCTGTGAGGCTGTGCCATGGCCCTTGGGGACAAGGCTCAGTGGCCATGGGGGTGCTGGGTTGGACTGGATGCTCCTGGGGAGGCTTTTCCAGCCCTGATATTTGTCTGCAGAGAGAGGCAGCCAGGGGCTGGCCATGGTGGTGCTGGGTTGGACTGGATGCTCCTGGGAGGCTTTTCCAGCCCTGAGGATTGCCTGCAGAGAGAGGCAGCCAGGGGCTGGCCATGGTGGTGCTGGGTTGCTGCTTGGACTGGATGATCCTAGAGGGCTTTTCCAGCCCTCTTGGGTTTGTTCCAGATCCTCAGCTCCAAAATTGCCTCAGGAGCAGGGAATGGTTTGTGCTGGAAGTAGACTTCTGGGATTATCAACTCCAGCCTGCAGCCTAACCCCACCACAGCCACTCAACCTTCTCCCCAGTGCCATGGCATAGGCTCCCAGAACTGTTTCAGCTGGAAAAGCCCTCCAGGATCATCAAGCCCAGACAGCAACCCAGCAGCCCCATGGCCACAGGAGCCAACCCAAGGCTGCCTCTCTCCTCACAGAACCATTAGGGGTTGGAGAAGCCCTCCAAGATCATTCAGTCCAACCACAACCCACCACCACCATGGCCACCAAACCATGGCCCTGAGTGCCACAGCCACAGGGTCCTTAAGCCCCTCCAGGGATGGGGACTCCTCCATGTCCCTGGGCAGCCTGGGCCAGTGCCTGACCCCCATGCAGGGGAAGGAGGGGGGGGAGTAAGACAGCTCTTGAGGGTCCCTCCTGACTCAGTGCAAGCTGTGGGTCTCTGAGTTTTGCCAGCACCTGGATCCCAGGCTCACAGGAGGAGACTTGGTGGGGTGCTTGGTGCCATGGTTGAGTTGCTCAGATGGTGCCGGGGGAGAGGTTGGACTGGATGAGCCCTGAGGTCTCTTCCAACCTGGTTAATTCCCTTCCCTTCCCTTCCCTTCCCTTCCCTTCCCTTCCCTTCCCTTCCCTTCCCTTCCCTTCCCTTCCCTTCCCTTCCCTTCCCTTCCCTTCCCTTCCCTTCCCTTCCCTTCCCTTCCCTTCCCTTCCCTTCCCTTCCCTTCCCTTCCCTTCCCTTCCCTTCCCTTCCCTTCCCTTCCCTTCCCTTCCCTTCCCTTCCCTTCCCTTCCCTTCCCTTCCCTTCCCTTCCCTTCCCTTCCCTTCCCTTCCCTTCCCTTCCCTCTCCACAGCATCCTTCCAACCCCTCTCTGTCTCTGATTCTCTGGGCAAAGCTCATGGGTGCCAGGTGGCCTCTGCCCATGCAAACCAGCTGCTTCTGGACCTGAGCTCCCAGGCTCTTAGCTGCCAGGCTGTGAGGTAGCAGTGACTGCCCTGGAGATGCCTCTGTGCTGATCTCCTGCTAGACCCTGGCAGTCTGGGGGTAGGATCCACTCTTCAGTCACTGTTGCTGCTGCCAGATTGCTTTGGGTTTTCAGTTCTTGGCACATCTGAGGCCCAGGAAGATCCAGAGAAAGAGGCAGTGGTGGGACTCAGCCAAGATGCCATCACTGCCTTTGATTCCTCCTGGTGGTGCTCAGGAATTGCAGCTCCTGCTCAGGCTGTGCAGCTCCTCCAGCTGCCCCCTTCCAGGCATTCACAGCCACTGCCATCAGCTCTGCAGCTGGCTGAGCCACGCAGAGGCCATGGGCCCTGGGCAGAGCTCAGCCACAAGGACTTTCTCATCCATGCCCACTGTGGTGGGGGTCAGAACTGTGGAGCTGCCCCAGCCCAGCCCCTGCCCCAGCAGGGCCCCCCCAGCAGCTTGCCCAGCAGCACAGTGCCCAGGGGGGGTTGGAAGCTCTCCACCCCAGCAGACTCCACAACCTCTCTGGGCAGCCTGCTCCAGGCCTCCAGCAGCCTCACAGGCACAAAGGTTTCCCTTCTCTGCCCCTGGCACCTCCTCTGCTCCAGCTTGCCCCCAGTGCCCCTTGTGCTGTCCTTGGCCATCCCTCAGCAGAGCCTGGCTCCAGCCCTGCACATCTTCATCCCCAGCCATGAGGGCAGCCCTCAGGCTCTGCTCCCAGCTCCCAGCCCCAGCTCCCTCAGCCTGGCCTCATAGGAGATGTTCCACTGCCTGCAGCAGCTCTGTGCCTCTGGGATGGACTCTCTCCAGCAGTAACCTGAGGGCCTTCTTGAACTGAAGGGCCCAGAGCTGGACACAATATTCCAGATATGGCCTCACCAGGGCAGAGCAGAGGGGCAGAACCTCTCTGGACCTATTCACCACAGCCCTTCTAATTCCCCCCAGGATGCCCTTGGCCTTCCTGGCCACAAGGGCACATTGCTGGCTCACAGGCATCCCACCAGGACCCCCAGGACCCTTTCCCCAGGGCTGCTCTCCAGCAGGTCAGGCCCCAACCTGTCCTGGTCCCTGGGGTTGTTCTTTTCCAGCTGCCAGACTCTCCCCTTGGCCTCACTGGATTCCATTCCACCGCTCCCCACCCAGCTCTGCAGCCTGCCTAGGGTCTGGCTGAGGGGCAGCAGAGCCTGGGAGCTGTCAGGCAGTGCTTGGAGGAGCCCTTGGAGAGGATCTGAGATCCAAGGCCCTGCTGCAGCCGAGGACAGTGCCTCTCCTCCTTTGGCAGGCGTTGGATGGAGCCTCTTGCACTGTCGAAGCAGCTGAGATGTTTGCCTTGGCAAGGAAGTGTTTGGAAACATGTTGGAAGCAGTCAATAAACAACACCCTGGAAGTGCAGTAAATAAAAGCTGGCTGGTGAGAGCCAAGGGTGGGAACCCAGCAGCTCAACTTGACAGGAAGAGAATGGAGAATGGCTCTCCAGTGACGGGGGGATTGGAGCAGCAGAGATAAACTTCCATCTCCTTCATCCCAGAGGGATGGAGACCAGCAGAGAGCTCCACCACGGCCCCCTGCATGTTCTGCCAGAGGTTCCCTCTGAAATCAGACAATCAGTAAGGTTGGAAAAGACCTCAGAGAGCATCAAGTCCAAGCTGGCACCCAACACCTCCTGACTAACTCAACCATGGCTCCAAGGGCCACATCCAATCCCCTCCTGGACACCTCCAGGGCTGGGGACTCCACCACCTCCCTGGGCAGCACATCCCCAGGGCCAATCTCTATGGCTGGGAAGAACTTTCTCCTCACCTCCAGCCTAAACCTCCCCTGGCACAGCTTGAGACTGTGGCCTCTTGTTCTGCTGGTGGCGGCCTGGGAGCAGAGCCCAACCCCCAGCTGGCTCCAAGCTCCCTGCAGGGAGTTGCAGAGAGCAAGAAGGTCTCCCCTGAGCCTCTTCTTCTGCAGGCTAAGCAACCCCAGCTCCCTCAGCCTCTCCTCCCAGGGCTGTGCTCCAGACCCCTCCCCAGCTTTGTTGCCCTTCTCTGGACACCTTCCAGCAGCTCAACCTCTTTCCTGACCTGAGGAGCCCAGAGCTGGACACAGGACTCAAGGGGTGGCCTGAGCAGTGCTGAGCACAGGGCAGAAGGACTTCCCTGCTCCTGCTGGCCACACTCTGCCTGCTGCAGGCCAGGATGCCCTTGGCCTTCTTGGCCCCCTGGGCACACTGCTGCCTCATGCACCAGCTCCAAAGGGCAGCAGATGAGGCACAGAGCTCTGTCCCTGGCAGCATGTGTGGCAGGGGCTGGCCTGAGCTCCAGGCTGTGCTCTCTCTTCAGTACCTGAAGAGCTCACTGCTCACTGCATGGCAATAATGAATGATAGTAACAACCAAGGCAACAAAAGGAACCATGGCCTCGAAAGTCCTTCTGCCAAAGGCTGCCCAGGGAGGCTGTGGCTGCCCCCTCCCTGGAGGTGGTCAGAGCCAGGCTGGATGAGGCCCTGAGCAGCCTGGGCTGGTGGGAGCTGTCCTTGCCCATGGCAGGGGCTTAGAACTGGATGATCTTGAAGGTCTCTTCCAGCCCAACCCATTCTGTGGCTCTCTAAAGAATCAGCCAGGAGACTGCCAGGGAGCTGCAGCTGCAGCCACCATCTGTGCAGGGTGACCTGCACCCAGCGCTGCTGACACCTCCTCTGTGCCAACTGGAAGGGCACAGGAGAAGTTCTACCCAAGAAGCAGAGTCCTACATCTCTGAAGGAGAGCCTTGAGCCCTCCTTGGAAGAGGACAGAAAGTACAGAGGAGGACTTCATGCAGTCTGCCTGGACTGCAGCAAGGCCTTTGCCACCATCCCCCACAGCAAGCTCCTGGCCAAGCTGGCAGCCCCTGGCTTGGGCAGCAGCTCTCTGAGCTGGGTGAGGAACTGGCTGGAGGCTGAGCCCAGAGAGTGGTGGTGAATGGTGCCACAGCCAGCTGGCAGCCAGGCACCAGTGGGGTGCCCCAGGGCTCAGTGCTGGGCCCCAGCCTGGTCAATATCTTCATTGAGGATCTGGAGGAGGGGATGGAGTCCAGCAGCAGGAAATGTGCAGCTGACAGCAAGCTGGGGGCAGGAGCTGAGCTGTGAGAGGGGAGGAGAGCTCTGCAGAGGGACCTTGCCAGGCTGGGCAGAGGGGCAGAGGCCAAGGGCAGGAGACTGAACACAGCCAAGTGCCAGGGGCTGCACTTTGGCCACAGCAACCCCAGGCAGAGCTGCAGGCTGGGGGCAGAGTGCCTGAGAGCAGCCAGGCACAGAGGGACCTGGGGGGAGTGGTGGAGAGCAGCTGAACAGGAGGCAGCAGTGTGCCCAGGGGGCCAAGAAGGCCAAGGGCATCCTGGCCTGCAGCAGGCAGAGTGTGGCCAGCAGGAGCAGGGAAGTCCTTGTGCCCTGTGCTCAGCACTGCTCAGGCCACCCCTTGAGTCCTGTGTCCAGCTCTGAGCTCCTCAGGTCAGGAAAGAGGTTGAGCTGCTGGAAGGTGTCCAGAGAAGGGCAACAAAGCTGGGGAGGGGTCTGGAGCACAGCCCTGGGAGGAGAGGCTGAGGGAGCTGGGGTTGCTGAGGTTCAGGTTGGATGTTAGGAAGAAGTTCTTCCCAGCAAGAGAGGTTGGCCCTTGGGATGTGCTGCCCAGGGAGGTGGTGGAGTCCCCATCCCTGGAGGTGTCCAGGAGGGGATTGGATGTGGCCCTTGGAGCCATGGTTGAGTTAGTCAGGAGGTGTTGGGTGCCAGCTTGGACTTGATGCTCTCTGAGGTCTCTTCCAACCTGATTTATTCCATGATTCTGTGACTGTTGCATCCCTCCTGCCCCTCAGCTGTCACCTCAAGCCCCAGGCAATGTAGGGAGGACCTCAGCCATGGGACCTCTGCAGCAGGTGCATGCAGTATCCTCTCTGGGGGTGCTCTGACTGCATGATGCACCTCCAGGAAGGGAAAAATACAGAGGCTACTCTCTAGCTGGAGACAGGGAGAGGACAGCCCCACAGGGACCTGTGTGCTCTTCTGCACTGTGGAAGACCTTCAGTGGTGCCCAGGGCCAGGCCAAGGGGCAAGGGACACCAACTACAAGCCAGCAAGTGCCACCTAAGCAGGAGGAGAAAGCTGTTTGGTGTGAGGGTGCTGGAGGCCTGGAGCAGGCTGCCCCAGAGAGGTTGTGGAGCCTCCTGGGGTGGAGAGCTTCCAGCCCCAGGTGGATGTGTTCCTATGTGCCTTGCCCTGGGAGACCCTGCTCTGGCAGGGTGCTTGGACTCCATGATCTCCAGAGGTGCCTTGGGAGCAGACAAGGGCTGATGGGGCCAGGTTACTGCTGGGGATGTTCCCATGGGACTGCAGAAGGAAGTGTTTCCACATGAGCACAGCTGGCACTGGAATCATCTGCCAAGGGAAGCAGGGGAGGAATCCCCCGGACTGGGCGGGTGGAAGGCAGAGCTGGACAGGCTGCTGGGCCAGCTCATTCCAGCTCCACCAACACCAGAGGCCCCCGCGGGGTCCCTTCCAAGCAGGCACTGTGTAAAGCAGCTCCTGGTCGCTGCAAACAGAGCTCCGGCTTCCGTCCGTGGTGTCTGCAAGCTGGCTGCCGCTGCAGGGCAGGAGGGGACGGAGTCAGGCTGCCCCTCCAGGGAGGAAGAGGCTCAGGAGGGGACGGAGCTCAGGCTGCACGTCCCGGGAGGAAGAGGCTCAGGAGGGGACGGAGCTCAGGCTGCACGTCCCGGGAGGAAGAGGCTCAGGAGGGGACGGAGCTGTGGCTGCACGTCCCGGGAGGAAGAGGCTCAGGAGGGGACGGAGCTGTGGCTGCACGTCCCGGGAGGAAGAGGCTCAGGAGGGGACGGAGCTCAGGCTGCACGTCCCGGGAGGAAGAGGCTCAGGAGGGGACGGAGCTCAGGCTGCACGTCCCGGGAGGAAGAGGCTCAGGAGGGGACGGAGCTGTGGCTGCACGTCCCGGGAGGAAGAGGCTCAGGAGGGGATGGAGGTGGTGGGGTCGCCGTCGCTGGGGATGTTCAGGGCGAGGCTTGACAGGGTGCTTTGTTGCATGGTTTAGTTGATTAGGTGGTGTTGGATGATAGGTTGGACTCGATGATCTTGAAGGTCTCTTCCAACCTGGTCTATTCTATTCTATTCTATTCTATTCTATTCTATTCTATTCTATTCTATTCTATTCTATTCTATTCTATTCTATTCCATCCCATCCCATCCCATTCCATTCCATCCCATTCCATTCCATCCCATTCTATTCCATTCCATCCCATTCCATTCCACTACACTCATGAGCAGAATGTGCTGCTCAGGTGGCTGCTGCCTTTAGCTGAAGCAGGCTGGGTTTGCCTTCACCCCAGGCAGCGCTCTGGGGGAGTCAGGAGCAGAAGCATGGTGAAATGGCAACCCAGGAGGTGTGCAGAGGATGTGCCGGCATGGAGCCTGCCACGGCACGGTGCCTGCATCCTCTGAGGCTCTCATTGCAGTCATGGCTTGAGAGCAGGTCTGACCCCACAGCCAAGTTCTCCTGGGCTCATGGAATCACAGAATGGGTTGGGTTGGAAGGGACCTTCAGGATCATCCAGTTGCAAACCCCTGCCGTGGGCAGGCTCACCTCCCCCCAGCCCAGGTTGCTCAAGGCTTCATCCAAGCTGGCCTTGAACACCTCCAGGGAGGGGGCTGCCAAGGCTGTGGACTGGCTGGGGTGAAGCCAGAGGCTTTCAGGGGATCAGGCTTCCTGTCAAGGCATGTGGAGACCCTGCAGAGGATCACAAAGGGAGGCCACACTCTGCAGGTCTTCCCACAGGGGCAGCCTCCAGGAGCACAAAGCTCAAGGTGTGGCCTGACCACTGCTGAGTACATTCTGCTCCTGTGCTCAGCACTGCTCAGGCCACCCCTTGAGTCCTGTGTCCAGCTCTGGGCTCCTCAGGTCAGGAAAGAGGTTGAGCTGCTGGAAGGTGTCCAGAGAAGGGCAACAAAGCTGGGGAGGGGTCTGGAGCACAGCCCTGGGAGGAGAGGCTGAGGGAGCTGGGGTTGCTTAGCCTGCAGAAGAGGAGGCTCAGGGGAGACCTTCTTGCTCTCTGCAGCTCCCTGCAGGGAGCTTGGAGCCATCTGGGGGTTGGGCTCTGCTCCCAGGCCCCCAGCAGCAGAACAAGAGGACACAGTCTCAAGCTGTGCCAGGGGAGGTTTAGGCTGGAGGTGAGGAGAAAGTTCTTGCCAGCAAGAGAGATTGGCCCTGGGGATGTGCTGCCCAGGGAGGTGGTGGAGTCCCCAGCCCTGGAGGTGTTCAGGAAGAGCCTGGCTGAGGCCCTTGGTGCCATGGTTGAGTTGCTCAGATGGTGCTGGGGGAGAGGTTGGACTGGATGAGCTCTGAGGTCTCTTCCAACCTGGTTGATTCTATTCTATTCTATTCTATTCTATTCTATTCTATTCTATTCTATTCTATTCTATTCTATTCTATTCTATTCTATTCTATTCCATTCTATTCCATTCCATTCCATTCCATTCCATTCCATTCCATTCCATTCCATTCCATTCCATTCCATCTTACCCTATCCTATCCTATCCTATCCTATTTGTCTTTGTGATTTCTTAACAGCAGTGTCTGTGACAGTGATGAAAAGGAAAGAGATGGCAAAGGTCTCCTACAAAAGCCAGCAGCTCCTCCACTCACCCTGCAGCTTGCTGGGCAAATGGCTTGGAGAATCCCCTCCCCTGGCACTGTGGAAGGGAAGGGAATAGATTCAGAAAACACCAGGGGTAGACATGGTCCTGACTTGAATGATACTGCTTCAGCACAATGTGGGGTGGGAAGGGACCTCTGGAGCTGCCCCAGCCCAGCCCCTGCTCCAGCATGCCCCCCCCAGCAGCTTGCCCAGCAGCACAGTGCCCAGGGGGGGTTGGAAGCTCTCCACCCCAGCAGACTCCACAACCTCTCTGGGCAGCCTGCTCCAGGCCTCCAGCAGCCTCCCCCCAAACCACTTTCTCCTCCTGCTCAGCTGCCACCTCCTGGCTTCCAGGCTCTGCCCCTTGGCCTGGCCCTGGGCACCACTCAGCAGAGCCTGGCCCCAGCCTCTTGCCCCCCACAGCTCCTTCAGCTCTTGCTGAGCATTACTCAGCTGCCCTCTGGGGCTGCTCTCCTGCAGGCTGCACAGCCCCAGGGCTCTCAGCCTTTGCTGCTGCCAGAGCTGCTCCAGGCCCCTCAGCAGCTCTGCAGCCTGCCCTGGGCTCTCTCCAGCAGCTCTCTGTCCCTGTGAGCCTGGTGGTGCTCAGCTGTAGCCCCAGCACTGCAGCTGTGGCCTCAGCAGGGCAGACAGAGGGGCAGGAGAGCCTTTCCCTGGGCTGGAGCAGCATTTCCATCACTACTTCTAAAAGGCTGTAGAATTAATTCAGCAGCTCTCTGAATGGGGACCTGTGGCTCCAGGCAGGAAGCAATTTCTTCTCCCCAGTGAGGGTTTTCTGCCTGTCAGTGTTTCAAGCACGGTGAGGTGAGATCCATCACCACCCCGTGATGGGCTCTGGGCACATTCCTCAGCTTTCTAATGGCTTTAAAGTGAAAATCTGTCCCTGGCAAGTGATTAATCAATTAGCTCTGCAAATTAAATCTGCCAAGGCAATGAATAACAATGGCAGGGCAGGAGCCAGGCTGCAGCCTGCAGGCTGCGCCGGTCCCGGCTGCGGGAGAGGGAGCGACTGCAGGGCACGACCTGGTGTCCACAGGAGCTGCTCCATGGAAGGAGCAAAACCATCCTGGAGTTCTGGGCACGGCCAAACCCCCTCAGGGTGCTGTGATTAATGCAGAGGCACAGAATGGGTTGGGTTGACTCGGAAGGGTCCTTAAAGATCATCCAGTTCCAGCCCCCTGCCTGGGGGTCCCTGGGCAGGGACACCTCCTGCCAGCCCGGCTTGCTCAAGGCCTCATCCAAGCTGGCCTTGAACACCTCCAGGGAGGGGGCAGCCAGGACCTCCCTTCTCTTTGAGAAGAGCCTTTGTTCCCCACCTGGAGAGCCCCTGGGGCTGGGGGTTGGAATGGCATGGAATGGAATGGCATGGAATGGAATAGGATTAGGATAGGATAGGATAGGATAGGATAGGATAGGATAGGATAGGATAGGATAGGATAGAATGGAATAGAATAGACTGGAATAGAATAGAATAGAATAGAATAGAATAGAATAGAATAGAATAGAATAGAATAGAATAGAATAGAATAGAATTAACCAGGTTGGAAGAGACCTCAGAGCTCATCCAGTCCAACCTCTCCCCCAGCACCATCTGAGCAACTCAACCCTGGCACCAAGGGCCTCAGCCAGGCTCTTCCTAAACACCTCCAGGGCTGGGGACTAAACCTCCCCTGGCACAGCTTGAGACTGTGTCCTCTTGTTCAGCTGCTGGGTGCCTGGGAGCAGAGCCCAACCCCCAGCTGGCTCCAAGCTCCCTGCAGGGAGTTGCAGAGAGCAAGAAGGTCTCCCCTGAGCCTCCTCTTCTGCAGGCTGAACACCCCCAGCTCTCTCAGCTGCTCCTCCCTGGCCTGGCTCTCCAGACCTCCCTCTCCCCTTGCCCCTTGCCCGGTGGTGCAGGTGGAGCTTTGGCAGAGTGCTTCCTGTTGGGGAATACAGAAAATGTCTTTCTACTGCTGGAGCTGCACAGCCAGCATCCCCTGGCACCAGGGAGGTGCCAACCACCCACAGCAGGGGGGTTGGACCCCATCCAGAGCAGGGGGGGTGGACCCCATCCAGAGCAGGGGGGGTGGACCCCATCCAGAGCAGGGAGTTGGACCCCATCCAGAGCAGGGGGTTGGACCCCATCCAGAGCAGGGGGGGTGGACCCCATCCAGAGCAGGGGGGTGGACCCCATCCAGAGCAGGGGGTTGGACCCCATCCAGAGCAGGGGGGGTGGACCCCATCCAGAGCAGGGGGTTGGACCCATCCAGAGCAGGGGGTTGGACCCCTTCCGGAGCAGGGGGGTGGACCCCATCCAGAGCAGGGGGTTGGACCCATCCAGAGCAGGGGGTTGGACCCCTTCCGGAGCAGGGGGTTGGACCCCATCCAGAGCAGGGGGGGTGGACAGCATCCAGAGCAGGGGGTTGGACCCCATCCAGAGCAGGGGGGGTGGACCCCATCCAGAGCAGGGGGTTGGACCCATCCAGAGCAGGGGGTTGGACCCCTTCTGGAGCAGGGGGGTGGACCCCATCCAGAGCAGGGGGTTGGACCCCCTCCAGAGCAGGGGGAGTGGACCCCATCCAGAGCAGGGGGGTTGGGCCCCAGCCTGAGCAGGGTGGTTGGACCCCATCCAGCACTGTGTTGTTGGACCCCATCCAGAGCAGGGGGTTGGACCCCATCCAGAGCAGGGGGGTTGGACCCCTTCCAGAGCAGGGGGGGTTGGACCCCATCCAGACCATGGGGGTGGACCCCTTCCAGAGCAGGGGGGGTTGGACCCCTTCCAGAGCAGGGGGGTTGGACCCCTTCCAGAGCAGGGGGGTGGACCCCATCCAGAGCAGGGGGGGTTGGACCCCATCCAGAGCAGGGGGAGTGGACCCCTTCCGGAGCAGGGGGTTGGACCCCATCCAGAGCAGGGGGGTTGGACCCCTTCCAGAGCAGGGGGGTTGGGCCCCAGCCTGAGCAGGGGGGGTGGACCCCATCCAGCACTGTGTTGTTGGACCCCATCCAGAGCAGGGGGAGTGGACCCCATCCAGAGCAGGGGGGTTGGACCCCATCCAGAGCAGGGGGGTTGGACCCCTTCCAGAGCAGGGGGTTGGACCCCATCCAGAGCAGGGGGGTTGGACCCCTTCCAGAGCAGGGGGTTGGACCCCTTCCAGAGCAGGGGGGTTGGACCCCTTCCAGAGCAGGGGGGTGGACCCCATCCAGAGCAGGGGGGTTGGACCCCTTCCAGAGCAGGGGGTTGGACCCCATCCAGAGCAGGGGGGGTGGACCCCATCCAGAGCAGGGGGTTGGACCCCATCCAGAGCAGGGGGGTGGACCCCATCCAGAGCAGGGGGGTTGGACCCCTTCCAGAGCAGGGGGGTGGACCCCATCCAGAGCAGGGGCTTGGACCCATCCAGAGCAGGGGGTTGGACCCCATCCAGAGCAGGGGGTTGGACCCCATCCAGAGCAGGGGGGGTGGACCCCATCCAGAGCAGGGGGTTGGACCCCATCCAGAGCAGGGGGTTGGACCCATCCAGAGCAGGGGGTTGGACCCCATCCAGAGCAGGGGGGGTGGACAGCATCCAGAGCAGGGGGTTGGACCCCATCCAGAGCAGGGGGGGTGGACCCCATCCAGAGCAGGGGGTTGGACCCCATCCAGAGCAGGGGGGGTGGACCCCATCCAGAGCAGGGGGTTGGACCCCATCCAGAGCAGGGGGTTGGACCCCATCCAGAGCAGGGGGGTTGGGCCCCAGCCTGAGCAGGGTGGTTGGACCCCATCCAGCACTGTGTTGTTGGACCCCATCCAGAGCAGGGGGGTTGGACCCCATCCAGAGCAGGGGGGTTGGACCCCATCCAGAGCAGGGGGTTGGACAGCATCCAGAGCAGGGGGGTTGGGCCCTCTGCAGTGCAGGGGGGTTGGACCCCAGCCTGAGCAGGGGGGTTGGACCCCATCCAGAGCAGGGGGTTGGACCCCATCCAGAGCAGGGGGGGTGGACAGCATCCAGAGCAGGGGGGTTGGACCCCATCCAGAGCAGGGGGTTGGACCCCATCCAGAGCAGGGGGGTTGGGCCCCAGCCTGAGCAGGGTGGTTGGACCCCATCCAGCACTGTGTTGTTGGACCCCATCCAGAGCAGGGGGGGTGGACCCCTTCCGGAGCAGGGGGTTGGACCCCATCCAGAGCAGGGGGGTTGGACCCCATCCAGAGCAGGGGGTTGGACCCCATCCAGAGCAGGGGGGTTGGACCCCATCCAGAGCAGGGGGTTGGACAGCATCCAGAGCAGGGGGGTTGGGCCCTCTGCAGTGCAGGGGGGTTGGACCCCAGCCTGAGCAGGGGGGTTGGACCCCATCCAGCACTGTGTTGTTGGACCCCATCCAGAGCAGGGGGTTGGACCCCATCCAGAGCAGGGGGGTTGGGCCCCAGCCTGAGCAGGGTGGTTGGACCCCATCCAGCACTGTGTTGTTGGACCCCATCCAGAGCAGGGGGGGTGGACCCCTTCCGGAGCAGGGGGTTGGACCCCATCCAGAGCAGGGGGGTTGGACCCCATCCAGAGCAGGGGGTTGGACCCCATCCAGAGCAGGGGGGTTGGACCCCATCCAGAGCAGGGGGTTGGACAGCATCCAGAGCAGGGGGGTTGGGCCCTCTGCAGTGCAGGGGGGTTGGACCCCAGCCTGAGCAGGGGGGTTGGACCCCATCCAGCACTGTGTTGTTGGACACCACAGCGTTGTTGTTGTATCTGTGCTCCCCAAGGTGTCAGCAGACCTCAGCCTGTTTGTCCTGCAGCCTAAGGCACACCAAACTTGTGGTCCTAAGCCAGCCCAGCCTGTGGCCCACAGTACCTCAGGGGCTTCAGTTGGAGCCAGAGGGCTTCTTTCCCCTGCAGCCCTGCAGCCTGGCTCATGGCAGGGCAGGAGGCTCTTGCTGATGCCTGCATGTCTGTAGGGCAGCAGCATGGATCATGGCACACAGGCAGCCAAGGACATGGTGACAGAGGCCCACCTGCAGAGGTGGTGCTGACCTTGGCTGGTGTGGAGGTGATGAAGAGAAACCTCCCTGAGCTGTTTCCTTTCCCCACTCGGGCACCTGCCTGCCCTGCAGTGGAGCCCTGGGGGTGGGAGTGTGACTCACCCTGGTGATGGCCCAGCCCTGCTTGCTGTGAGGAGGAGTGAGGGCACAGGTGAAGCAGCACAGGGGGTGTTCCAGCCCTTCAGCTGTCACAGGCTCATTGCTCTCATGAGCCATGCTGGGCTTTGCCCACCTCCTCCCTGGGACGAGCTGCTGGAGCCCATGAGCTCCCTCAGGCCTCACCCAGAGAGCTTCTCTCTGTGGCTGTCTCTTGGCCCCTCAGCCCCACGCTGTGCTGGGAGGCACTGGAACAGGCTGCCCAGGGGGGTAATGGATGCCACCAGCCCAGCCTGGCCTTGAACACCTCCAGGGCAGCCACCACCTCCCTGGGCAACCTTTTCCATTGCCTCCCCACCCTCGCTGGAAAGACTTTCTTCCTCCTATCCAGAGTCAATCTCCCCTCTCCCACTTCCAAGCCATTCCTCTCCTCCTGCCACTCCTGCCCCTTGTCCAGAGCTTTGCTTTGGTTTGTGCTCCTGGAGACCTCCTCTGGTGAGCTGTGAGCTTTTTCCTCCAAGGCCAGGCAGAGCTCTGTGCCCTGCCAAGCCCAGGTGCCAGGGTGAGATGATGAACACCAGGGGAGAGCCTCACAGGGCTCAGCTGCCAAAGCCCCATTCCCAGCAAAGCCTCCTCAGCAGCCACTGGTGACCCCCAGTGACCACCCATCCTCATCACCTCAGCCAAGACACCCCCCAACCACCCCCCCCAGGCCCCTCAGCACTTTGCTAGGAGCAGAAGTGTTCCTGGAGGAGGTGCAGGTGAAGAGGTGCTCAGAGCATCCTCAGGCAGGCTCCTGAGGGGCCTTGGAGGCTGCCACAGTGCTGACATTGACTCCCAGGTGTGGCCATGAATATTCCATGGCCCCAGCAAGGGGAGAGCCTGCTGCAGGCAGTGACAGGGAAGCTGCTGAGGGAGGGTTCACTTTTCAGCAGAGATCATTCAGAAACAGCTCCAGAGGCTTCCAGCTGAAGAAGGGGAAGGAGCTGGCCAGAGCTCCTGAGCAGCAAGCCACAGGACTGGAAGAAACGGCCTCAAGCTGCCCCAGGGCAGGCTTAGGTTGGACATCAGAAGAAAGCTCTTGACTGAAAGGCTTCTCCAGGCCTGGCCCAGGCTGCCCTGGCAGCTGGCTGAATGCCCACCCCTGGAGGTGTTCCCCAGAGGCACAGCTGTGGTGCTGAGGGTCTTGAGGCAGCCCCAAGCCTTGGCAGAGGGAGAGAATGGTTGGACCTGGGTGAGCTGGGAGGGCTTGGGCCAGCCAGAATGATTCACTCTCCTCTGGTTGTGCCAGAGAAAACTCTGCTTGGTGTCAAATGCAGAGAGGCTTTCACTTGCTGGCTGCAGGAGGTTTGCCTGGCAGACACCAGCGGTGGGAAAGCCACAGGGAAGTGCTGGAGGGCAGCAGCCCCCCTGCCTGGCACAGAGCAGGGACCCGTGGAGCTCAGCTGCAGACCACCCCTCTGGAGGAGGAGGAGGAGGACCTGTTGGTGGGGCACAGCAGGCAGCAGCTGTGGGATGGGCAGGGGGCTGGTCGCCCCCCCTGGGCGCCTGGTCGCCCCCCCCGGGCGCCTGGTCGCCATGGCTACGCATCCCAGCAGGGTCTGTAGGGTCCCCCCCGCAGCCGCCGGGAAGGGCTCCAGCTTTTCCGCCGCCGCAAGGACGCGGGTGGGGGTGCTCCCGCGGTGCCCACCCTCCGGCGGTGCCCGCGGGCCGGCGAGGCAGCCCTGGCTCTGCAGGCGCTCCGGGGCTCCCCGTGCTGCGGCGCCGCCGGACGGCAGAGCGGCGGCGCCGGGAGCGGAGGAGCGAAGCGAGGGAGCTGCGCGCAGCCCCCCCGGGCCCCGCTCCTGCTGCAGCTCGGAGGGGAAGGGAGAAGGGAAAGGGCCCTGCCAAGGCAGAGGTTTTTGCCCCCATTCCTTGTGAGCAACGAACAGGATCATTTCCATGCAGCTGCCTCAGGTTTGCAAAGGAGCTGTGCTGGCGAGGCAGGAGGCGGCGGCCGAAGCGAATCCACCGCCTGGAGGGATGTGAGGCTGCGCTAAATCCTTCCCCTCTGCTCACCCCTCGCCGGGCTCGCAGCTGCCCCTCTGCCCCAGAGCTCTCCTTCTGCCTCTCACAGAACCTGCCAGGCTGGAAAAGACCTCAGAGATCACCAAGCCCAACCTACCCCCCGGCACCTCCTGACGACTAAAGCGTGGCCCCGAGTGCCACATCCGGTCCTTGTTTGACCACCGCCAGTGAAGTGTGGAGAAGGGGCTCCACTGCCCCCTCACCCCGCAGGCATGGGCACCCAGGCCCTCTCTGGAAGCTGCCAAGTGTCTGGGAAAGGTGCTGGTGCTCCAGGGAGGGAGAGAGAGAGAGAGGGACACTGTGCCTCCTCCTCACCTTCCCCACAGAGAATCAGAGCGTCAGTAAGGCTGGAAAAGACCTCAGAGAGCAGCAAGTCCAAGCTGGCACCCAGCACCTCCTGGCTGACCAAACCATGGCTCCAAGGGCCGCATCCAAGCCCCTCCTGAACCCCTCCAGGGCTGGAGAAGCCTGTGTGTCCCCTCAGCCACTTCACGATGCTGCCGGAGGCGGCGAGGCGCTGCCGCTCCAGCCCTCACAGCCTGCTGCTCCCCTCGGCACCTGCTGAGGCGCTGCAGGGCTGCCTGCAGCCCCAGGGCCTGCCCGACGGCTCTGCAGCTGCTGCCTGCAGCCCCAGGGCCTGCCCGACGGCTCTGCAGCTGCTGCCTGCAGCCCCGGGGCCTGCCTGACAGCTCTGCAGCTGCTGCCTGCAGCCCCGGGGCCTGCCCGACAGCTCCGCAGCTGCTGCCTGCAGCCCCTCTGCAGCTGCTGCCGGCAGCCCTGGGGCCTGCCCGACGGCTCTGCAGCTGCTGCCTGCAGCCCCAGGGCCTGCCCGACAGCTCTGCAGCTGCTGCCTGCAGCCCCAGGGCCTGCCCGACGGCTCTGCAGCTGCTGCCTGCAGCCCCAAGGCCTGCCTGACAGCTCTGCAGCTGCTGCCTGCAGCCCCAGGGCCTGCCCGACGGCTCTGCAGCTGCTGCCTGCAGCCCCTCTGCAGCTGCTGCCTGCAGCCCCAGGGCCTGCCCGACGGCTCTGCAGCTGCTGCCTGCAGCCCCGGGGCCTGCCCGACAGCTCTGCAGCTGCTGCCTGCAGCCCCAAGGCCTGCCTGACAGCTCTGCAGCTGCTGCCTGCAGCCCCAAGGCCTGCCTGACAGCTCTGCAGCTGCTGCCTGCAGCCCCAGGGCCTGCCCGACGGCTCTGCAGCTGCTGCCTGCAGCCCCTCTGCAGCTGCTGCCTGCAGCCCCAGGGCCTGCCCGACGGCTCTGCAGCTGCTGCCTGCAGCCCCGGGGCCTGCCCGACAGCTCTGCAGCTGCTGCCTGCAGCCCCAAGGCCTGCCTGACAGCTCTGCAGCTGCTGCCTGCAGCCCCAAGGCCTGCCTGACAGCTCTGCAGCTGCTGCCTGCAGCCCCAGGGCCTGCCCGACGGCTCTGCAGCTGCTGCCTGCAGCCCCTCTGCAGCTGCTGCCTGCAGCCCCGGGGCCTGCCCGACGGCTCTGCAGCTGCTGCCTGCAGCCCCGGGGCCTGCCCGACAGCTCTGCAGCTGCTGCCTGCAGCCCCGGGGCCTGCCCGACGGCTCTGCAGCTGCTGCCTGCAGCCCCGGGGCCTGCCCGACAGCTCTGCAGCTGCTGCCTGCAGCCCCAGGGCCTGCCCGACGGCTCTGCAGCTGCTGCCTGCAGCCCCTCTGCAGCTGCTGCCTGCAGCCCCAGGGCCTGCCCGACGGCTCTGCAGCTGCTGCCTGCAGCCCCGGGGCCTGCCCGACAGCTCTGCAGCTGCTGCCTGCAGCCCCGGGGCCTGCCCAACGGCTCTGCAGCTGCTGCCTGCAGCCCCGGGGCCTGCCCGACGGCTCTGCAGCTGCTGCGTGCAGCCCCGGGGCCTGCCCGCCGGCTCTGCAGCTGCTGCCTGCAGCCCCGGGGCCTGCCCGACGGCTCCGCAGCTGCTGCCTGCAGCCCCTCTGCAGCTGCTGCGTGCAGCCCCGGGGCCTGCCCGCCGGCTCTGCAGCTGCTGCCTGCAGCCCCAGGGCCTGCCTGACAGCTCCGCAGCTGCTGCCTGCAGCCCCTCTGCAGCTGCTGCGTGCAGCCCCGGGGCCTGCCCGCCGGCTCTGCAGCTGCTGCCTGCAGCCCCAGGGCCTGCCTGACAGCTCCGCAGCTGCTGCCTGCAGCCCCTCTGCAGCTGCTGCGTGCAGCCCCGGGGCCTGCCCGCCGGCTCTGCAGCTGCTGCCGGCAGCCCTGGGGCCTGCCCGACGGCTCTGCAGCTGCTGCCTGCAGCCCTGGGGCCTGCCCGACGGCTCTGCAGCTGCTGCCTGCAGCCCCTCTGCAGCTGCTGCCTGCAGCCCCTGGGCCTGCCCGATGGCTCTGCATCTGCTGCCTGCAGCCCCTCTGCATCTGCTGCCTGCAGCCCCAGGGCCTGCCTGCCGGCCATGCAGCTGCTGCGTGCAGCCCCTCTGCAGCTGCTGGCTGCAGCCCCGGGGCCTGCCTGCTGGCTCTGCAGCTGCTGCCTGCAGCCCCGGGGCCTGCCTGCTGGCTCTGCAGCTGCTGCCTGCAGCCCCAGGGCCTGCCCGACGGCTCTGCAGCTGCTGCCTGCAGCCCCTCAGCAGCTGCTGCCTGCAGCCCCGGGGCCTGCCCGATGGCTCTGCAGCTGCTGCCTGCCGGCTCTGCAGCTGCTGCCTGCAGCCCCGGGGCCTGCCTGCTGGCTCTGCAGCTGCTGCCTGCAGCCCCGGGGCCTGCCTGCTGTCTCTGCAGCTGCTGCCTGCAGCCGTTCCTGGCACGGGGCAGCCACAGCTCCTGCCTCAGGGGGCTTGGCTTCTGCAGGGCTCCGGTACTGAAGGCTGCAGGCAGAACTCTGTGATCCTCCTCCTCCCTCTCCTCCTCCCTCTCCTCCTCCCCCTCCTCCACCCTCTCCCCTCCCTCTCCTCCTTCCCCTCCTCCTCCCTCTCCTCGTTCCCCTCCTCCTCCCTCTCCTCGTTCCCCTCCTCCTCCCTCTCCTCCTTCCCCTCCTCCTCCCTCTCCTCCTCCCCCTCCTCCACCCTCTCCCCTCCCTCTCCTCCTTCCCCTCCTCCTCCCTCTCCTCCTTCCCCTCCTCCTCCCTCTCCTCCTCCCCCTCCTCCACCCTCTCCCCTCCCTCTTCTCCTCCCTCTCCTCCTCCCCCTCCTCCACCCTCTCCCCTCCCTCTCCTCCTCCCTCTCCTCCTCCCTCTCCTCCTTCCCCTCCTCCTCCCCCTCCTCCACCCTCTCCCCTCCCCCTCCTCCTCCCCCTCCTCCTCCCTCTCCTCCTCCCCCTCCTCCTCCCTCTCCTCCTCCCTCTCCTCCTTCCCCTCTGCCTCTCTCTCCTCCTCCCCCTCCTCCACCCTCTCCCCTCCCTCTCCTCATCCCCCTCCTCCACCCTCTCCCCTCCCTCTCCTCCTCCCGCTTCTCCTTTCCCTCCTCCTCCCCCTCCTCCACCCTCTTTCCTCCCTCTCCTCCCGCTCCTCCTTCCCCTCCTCCTCCCCCTCCTCCACCCTCTCCTCCTCCCCCGCCTCCACCCTCTCCTCCTCCCCCGCCTCCTCCCTCTCTTCCTCCCTCTCCTCCCTCCCCTCCTCCCCCTCCTGCTCCCTCTCCTCCTTCCCCTCCTGCTCCCTCTCCTCCTTCCCCTCCTCCTCCCTCTCCTCCTCCCCCTCCTCCCCCCTCCCCCGTCCCTCTCCTCCTCCCCCTCTTTCTCCCCCTCCTCCTCCCTCTCCTCCTCCTCTTCCTCCCTCTCCTCCTCCCTCCCCTCCTCCCTCTCCCCCCTCCCCTCCTCCCTCTCCCCCTCCCCCTCCTCCACCCTCCCCCCCTCCCTCTCCTCCTCCCTCTCCTCCTTCCCCTCCTCCTCCTTCCCCTTCACCTCTCCCTCCCTCTCCCCAGGTCTAACTGGCTCCAGGCCCTTGCCCAGGTGCAGGCATCAGGCATAGCTCCTTTTCCTCAGGTGCTGACCTGCACTGGGGCCTTGTGAAGCACTACTAAAAGCCTGGGGGGAAATGAACCCAGGAAATGGCTTTTAAGCAGGGCAGGCTTGGGATGGATGGCAGGAGGAAGCTCTGCACAAGGAGGCTGCTGAAACCTTGGCACAGGCTGCCTGAGGCCCCATCCCTGCAGCCACTCAGGCTCAGCCTGGCTGTGGCCCTGGGCAGCCTGCTCTGGCTGGAGGAGTCCCTGCTGCCTGCAGGGGGGTTGGACAGGATGCCCTTTGGGGGTTGCTTGCAGCCCAGGGAGAAGCAGAGGCAGCTTTGGGGCTGGTTTGGTTGATCAGCAGCTTGGTCACCCTGCAGGCACATCAGGAACACAGCTCCTAACCAGCTGGTGACCAGGGGCTGCTGCCTGCTCTGCAAGCCAGTGGTGTGTGTGCTCCTCTGCTGGGGGAGCCCCAGGCTGTCCCAGCCCTGCTGAGGGAGGCCCAGGCTGTCACAGCCCTGCTGAGGGAGGCCCAGGCTGTCCCAGCCCTGCTGGGGGAGCCCCAGGCTGTCACAGCCCTGCTGAGTGAGCCCCAGGCTGTCACAGCCCTGCTGGGGGAGCCCCAGGCTGTCACAGCCCTGCTGGGGGAGCCCCAGGCTGTCACAGCCCTGCTGAGTGAGCCCCAGGCTGTCACAGCCCTGCTGGGGGAGCCCCAGGCTGTCACAGCCCTGCTGGGGGAGCCCCAGGCTGTCACAGCCCTGCTGAGTGAGCCCCAGGCTGTCACAGCCCTGCTGGGGCAGCCCCAGGCTGTCACAGCCCTGCTGGGGGAGCCCCAGGCTGTCACAGCCCTGCTGAGTGAGCCCCAGGCTGTCACAGCCCTGCTGGGGGAGCCCCAGGCTGTCACAGCCCTGCTGAGTGAGCCCCAGGCTGTCACAGCCCTGCTGAGTGAGCCCCAGGCTGTCACAGCCCTGCTGAGTGAGCCCCAGGCTGTCACAGCCCTGCTGTCCCTCAGTGACAGTCAGATATTCCCTAATGGTTTTCTCTCTCCCTGTGTGCTTGGAGCTGCTCAGGAGCAGAGTCCATCGTTCCCTCATCAGCCCCCCCCAGCCTTTTGGGACCATCAGCAGGCTCTGAGGGGACAGGGAGCTGCAGGGGGTGGCAATGTGCAGCAATAGAGCCTGGGGGTTGGGTGCCCTGGGCCCCCATCAGCCATGCACAGGGGGAGCAGAGGCTGCCTTGAGCTAGTCAAGAGGAATGGGGGGCAAAAGATGCAGCAGCTGGCACAGGTTGCCCAGGGAGGTGGTGGCAGCCTCCTGCCTGGAGGTGTTTGCAGCCAGGCTGGAGGTGGCTGTGAGCAGCCTGCTGTGGTGTGAGCTGTCCCTGCCCATGGCAGGGGGTTTGGGACTGGCTGAGCCTTGAGCTCCCTTCCAATCCAAAGCATTCCATGAGTCTATGACTCTGCCTCCCCACCCTGCTGCCCTCCCTGGGCCCAGCACTCTCTTTCTCCATCATTTTCCTCCAGCCCTGGCTCACTGGAGAGGTCCCAGGTGACTGAAACTGGCCAAGGTGGTCCCCATCCACAAGAAGGGATGGATGGAGGAACCTGGAAACTCCAGGCCTGGCAGCCTGACCTCAGTGCCAGGGAAAGTGATGGAGCAGATTATCCTGGGGGCAATAGCTGCACCTGAAGGATGGCCAAGGGCTCAGGTCCAGCCAGCATGGAGTTAGGAAGGGCAGGTCCTGCCTCTCCAACCTGAGCTCCTTCCATGCCCAGGTGACTGCCTGGTGGCTGTGGGGCAGGCTGTGGATGGAGTCTGCCTGGACTGCAGCAAGGCCTTTGCCACCATCCCCCACAGCAAGCTCCTGGCCAAGCTGGCAGCCCCTGGCTTGGGCAGCAGCTCTCTGAGCTGGGTGAGGAACTGGCTGGAGGCTGAGCCCAGAGAGTGGTGGTGAATGGTGCCACAGCCAGCTGGCAGCCAGGCACCAGTGGTGTGCCCCAGGGCTCAGTGCTGGGCCCCATGCTCTTTAACATCTTCATTGATGATCTGGATGAGGGCATTGAGTCCATCAGCAGGAAATGTGCAGATGACACCAAGCTGGGAGCAGATGTTGGTCAGTTAGAGGGCAGAAGGGCTCTGCAGAGGGACCTTGACCAACTGGACAGATGGGCAGAGTCCAACAGGATGGCATTCAACAAGTCCAAGTGCCAGGGGCTGCACTTTGGCCACAACAACCCCAGGCAGAGCTACAGGCTGGGGGCAGAGTGGCTGAGAGCAGCCAGGCAGAGAGGGACCTGGGGGTGTTGATTGACAGCTGCCTAAACATGAGGCAGCAGTGTGCCCAGGGGGCCAAGAAGGCCAAGGGCATCCTGGCCTGCATTAGGAATAGTGTGGCCAGCAGGAGCAGGGAGGTCATTGTGCCCCTGGACTCTGCATTGGTTAGGCCACACCTTGAGTCCTGTGTCCAGTTCTGGGCCCCTCAGTTTAAGAAGGACATTGAGAGACTTGAAGGTGTCCAGAGAAGGGCAACAAGGCTGGGGAGAGGCCTTGAGCACAGCCCTGTGAGGAGAGGCTGAGGGAGCTGGGGTTGCTTAGCCTGCAGAAGAGGAGGCTCAGGGGAGACCTCATTGCCCTCTACAACCACCTGAAGGGTGGTTGTAGCCAGGAAGGGGTTGGTCTCTTCTCTCAGGCAACCAGCAGCAGAACAAGAGGACACAGTCTCAAGCTGTGCCAGGGGAAGTTTAGGCTGGAGGTGAGGAGAAAGTTCTTCACTGAGAGAGTTGTTAGCCATTGGGATGTGCTGCCCAAGGAGGTGGTGGAGTCCCCATCCCTGGAGGTGTTCCAGAGGGGATTGGATGTGGCACTTGGTGCCATGGTCTAGTCATGGGGTCTGTTGAGACAGCTTGGACTCAATGACCCTTGGGGTCTCTTCCAAGCTCAGTTGTGCTGTGAGGCTGTGAGGCTGTGAGGCTGTGGTGCCTGCTCCTGCGGCTGAACCTCTGCCCCAGGCAGAAGGTGCAGAGAGAAGGGGCTGGGAAGGAGGGAGGGAGGAAGGGACCTCCCTGCTTGCTGCAGGCAGCTGCAGCCCCAGCCCTGAGCTGAATGACTGCAGTGCAATGCAGCTGGCTCCCCGGGTGGCTTTGCCCCTGCCTCCCAGCTCCCGGCCAAAGCCAAACCCCAGCGGCGCTGCCGAGGGGCTGCGGCTCTGAGCCCGGGAGCCGGCTGCCGGCTGCCAGTGGGACACCAGCACTGCAGGAGCCCAGGCTGCCAGTGGGACACCAGCACTGCAGGAGCCCAGGCTGCCAGTGGGACACCAGCACTGCAGGAGCCCAGGCTGCCAGTGGGACACCAGCACTGCAGGAGCCCAGGCTGCCAGTGGGACACCAGCACTGCAGGAGCCCAGGCTGCCAGTGGGACACCAGCACTGCAGGAGCCCAGGCTGCCAGTGGGACACCAGCACTGCAGGAGCCCAGGCTGCCAGTGGGACACCAGCACTGCAGGACCCCAGGCTGCTGGCACTGCAGCCAGCAGCAGCAGAGCATCCTTGCTCCCATCCTCAGCGGGAGGCAGCTTCGCCTCTGCTGCTGCTCAGCCCTCCAGCTCCTCCAGAGCCACACCAGCAGGCAGTGCCCGGGAGGGGCACGAGGTCTTGCCCCCAGAGGCAGTGTCCTTGGGTCCTTTAGCTCCTCTGGCTCACTGTGGGTCTCACTCCCAGCCCCACAGCCTCTGGTTAGGCCACCCCTGGCAGTCCTCTGTCCGGTTCTGGGCTCCTCAATTTCAGAAGGACATTGAGGCTCTTGAGGCCAGGCTGGCTGAGGCCCTGAGCAGCTGAGTCTGGCTGAGAGGTGTCCCTGGGCATGGTGGGGAGGTTGGAGGGGCTGAGCTCTGAGCTCCCTTCCAAGCAAACCCTTCTGTGGCTCCACTCGATGCCACTGTGCTGGCTCAGGTAAGGGCTGGAGACACAAGGGAGCAGGGAAGGGATTCAGCAGCAGCTGGGGTCCTGCACACCCCCACTCTGAAGGAAACAGCCAGAGAAGTGAGCCTGGAAGATGGGAAACAAGGTGTTTGGTGCAGCAGGACTCACTTCAAGGTGGAGCTCAGAGCACAGCACAGAGAGCCTGGAGGAGACCTCCAGGCAGGCAGAAAGCAGCTCCAGCCCCAGGCTGCAGTGCTCAGCTGGTGCTGCCAGGATGAGCAGAGGGCTGCAAACCAAGGGCTGGTAGTGAAGAACTTTGCTTCCCACCTGCCAGGGCAGAACTTGAAGGCTCTCAGGAGATTCCTCTCCAAGCTGAAGCAAACAGAACCATCCTGCCAGCCCCCAGGGCTCTCCCCCCATGCCTGGTGGCTGTGGGGCAGGCTGTGGATGGAGTCTGCCTGGACTGCAGCAAGGCCTTTGCCACCATCCCCCACAGCAAGCTCCTGGCCAAGCTGGCAGCCCCTGGCTTGGGCAGCAGCTCTCTGAGCTGGGTGAGGAACTGGCTGGAGGCTGAGCCCAGAGAGTGGTGGTGAATGGTGCCACAGCCAGCTGGCAGCCAGGCACCAGTGGGGTGCCCCAGGGATCAGTGCTGGGCCCCAGCCTGGTCAATATCTTCATTGATGATCTGGAGGAGGGGATGGAGTTCAGCAGCAGGAAATGTGCAGCTGACAGCAAGCTGGGGGCAGGAGTTGAGCTGTGAGAGGGGAGGAGAGCTCTGCAGAGGGACCTTGCCAGGCTGGGCAGAGGGGCAGAGGCCAAGGGCAGGAGATTGAACACAGCCAAGTGCCAGGGGCTGCACTTTGGCCACAGCAACCCCAGGCAGTGCTACAGGCTGGGGGCAGAGTGGCTGAGAGCAGCCAGGCACAGAGGGACCTGGGGGGAGTGGTTGAGAGTAGGCTGAACATGAGCCTGCAGTGTGCCCAGGGGGCCAAGAAGGCCAAGGGCATCCTGGCCTGCAGCAGGCAGAGTGTGGCCAGCAGGAGCAGGGAAGTCCTTCTGCCCTGTGCTCAGCACTGCTCAGGCCACCCCTTGAGTCCTTTGTCCAGCTCTGGGCTCCTCAGGTCAGGAAAGAGGTTGAGCTGCTGGAAGGTGTCCAGAGAAGGGCAACAAAGCTGGGGAGGGGTCTGGAGCACAGCCCTGGGAGGAGAGGCTGAGGGAGCTGGGGTTGCTTAGCCTGCAGAAGAGGAGGCTCAGGGGAGACCTTCTTGCTCTCTGCAACTCCCTGCAGGGAGGTTGGAGCCAGCTGGGGGTTGGGCTCTGCTCCCAGGCAGCCAGCAGCAGAACAAGAGGCCACAGTCTCAAGCTGTGCCAGGGGAGGTTCAGGGTGAGGAGAAAGTTCTTGCCAGCCATAGAGATTGGCCCTGGGGATGTGCTGCCCAGGGAGGTGGTGGAGTCCCCAGGCCTGGAGGTGTCCAGGAGGGGATTGGATGTGGCACTTGGTGCCATGGTTGAGTTAGCCAGGAGGTGCTGGGTGCCAGCTTGGACTTGATGCTCTCTGAGGTCTTTCCCAACCTCATTGATTCTTTGATTCTATGAACCACTGGTGCAGGGACTCCTCCCCAGCGATGCTGCAGCCAAGCTGCCATCAAAGCCTTTGATTGTTCCTGGCTGGCCCTGGCTGCTCTGCTGCCAGCTGGGCAGGGGCCAGCTCTAAGCCTTTTGGCTCAGAGATGAAAGAGGCAGCTCCCAGCCCCTCCTTCCTTGGGGCACTCTGGGCAACGAACCTGCAAGGCAAGGCTGGGAGAGCTGAGTGTGTTCAGCCTGGAGAAGGCTCAGGGCAGAGCTTATCCCCATGGAGCAGGACATCAAGGGTGGCTAACGGGAGGATGGAGGCTCCCTTTGGGCCCTGGCTGGCACTAGCCGGCACCAGCGGCTCTCAGGGGGCATTTAGCCATCCACACAGAGCCGCCCCCAGCCTGCTCTGGCATCGGCAGCGCCTCCGGCACCTGCCCTCGCGGACGCCTCCTGCAGCACCCTGCTGCCACCCAGAGCACGGAGCTGCAACAGCTCTGGGAGCACTGCAAGGGAATGGGATGGGATGGGATGGGATGGGATGGGATGGGATGGGATGGGATGGGATGGATGGAATGGGATGGGATGGGATGGGGTGGGATGGGATGGGATGGGATGGGATGGAATGGGATGGGATGGGATGGGATGGAATGGGATGGAATGGGATGGGGTGGAATGGAATGAAATGGGATGGGATGGAATGGGATGGGATGGGATGGGATGGAATGGGATGGGATGGGATGGGATGGAATGGGATGGAATGGGATGGGGTGGAATGGAATGGAATGGGATGGGATGGAATGGGATGGGATGGGATGGGATGGAATGGGATGGGATGGGATGGGATGGAATGGGATGGAATGGGATGGGGTGGAATGGAATGGGGTGGGATGGGATGGAATGGAATGGAATGGGATGGGATGGGATGGAATGGAATGGAATGGAATGGAATGAAATGGGATGGGATGGAATGGAATGGAATGGAATGGAATGAAATGGGATGGGATGGAATGGAATGGGATGGGATGGGATGGAATGGAATGGGATGGGATGGGATGGAATGGAATGGAATGGGATGGAATGGGATGGAATGGGATGGGATGGGATGGGATGAAATGGGATGGAATGGGATGGGATGGAATGGAATGAAATGGGATGGGATGGAATGGAATGGAATGGGATGGGATGGAATGGGATGGGATGGAATGGGATGGGATGGGATGGGATGGAATGGGATGGAATGGGATGGGATGGGATGGAATGGGATGGGGTGGAATGGAATGGGATGGGATGGGATGGGATGGGGTGGAATGGAATGGGATGGGATGGGATGGAATGGAATGGAATGGAATGGAATGAAACGGGATGGGATGGAATGGGATGGGATGGAATGGAATGAAATGGGATGGGATGGGATGGAATAGAATAGAATTAACCAGGTTGAAAGAGACCTCAGAGCTCATCCAGTCCAACCCCTCCCCCAGCACCCTCTGAGCAGCTCAACCATGGCACCAGGGGCCTCAGCCAGGCTCTTCCTTCACTGAGCGAGTCGTTTGTCATTGGGATGTGCTGCCCAGGGAGGTGGTGGAGTCCCCATCCCTGGAGGGGTTCCAGATGGGATTGGATGTGGCACTTGGAACCATGGCCTAGTCATGAGGTCTGTGGTGAGAGCTTGGACTGGATGATCCTCGAGGTCTCCTCCAACCTGAGTGATACTGTGGGACTGTAGTGACTGGCTTCGCCCTCTGGGTCCGAGGGGAGCTGGCCATGCCCATAAATGATTTCCAGCACAGCCATCTGTCTCAGACACCCAGTGCCCTGTTCCACAGCTGTCCATCTGGCTGGGGCCCAGGGCAGGTCATCCCTTGAGCGGTACCTGCCCTTGATGGCGTTGAGGATCCGGGCCCAGAGAGTGTGTGCGCCATCGAGGTTGGCTAACTCTTTGTCCAGGCCTGCATCAGGAGTCAGGGAGCCTAAAAGCTTTGCCTCCCTCTTCTCCAGGTCCCCTGTGCCCACCCCCTTGTCCCAGCATCTCAGGGCCCAGCTGAGTATGGGCTCACCCTCTGTCCTTGTGCAGTCCAGAGGAGTTTGGCCGGGTTCCTTTCTGGGCAGAGATGTAACAGTTAGCTCCTGGTCTGACTCATCTTCGTGCACCCCTGGGCTCTGGGAGGTGCTGGGGCCTGCTGAGGCTCCTGCCTCACCATCTGTGCCTGGAGGGGCTTTTGGCAGTGACCTGTGCTAGGGGGGCTGCATTGGCAGGAGCAGCAGGGGTTAAGTGTGGAGCTGCTAGTGGGGGGGCAAAGCCTTGTGCCTGGGGCTCAGGCTGAGGTCTGGCACACTCATTACAGCCTGGGCCCTCCCTCTTGGTGTTTACAGAGTGCTCACAATGCCCACAGCAGACACACCCCCAGTCCTTAAAGAGTGCAAAGGAGTGTGTTGGCACCCTCCAAACAGGATAGGACGGGATGGGATGGGATGGGATAGGATAGGATAGGATAGGATAGGATAGGATAGGATAGGATAGGATAGGATAGACTAGACTAGAATAGAATAGAATAGACCAGGCTGGAAGAGACCTTCAAGATCATCAAGTCCAACCTATCAACCAACCCAACACCACCTAAACAACTAACCCATGGCACCAAGCACCCCATCAAGTCTCCTCCTGAACACCTCCAATGATGGTGACTCCACCACCTCCCCAGGCAGCCCATTCCAATGGGCAATCACTCTCTCTGGGTAGAACTTCGTTCTAACCTCCAGCCTAAACCTCCCCTGGCACAGCTTGAGACTGTGTCCTCTTGTTCTGCTGCTGGGTGCATGGGAGCAGAGCCCAACCCCCACCTGGCTCCAACCTCCCTGCAGGGAGCTGCAGAGAGCAAGAAGGTCTCCCCTGAGCCTCCTCTTCTGCAGGCTAAGCAACCCCAGCTCCCTCAGCCTCTCCTCCCAGGGCTGTGCTCCAGACCCCTCCCCAGCTTTGTTGCCCTTCTCTGGACACCTTCCAGCAGCTCAACCTCTTTCCTGACCTGAGGAGCCCAGAGCTGGACACAGGACTCAAGGGGTGGCCTGAGCAGTGCTGAGCACAGGGCAGAAGGACTTCCCTGCTCCTGCTGGCCACACTCTGCCTGCTGCAGGCCAGGATGCCCTTGGCCTTCTTGGCCCCCTGGGCACACTGCTGCCTCCTGTTCATCTGCTCTCCCCCACTCCCCCCAGGTCCCTCTCTGCCTGGCTGCTCTCAGCCACTCTGCCCCCAGCCTGTAGCTCTGCCTGGGGTTGCTGTGGCCAAAGTGCAGCCCCTGGCACTTGGCTGTGTTCAATCTCCTGCCCTTGGCCTCTGCCCCTCTGCCCAGCCTGTCCAGGTCCCTCTGCAGAGCTCTCCTCCCCTCTCACAGCTCAACTCCTGCCCTCAGGCCACCTGAGCTGCTGGCCCTGCTCAGGCTCACAGCAGCCCCTCCAGGGGAGGGAATCACAGAGCTGCTGCTGGAACAGAGTTGCCTTGGCCCTGCACACTCTTCTCAGGAGAGCCAGCTCTGCTGAGCACATTCTGAGCACTTCACAACAAAAATCAGAGCAGAATTGAGCCTCCTTCGTAGCACTGAGCTCACAGCCAGAAAGATGTTAGATGAGGGCACAGCCAGGGTGCCAGGGTGGAAGCCCTCTGGGAGGCTGAGAGGGTTGGGGTTGTTCAGCCTGGGAGAAGAGAGACCTCAGAGCAGGGTTACAAGGCAGCTGGGGAGGACCTTGTCAAGGAGTGTGGTGCCAGGCCAAGGGGGGGATCGTTTGGACTCCAAGAGGGAGATTGGGAGTGGAGAGAAGGGAGAAATGTTTGCCCCTGAGGGTGGGGGGAGCCTGGCCCAGGCTGCCCAGAGAGCTGGGAGCTGCCCCATGGCTGGCAGCACTGCAGGGCAGGCTGGTTGGGGCTGTGAGCAGCCTGCTGGGGCTGGGGCTGTCCCTGCTGGCTGCAGGGAGCTGGGCTGGAGGAGCTTGGAAGGTCTCTTCCCAGCCAGCCCCTTCTGTGCTCTACAAGCTGACCCCAGCATCCTTTCCCTCCTCTGCCAGGGGATCCACAGCCAAGGCCAGCACTCCCCAGCCAGGCTCCAGGCTGCTGGTTCAGTGATATTGGAGAGGGCAAGGAGTTTGGATTCCAGGCTGAAAAGCTTTCAATCAGGACAGCATCAGAAGCCTGTCCCTCCCCAAGTGATGCTTTTGAATCCATTCCTCTGCCCTGAAGGACTTAGATCCCAGGGCTGAGAGGCTTTGACCTTTGGCAGAGGGATTTATAGACTCACAGAACTGTTGGGGCTGGCAAAGCTCTGCCAGACTGAGCCCAGCACCTACCCAGCACCACCCTGCCCACCAAACCCTGGCCCCAGCTGCCATGGCCACAGGGCTCCTGAGCCCCTCCAGGCGTGGGGACTCCACCAGCTCCCTGGGCAGCCTGTGCCGAGCCCTGACCGCTCCTGCAGCACAGAAGTTGCTCCTCATGCCCAACCTAACCCTCCCCTGCTGCAGCTTGGGACCATTTCCCCTCCTTCCTGATCCTAGGGAGCAGAGCTCAACCCCCCCTGGCTCCAGCCTCTTCTTGGGGCGCTGCAGAGAGCAATGAGGTCTCCCTCAGCCTCCTCTTCCCCACACTGAGCACCCCCAGCCCTGTTCTCCAGCCCCTCCCCCAGCTTGGGTGCCCTTCTCTCCAGCCCCTCCATGCTTGGTGCTTCTGCATTTTGCTGCTCAACCACAAGCAGAAGGAGGCAAAGCTTGAGGACTGCCACTGCTCTCGGGGGGGGAGATGCTTCTGGAACCTTCCTGCTGCTGCTCCAGGCTGGTTGCAGCTCCTGGCTGGGGCAGCTGAGGCTGTTCAGCAGCTGAAGCAGCTCCCTGGTTGTGTAACAGCATCAGCCTGAGTTAGTCATCCTTGACCCAAGGCCAGCATTCATATTTCATACCTGACAGGAAGGGGATTGTTAGCAGGAGGGGATGAATCAAACCCAGCTTCTGTGAGCCCAGCAGCCAGGGGAAGGCAGAGTGGGATGGAGCCTTTGTTACTGCAGCCCTGAGCCTTCTGCAGCTCACCTCCAAGGGGCTCCCCATGAAAGGCTCTGGCTGATGTTCTGCTGATGCTTCAGCCTGAGCACTGCCTTTGCATTGCCCTCCACAGCCTGCCCTGTGTCCTCTTTACCTCTGCAGGTTTGGTTTGAGTGCAGTCAGCTGCTTTGGGAGGTCCTCTGCAGCTTCCCTAGAACCATAGCATGGCTTAGGCTGCACCTCAGAGCTCAGCTGCTCCAACCTCCCCTCCATGCCCAGGGACACCTCTCAGCCAGGCTCAGCTGCTCTGCCTCTCTTCAGGCTGTGATGAAAGGACTGCAGCCATCTCTCCAGGGCAGGCCTGGGGCTCAGAGAGGCTTTCCTGCTGTGGGGACATCCTTTCAGCTTTCCTCTAGGCTCTGGTGGCTGCCAGGTGGCCTTTGTTGATGCTGACTGAAGGGCAAGGGAGGGATCCTCTGGCTAGGTCTGAGGAAGAAGTTGTTGAGTGTGAGGCTGCTGAGCCTCTGGCCCAGGCTGCCCAGGGAGGTGGTGGCAGCCTCCTGCCTGGAGGTGTTTGCAGCCAGGCTGGAGGTGGCTGTGAGCAACCTGCTGTGGTGTGAGGTGTCCCTGCCCATGGCAGGGGGGTTGGAGCTGGCTGAGCCTTGAGCTCCCTTCCAGCCCTTCCAGCTCTGTGACTCTTGCCAGTGCCACCCAGGCAGCCCTCTCCTGGGTCACAGCAGCAGCCTGTTGCTGTCTCACCTCTTCAAGAAGCCTTCAGGCAGGGCCTGGCCCTGCTCCTGCAGCAGGGGAGCTTTGTGCTCACTGTGTCACCACTGCTGGCCAGGGAGGCTGAGGGGGGCTCCAAGGAGAGGCTGTCCCCAAAGTGCCTCAGGTGTTGCCCCTCAGGCTTCTGTTCTCCTTCCTGACTTGCCCAGAGCCTCTCACTGCTGCAGCCTGCTGCAAGCATTCAGAGTATTGATCAGTATTGGCAGCAGCCCTGCCCCCAGGGTGGAGGGTAAGAGCTGTTTGAGCTCTGCTTGTGCTGCAGGAGCTGCTCCCATCGACGCTCTGCCTCAGCAGCGTGGCTCTCACACACTCACAGAGCAGGCTCTGAGGATGGCAGCTCTCAAGGGAGAGGCTCCAGGCTGTCCTCTTGCTGGGGAAGGCTCTCAGCATCTTGAAGCAGCTGTGCAGGTGAAGAGGCTCCCAGGGAGTTCCACTGACCAAGCCACCCTCATGCAGCTCAACAAGGTTCCCTCAGCTGGGTTGGGGCAGTGCCAAGCACAGAGCCAGGCTGGGGGAGGGGTGGCTCAGGAGCAGCCTGCAGGAGGAGGCCTTGGGGGTGTCAGTTGGTGACAGACTCCCAGCAGTGGTCCCTGGCAGCCCAGAGCCAGCTGGGTGCTGAGCTGCAGCCAGAGCAGGGAGAGCAGCAGCACAGGGAGGGGATTCTGCCCCTCTGCTCTGCTCAGCCCCCACCTGCAGCACTGCCTCCAGCTCTGGGGCCCCAGCACAGGAAGTACCTGGAGCTGCTGGAGAGGCTCCAGAGGAGGCCACAGAGAGGGTCAGAGGCAAAGAATACCTGAACTGACCTGGAAGTGCAGGTGAGGGCCCCTGAGCCTTTTCTGAGCACACTGCAGGCAAGAAAGGCAAAGAGGCTGAGGTGTGGAGCATCCACTCGGTGCAGAGGGCAAGGAGCTGAGCACCAAACCCCACAACCTTGTCCTTAACCTGCCTGGAGCTGGTGTGAGCAGCTGTGCAGCCAGCCCTGGGGCCAGCCTCTCCCCTGGCACAGCCCTTTGCCCAGCTGAGGAGCTCAGTGCCAGCTTCAGAAGGGAGGGCGGAGCAGGACAAGCTGGCACACAGGAGGCTTCTCCTCTGCAGGTGGCTGCTGCTCTCCTGGCCATAGCCACCTCCTGCAGCTATGCTTTGCTGTGTGCTGCTGGGCAGGAGCTCTCCTTCTGCCCCTCTGAGGCATGGGGAGGGGAGAGGAGAGGGAGAGGAGAGGGAGGGGAGAGGGAGGGGGGGAGGGAGAGGGAGGGGAGGGGAGGGGAGGGGAGGGGAGGGGAGGGGAGAGGAGAGGAGAGACCTTCAAGATCATCGTGTCCAACCCATCAACCAATCGAACACCACCTAAACAACTAACCCATGGCACCAAGCACCCCATCAAGTCTCCTCCTGAACACCTCCAGGGCTGGGGACTCCACCACCTCCCTGGGCAGCACATCCCCAGGGCCAATCTCTCTCTCTGTGTAGAACTTTCTCCTCAAAGCTTCCTGTGCAGGAGCCAGGGGGCTGCAGAGCTCAGAGCCTCCTGTGCAGGAGCCAGGGGGCTGCAGAGCTCAGAGCCTCCTGTGCAGGAGCCAGGGGGCTGCAGAGCTCAGCGCCTCCTGTGCAGGAGCCAGGGGGCTGCAGAGCTCAGAGCCTCCTGTGCAGGAGCCAGGGGGCTGCAGAGCTCAGAGCCTCCTGTGCAGGAGCCAGGGGGCTGCAGAGCTCAGAGCCTCCTGTGCAGGAACCAGGGGGCTGCAGAGCTCAGAGCCTCCTGTGCAGGAGCCAGGGGGCTGCAGAGCTCAGAGCCTCCTGTGCAGGAGCCAGGGGGCTGCAGAGCACAGAGCCTCCTGTGCAGGAACCAGGGGGCTGCAGAGCACAGAGCCTCCTGTGCAGGAACCAGGGGGCTGCAGAGCTCAGAGCCTCCTGTGCAGGAGCCAGGGGGCTGCAGAGCTCAGAGCCTCCTGTGCAGGAGCCAGGGGGCTGCAGAGCACAGAGCCTCCTGTGCAGGAACCAGGGGGCTGCAGAGCACAGAGCCTCCTGTGCAGGAACCAGGGGGCTGCAGAGCTCAGAGCCTCCTGTGCAGGAACCAGGGGGCTGCAGAGCTCAGAGCCTCCTGTGCAGGAGCCAGGGGGCTGCAGAGCTCAGAGCCTCCTGTGCAGGAGCCAGGGGGCTGCAGAGCTCAGAGCCTCCTGTGCAGGAACCAGGGGGCTGCAGAGCTCAGAGCCTCCTGTGCAGGAGCCAGGGGGCTGCAGAGCTCAGAGCCTCCTGTGCAGGAGCCAGGGGGCTGCAGAGCACAGAGCCTCCTGTGCAGGAACCAGGGGGCTGCAGAGCACAGAGCCTCCTGTGCAGGAACCAGGGGGCTGCAGAGCTCAGAGCCTCCTGTGCAGGAGCCAGGGGGCTGCAGAGCTCAGAGCCTCCTGTGCAGGAGCCAGGGGGCTGCAGAGCACAGAGCCTCCTGTGCAGGAACCAGGGGGCTGCAGAGCACAGAGCCTCCTGTGCAGGAGCCAGGGGGCTGCAGAGCTCAGAGCCTCCTGTGCAGGAGCCAGGGGGCTGCAGAGCTCAGAGCCTCCTGTGCAGGAACCAGGGGGCTGCAGAGCTCAGAGCCTCCTGTGCAGGAGCCAGGGGGCTGCAGAGCACAGAGCCTCCTGTGCAGGAACCAGGGGGCTGCAGAGCTCAGAGCCTCCTGTGCAGGAGCCAGGGGGCTGCAGAGCTCAGAGCCTCCTGTGCAGGAGCCAGGGGGCTGCAGAGCTCAGAGCCTCCTGTGCAGGAGCCAGGGGGCTGCAGAGCTCAGAGCCTCCTGTGCAGGAGCCAGGGGGCTGCAGAGCTCAGAGCCTCCTGTGCAGGAGCCAGGGGGCTGCAGAGCACAAGCCACAGGCTGTGGCAGCACCTCGAGCAGGGAAGCTGCAGCTGCACCTGAAGGAGGTTTGGCTCCCAAGAGGACAAGGCCACAAGAGAGAAAGATGTGGTGAAAGCTGAGAGGAACATGACTGAGGAAGAGAAGAGCTTCCAAGGGAGAGGAAGCAGCCAGGAGGGGAGAACTTGGGCCCCAAGCACCACAGGAGGAGAGGACCTGGGATAACATCACCAACCCCCTTGTGCCCCCTGGGCTGCTGCTGCAGGTTGGGTAAGGGGGCTGAGGATGCTTCCTGCCTGGGGGGGTTCAAGGCCAGGCTGGATGAGGCCCTGAGCACCTTGGGCTGGTGGGAGGGGTCCCTGCCCATGGCAGAGGGCTGCAGCTGGATGAGCTTTAAGGTCCCTTCCATCCTGCAGAGCCTTCTCCCTGTGCTCCCTGGGCTCAGAGTCTCCTCACTGTGCCCCTGGGCTCAGAGCCTTCTCCCTGTACCCCCTGGGCTCAGAGCCTTCTCCCTGCACCCCCTGGGCTCAGAGCCTTCTCCCTGTGCCCCTGGGCTCAGAGCCTTCTCCCTGTGCCCCCTGGGCTCAGAGCCTTCTCCCTGCACCCCCTGGGCTCAGAGCCTTCTCCCTGTGCCCCTGGGCTCAGAGCCTCCTCCCTGCACCCCTGGGCTCAGAGCCTTCTCCCTGTGCCCCTGGGCTCAGAGCCTTCTCTCTGTGCCCCCTGGGCTCAGAGCCTTCTCCCTGTGCCCCTGGGCTCAGAGCCTCCTCCCTGCACCCCTGGGCTCAGAGCCTTCTCCCTGCGCCCCTGGGCTCAGAGCCTTCTCCCTGTGCCCCTGGGCTGGGTGCCCAGGCAGGGGGTTGGGACTGGATGGTGCTCAAGGTCCCTTCCAAGCCCAGCCAAGCCATTGTGTGACTCTAGGAACATCAACTCCACTTCTGAAGCCAGCAGAAGGGGGAAATCAGCAGGGGGAAACCTTCCCTGTGCCCCACAGCTCCTGCAGCCCTTCCAGGGGTGGGGAGGAGCTGGGAGAGCAAACCACTCTGCATCAGCACCTTGCAGCTCTGCTGAGCTGAGCAGTGGGACACAGGATGAGGCCATGGGAGCACCACAGGATGGGGCCATGGGAGCACCACAGGATGAGGCCATGGGAGCACCACAGGATGGGGCCATGGCAGCACCACAGGATGGGGCCATGGGAGCACCACAGGATGGGGCCATGGCAGCACCACAGGATGAGGCCATGGGAGCACCACAGGATGAGGCCATTTAAGCACCACAGGATGGGGCCATGGCAGCACCACAGGATGGGGCCATGGGAGCACCACAGGATGAGGCCATGGGAGCACCACAGGATGAGGCCATGGCAGCACCACAGGATGGGGCCATGGGAGCACCACAGGATGGGGCCACGGCAGCACCACAGGATGAGGCCATGGCAGCACCACAGGATGGGGCCATGGGAGCACCACAGGATGAGGCCATGGCAGCACCACAGGATGGGGCCATGGGAGCACCACAGGATGGGGCCATGGGAGCACCACAGGATGAGGCCATGGCAGCACCACAGGATGAGGCCATGGCAGCACCACAGGATGGCTCAGGATGGTCTTGAAGCTGCCTTCCAACCCAGCCCCTTCCATGCCTGGTGCCATGGGGCCCGTGGGATGCCAAGCCTGAGCCAAGAGGGCACCCCCAAAGCTTTGCTGCCTCTCCCCTGGCCCCTCTGCCAAGGTTTCCCACTGTGCTTTCCAACACAGCTGGGTCAAAGGGGTGCTGGGCTTGCCCTGCCCTTCCCCAGCCCCCAGCCTGGCTGTCCCCCAGGCTGTCTGTCCCCTGGGCTGGCTGCAGGGAGGTGTGAAGGGCCCAGGTCCCTCCTGCCCCTGCTGCTGCTGGCAGGCAGCTGGTGCCTGCTGACCCACTGAGGGCTTCACCCCCAGCTGAGTCCCCACCTCCTGCAGCCCCAGGGCCTCGCTGCAACTGAGCCCTGGCTCTCTTGCTGTGGTGCTGAGATCATCATCATCGTAGAATACACAGAACACATAGACCAGACCAGGCTGGAAGAGACCTTCAAGATCATCACCTCCAACCCATCAACCAATCCAACACCACCCAAACAACTAACCAATGGCACCCAGCACCCCATCAAGTCTCCTCCTGAACACCTCCAGGGATGGGGACTCCACCACCTCCCCAGGCAGCACATCCCAATGGGCAATCACTCTCTCTGGGTAGAACTCCTTCCTCACCTCCAGCCTGAACCTCCCCTGGCACAGCCTGAGACTGTGTCCTCTTGTTCTGCTGCTGGGTGCCTGGGAGCAGAGCCCAACCCCCACCTGGCTCCAACCTCCCTGCAGGAAGTTGCAGAGAGCAAGAAGGTCTCCCCTGAGCCTCCTCTTCTGCAGGCTAAGCAACCCCAGCTCCCTCAGCCTCTCCTCCCAGGGCTGTGCTCCAGACCCCTCCCCAGCTTTGTTGCCCTTCTCTGGACACCTTCCAGCAGCTCAACCTCTTTCCTGACCTGAGGAGCCCAGAGCTGGACACAGGACTCAAGGGGTGGCCTGAGCAGTGCTGAGCACAGGGCAGAAGGACTTCCCTGCTCCTGCTGGCCACACTCTGCCTGCTGCAGGCCAGGATGCCCTTGGCCTTCTTGGCCCCCTGGGCACACTGCTGCCTCCTCTTCAGCTGCTCTCCACCAGCTCCCCCCAGGTCCCTCTGTGCCTGGCTGCTCTCAGCCACTCTGCCCCCAGCCTGTAGCTCTGCCTGGGGTTGCTGTGGCCAAAGTGCAGCCCCTGGCACTTGGCTGTGTTCAGTCTCCTGCCCTTGGCCTCTGCCCCTCTGCCCAGCCTGGCAAGGTCCCTCTGCAGAGCTCTCCTCCCCTCTCACAGCTCAACTCCTGCCCCCAGCTTGCTGTCAGCTGCACATTTCCTGCTGCTGGACTCCATCCCCTCCTCCAGATCATCAATGAAGATATTGACCAGGCTGGGGCCCAGCACTGCTCCCTGGGGCACCCCACTGGTGCCTGGCTGCCAGCTGGCTGTGGCACCATTCCCCACCACTCTCTGGGCTCAGCCTCCAGCCAGTTCCTCACCCAGCTCAGAGAGCTGCTGGCCATAGCCTCCAGTCTGTGCCCCTTGCCCCCAGCCCCGTGGTACCTCTGTCTGGAGGGGAGCAGCCTGCCTTGCTTCCAGCCCTTGCCTTCATTAGTGCTCTGTTGCTGTCCTCCCACACCTCCAGCACCAAGCTTTTCATCTCCCTTGTTTTGCTGCTGGAGAGGAGAGGCAAAGTCACTTTGTCCAGGCACAAATTAGCTGCTGCTGGCTTGGGCTATTTTTGTATAGCCCCCAAACTGCCTCCCCCTCCCCACCCCCTTCCCCAGCCCCTTCTGAGAGATGCTTCCCGGCCTCACCTCGGTGGCTGAGCCGGCTGCAGGCAGCCCGGGCTGGGGGCTGTGGGCATTCTTCATTGCCTCCCGCAGGAGCCAAAGCCCAGGGAGCCCTGCGGGGGCAGCGCTGCGCAGGCACAGCCTCCCCCCGGCCTCCCTCCCTCCCCACCCCGCAGCAGGACCGCCGGAGTGCTCCTCGCTTCCCTGGCCTCCAGCAGCTGTGCAGCTCCACCGAGCCCAGCAGGCTTGGTGCTGCCTGCCAGAGGGGGGGAAAACCCCCGGGGAGGGATGGGGGTTGGGTGGTGCTGCCCCCAGCAGCTCCTCCTCAGCAGCCCAGCGCTGCCCAGGGCTCCTCGCTGGCAGAAGTGGCTGGCAGAGGTGGGGGCAGCATCCCAAAGGAGCCCCCAGGCCAGGCCCTGGGGGTTCACTGTGCCCAGGGAAGCCAGGGCAGAGTTTTGCACTGGAAGGGCTTTTCCCCAGGGGGTGCAGGGAGAAGGCTCTGAGCCCAGGGGGTGCAGAGAGAAGGCTCCCAGCCCAGGGGGTGCAGGCAGAAGGCTCCCAGCCCAGGGGGTGCAGAGAGAAGGCTCTGATCCCAGGGGGTGCAGGGAGAAGGCTCCCAGCCCAGGGGGTGCAGGGAGAAGACTCTGAGCCCAGGGGGTGCAGAGAGAAGGCTCTGAGCCCAGGGGGTGCAGGCAGAAGGCTCCCAGCCCAGGGGGAGCAGGCAGAAGGCTCCCAGCCCAGGGGGTGCAGAGAGAAGGCTCTGAGCCCAGGGGGTGCAGGCAGAAGGCTCCCAGCCCAGGGGGAGCAGGCAGAAGGCTCCCAGCCCAGGGGGTGCAGAGAGAAGGCTCTGAGCCCAGGGGGTGCAGACAGAAGGCTCCCAGCCCAGGGGGTGCAGAGAGAAGGCTCCCAGCCCAGGGGGTGCAGACAGAAGGCTCCCAGCCCAGGGGGTGCAGACAGAAGGCTCCCAGCCCAGGGGTGCAGGCAGAAGGCTCCCAGCCCAGGGGGTGCAGAGAGAAGGCTCCCAGCCCAGGGGGTGCAGGGAGAAGGCTCTGAGCCCAGGGGTGCAGGCAGAAGGCTCCCAGCCCAGGGGGTGCAGACAGAAGGCTCCCAGCCCAGGGGGTGCAGAGAGAAGGCTCTGAGCCCAGGGGTGCAGGCAGAAGGCTCCCAGCCCAGGGGGTGCAGACAGAAGGCTCCCAGCCCAGGGGGTGCAGGGAGAAGGCTCTGAGCCCAGGGGTGCAGGCAGAAGGCTCCCAGCCCAGGGGGTGCAGAGAGAAGGCTCTGAGCCCAGGGGTGCAGACAGAAGGCTCCCAGCCCAGGGGGTGCAGAGAGAAGGCTCTGAGCCCAGGGGTGCAGACAGAAGGCTCCCAGCCCAGGGGGTGCAGAGAGAAGGCTCTGAGCCCAGGGGTGCAGACAGAAGGCTCCCAGCCCAGGGGGTGCAGGCAGAAGGCTCTGACCCCAGGGGTGCAGACAGAAGGCTCCCAGCCCAGGGGGTGCAGGGAGAAGGCTCTGAGCACAGGGGGTGCAGAGAGAAGGCTCTGAGCCCAGGGGTGCAGACAGAAGGCTCCCAGCCCAGGGGGTGCAGAGAGAAGGCTCCCAGCCCAGGGGGTGCAGAGAGAAGGCTCTGACCCCAGGGGTGCAGACAGAAGGCTCCCAGCCCAGCTCTGGGCAGAGCTCCTCGCTGACCACCAGAGGCAGGGCAGAAGTGGCTGGCAGAGGAGGGGGCAGCATCCCAAAGGAGCCCCCAGGCCAGGCCCTGGGCTTTCACTGTGCCCAGGGAAGCCAGGGCAGAGTTTTGCACTGGAAGGGCTTTTCCCTCAGCGCAGAATGCTTTGGGTGGGGAAAGCTCCTCCAGCCCAAGCTTCAGCCCAGCTCCTCCGGGGCCAGGAGCCACCTTCCCCAGCTGCCATGGCCACAGGCTGGTGGAACAGCTCCAGGGATGAGGACTGCTCACCTCCCCGGGCGGCTGGTGGAGCAGGGGGTGGCTGTGAGCATCGTGCTGCTGGGAGCTGTCTGTGCCTGGGGCGCTGCGCAGGGCTCCGGAGCAGGTGGCCACAGGGGCTGCTGCCGGTCTGACAACGCAGGGACCTTGGGCTCCCATCGTTCAGCTGTGAGCTGAGGGAGAACCTCTCTGTCTGCCTCGGCTCCAGGCCTCCAGCAGTGGTTGGTGCCCTGCCGTCCTTCCTCTGTGAAAGGATTTTAGCTGGGGGAGGCAGGCAGCAGAGCCGGTGAGAGCCCTCCCCCAGAGCTCATTAAAAGAGGGAAGTGAAGAAGAAGTGCTCAGGATGGCCCACTCCCCTCCAGCAGGGGCAAGAGATCAAGGTGTGCATCGTGAGGCACCTCTCAAGGAGGTGATGTGGCAGTTGCCAGGGCAACAGGAGCTTTTACCAGCTGGAATCAAGGCTGTTGCTGGGCATGACCCATCAGAACAATGCCTCACATGGCCATGGCATTCAGCAAGACAAGCAGCTGGTGCAGAGAGGGAAAGCAAGGGAAAAGCAAGGAAAAGCAAAACCCAAGCCCCCAGGGCCCTGGAATCAACTTTGACCTTCTCCAGGAGGATCTTCCCCCTGGGCTGCAGTGAAGATGAACACAGCCCAGAGCTGCCTGCAGAGATGCAAGCTCTGGGTGCCTCTGTTCCACTCCTTCTGGTACCCAAAACCTAGGTGGTTCTGCAGGGTCCATCCCATCATCCCAGGCACAGATCCAGGCTGGGGGCAGAGTGGGTTGGGAGCAGCCCTGAAGGAAGAGGCTTGGGGGTGCTGGGTGCTGAGCAGCTCCCCAGCAGTGCCTCCTGCAGCCCTCAGGCAGCTGTGTGCTGGGCTGCAGCCAGAGCAGGGTGGGCAGCAGGGCAGCAGAGGGGATTCTGCCCCTGGGCTCTGCCCTGCTCAGACCTCCCCTCCAAGCCTGCCTCCAGCTCTGCTGTCCCCAGCAGCAGGAGGACACAGAGCTGCTGGAGAGAGGCCAGAGGAGGCCACAGAGATGCTGCCAGGGCTGGAGCAGCTCTGCTGGGAGCACAGGCTGAGGGAGCTGGGGCTGTGCAGCCTGCAGAGGAGAAGGCTCCAGGGGCTCCTCAGAGCTGCTGCCAGCACCTGAAGGGATCCTGCAGGAAGGCTGCAGAGGAACTGCTCCTGAGGGGGGCTGGAGCCAGGCCCAGGGGGAAGGGTTTGGAGCTGAGGCAGAGCAGGGGCAGAGTGGAGCTGAGGAAGAAGTTGTTGAGTGTGAGGCTGCTGAGCCTCTGGCCCAGGCTGCCCAGGGAGGCTGTGGCTGCCTCCTGCCTGGGGGTGCTCAGGGCCAGGCTGGATGAGGCCCTGAGCAACTGAGTGTGGCTGAGAGGTGTCCCTGGCATGGAGGGGAGGTTGGAGCAGAGGAGCTCTGAGCTCCCTGCCAGCCTGAGCCACTCTGTGAATCTCTGCACGTGCAGGGATGGTGGAAAATGATCTCTCCTTGACTCCTGGCTTCCTTCACTGCTTCCCTTCCCACATGGCAGTGTGCTGTGGTCTGCCAGGAGGCTGCTTCCCCAGCTCCCAGCTTTGTGCAGCCTGATCCATGCATCCTCCCTCATGGCAACCAAACCCTGAAGGCTTCCTTCACTTGTGCCTTCCTCTGTTGGGGCCTTGGGGGGTTGGTTTAAGAGCAGCTCCCTGTTTGCAACCCCCTGGATGTCACACCGCTGATCCCTTGAGGTCATCCAGCTGCCTGCTGCCCAAAAGAGGTGAGACCTGCAGCAGGGAGAGCAGTTTGTGATGCCTCTGAAATGGAGGCTCCAGAGCTCAGGGCCAGGGACACCAAGGTGCCATGGTGTCCATACTCCAGCTGCCAGGGCACAATCTGCTGCTCCTGGCAGGGAGCACCAAGCTGAGTGCTGCTGCTGGTGAGGCTGCAGGGTGGGATGCAGCCATCCAGAGGGACCTGGGCAGACTGAGGAGAGCCTCAGAGAGGTTCAGGAAGGCAAAGTACCAGGTCCTGGGCCTGGACCAGGGGAATCCTCGGTACCAGCCCAGTCTGGGGGATGCTGAGATCGAGAGCAGCCCTGCAAAACAGGGAGGGGGCACGGATGGGCTCCCTGGGCAGGCTGTCCCAGGGTCACCCCACCCTCACCACCAGGAATGTCTTCCCAACTCAAGGAGGTGCCGGGGAGGCACCGGCACAGGCTGCCCTGTGAGGCACCGGCACAGGCTGCCCAGAGAGGCACCGGCACAGGCTGCTCCGGGGAGGCACCGGCACAGGCTGCCCCGGGGAGGCACCGGCACAGGCTGCCCTGTGAGGCACCGGCACAGGCTGCCCTGTGAGGCACCGGCACAGGCTGCCCCGGGGAGGCACCGGCACAGGCTGCTCCGGGGAGGCACCGGCACAGGCTGCCCCGGGGAGGCACCGGCACAGGCTGCCCAGAGAGGCACCGGCACAGGCTGCCCCGGGGAGGCACCGGCACAGGCTGCCCCGGGGAGGCACCGGCACAGGCTGCCCCGGGGAGGCACCGGCACAGGCTGCCCCGGGGAGGCACCGGCACAGGCTGCCCTGAGAGGCACCGGCACAGGCTGCCCAGAGAGGCACCGGCACAGGCTGCCCGGGGAGGCACCGGCACAGGCTGCCCCGGGGAGGCACCGGCACAGGCTGCCCCGGGGAGGCACCGGCACAGGCTGCCCCGGGGAGGCACCGGCACAGGCTGCCCAGAGAGGCACCGGCACAGGCTGCCCCGGGGAGGCACCGGCACAGGCTGCCCCGGGGAGGCACCGGCACAGGCTGCCCAGAGAACACCGGCACAGGCTGCCCAGAGAGGCACCGGCACAGGCTGCCCCGGGGAGGCACCGGCACAGGCTGCCCCGGGGAGGCACCGGCACAGGCTGCCCAGAGAGGCACCGGCACAGGCTGCCCAGAGAGGCACCGGCACAGGCTGCCCCGGGGAGGCACCGGCACAGGCTGCCCAGAGAGGCACCGGCACAGGCTGCCCTGAGAGGCACCGGCACAGGCTGCCCAGAGAGGCACCGGCACAGGCTGCCCCGGGGAGGCACCGGCACAGGCTGCCCAGAGAGGCACCGGCACAGGCTGCCCAGAGAGGCACCGGCACAGGCTGCCCAGAGAGGCACCGGCACAGGCTGCCCCGGGGAGGCACCGGCACAGGCTGCCCCGGGGAGGCACCGGCACAGCCTGCCCCGGGGAGGCACCGGCACAGGCTGCCCAGAGAGGCACCGGCACAGGCTGCCCAGAGAGGCACCGGCACAGGCTGCCCTGAGAGGCACCGGCACAGGCTGCCCCGGGGAGGCACCGGCACAGGCTGCCCTGAGAGGCACCGGCACAGGCTGCCCCGGGGAAGCACCGGCACAAGCTGCCCCGGGGAGGCACCGGCACAGGCTGCCCCGGGAAGGCACCGGCACAGGCTGCCCAGAGAGGCACCGGCACAGGCTGCCCCGGGGAGGCACCGGCACAGGCTGCCCAGAGAGGCACCGGCACAGGCTGCCCCGGGGAAGCACCGGCACAGGCTGCCCCGGGGAGGCACCGGCACAGGCTGCCCAGAGAGGCACCGGCACAGGCTGCCCCGGGGAGGCACCGGCACAGGCTGCCCTGAGAGGCACCGGCACAGGCTGCCCTGAGAGGCACCGGCACAGGCTGCCCCGGGGAGGCACCGGCACAGGCTGCCCCGGGGAGGCACCGGCACAGGCTGCCCTGAGAGGCATCGGCACAGGCTGCCCCGGGGAGGCACCGGCACAGGCTGTCCAGAGAGGCACCGGCACAGGCTGCCCCGGGGAGGCACCGGCACAGGCTGCCCCGGGGAGGCACCGGCACAGGCTGCCCCGGGGAGGCACCGGCACAGGCTGCCCTGAGAGGCACCGGCACAGGCTGCCCCGGGGAGGCACCGGCACAGGCTGCCCAGAGAGGCACCGGCACAGGCTGCCCAGAGAGGCACCGGCACAGGCTGCCCCGGGGAGGCACCGGCACAGGCTGCCCCGGGGAGGCACCGGCACAGGCTGCCCAGAGAGGCACCGGCACAGGCTGCCCCGGGGAAGCACCGGCACAGGCTGCCCCGGGGAGGCACCGGCACAGGCTGCCCCGGGGAGGCACCGGCACAGGCTGCCCCGGGGAGGCACCGGCACAGGCTGCCCTGAGAGGCACCGGCACAGGCTGCCCCGGGGAGGCACCGGCACAGGCTGCCCCGGGGAGGCACCGGCACAGGCTGCCCAGAGAGGCACCGGCACAGGCTGCCCTGAGAGGCACCGGCACAGGCTGCCCCGGGGAGGCACCGGCACAGGCTGCCCAGAGAGGCACCGGCACAGGCTGCCCAGAGAGGCACCGGCACAGGCTGCCCCGGGGAGGCACCGCACAGGCTGCCCCGGGGAGGCACCGCACAGGCTGCCCCGGGGAGGCACCGGCACAGGCTGCCCAGAGAGGCACCGGCACAGGCTGCCCCGGGGAGGCACCGGCACAGGCTGCCCCGGGGAGGCACCGGCACAGGCTGCCCAGAGAGGCACCGGCACAGGCTGCCCAGAGAGGCACCGGCACAGGCTGCCCAGAGAGGCACCGGCACAGGCTGCCCCGGGGAGGCACCGGCACAGGCTGCCCCGGGGAGGCACCGGCACAGGCTGCCCAGAGAGGCACCGGCACAGGCTGCCCCGGGGAGGCACCGGCACAGGCTGCCCCGGGGAGGCACCGGCACAGGCTGCCCCGGGGAGGCACCGGCACAGGCTGCCCCGGGAAGGCACCGGCACAGGCTGCCCTGAGAGGCACCGGCACAGGCTGCCCCGGGGAGGCACCGGCACAGGCTGCCCCGGGGAGGCACCGGCACAGGCTGCCCCGGGGAGGCACCGGCACAGGCTGCCCCGGGGAGGCACCGGCACAGGCTGCCCTGAGAGGCACCGGCACAGGCTGCCCCGGGGAGGCACCGGCACAGGCTGCCCAGAGAGGCACCGGCACAGGCTGCCCCGGGGAGGCACCGGCACAGGCTGCCCACCACCCTCACCACCAGCAATGTCTTCCCAACTCAAGGAATCTCTCACTTTGCTCTCAGCAATTTCCAGTCTCCCATCTCCGGGGGAGCTCTCCCCAGCCACTGGCAGGAAACCACAGCAAGCTGACTGCACCAGGGCTGCCTCCACCCCCCCAAAGCCCAACCACTCTGTCCCCATGCTGACAGCAACCAGCAGCTGGCACAGGCTGCCCAGGGAGCCTGGGGATGTCCTCTCCATGGAGGTGTTCAAGGCCAGGCTGGATGAGGCCCTGAGCAACCTGGGCTGGGGGGAGCTGTCCCTGCCCCTGGCAGGGGGTTGGAACTGGATGATCATTGAGGTCCCTCCCAACCCAACCCAACCCATTCCATGGTTCTGTGAATCTCTGTCCAGTTCTGGGCTCCTCAGTTTAAGAAGGACACTGAGACTCTTGAAGGTGTCCAGAGAAGGGCAACAAAGCTGGGGAGGGGTCTGGGGCACAGCCCTGTGAGGAGAGGCTGAGGGAGCTGGGGTTGCTTAGCCTGCAGAAGAGGAGGCTCAGGGGAGACCTTCTTGCTCTCTGCAGCTCCCTGCAGGCAGCTTGGAGCCAGCTGGGGGTTGGGCTCTTCTCCCAGGCACCCAGCCCCAGAACAAGAGGACACAGTCTCAAGCTGTGCCAGGGGAGGTTCAGGCTGGAGGTGAGGAGAAAGTTCTTGCCAGCCAGAGAGATTGGCCCTGGGGATGTGCTGACCAGGGAGGTGGTGGAGTCCCCAGCCCTGGAGGTGCTTAGGAAGAGCCTGGCTGAGGCCCTTGGTGCCAGGGTTGAGTTGCTCAGATGGTGCTGGGGGAGAGGTTGGACTGGATGAGCTCTGGGGTCTCTTCCAGCCTGGCTGATTCTATGATCTGGGGACACAACAGAGTTTCATGAGTTTGCCTAACTCTGCCCTGTGCTTTCTGGGGGCTGTTTTGAATGCTGGAACAAGGGTTAAAGCCTTGCCAGAGCCCTGAGCTGGTGCTTCCCCTTCTCCCAAGCTGCTGCTGGCTCCCAGAGAGCAAGCCAAGAGAAGGAGCAGGTTGCTTTCATTCCCAGGCCCCTTGGGCCAGGGGTCCCTGCCCACGGCAGGGCGTTGGTGTTCAAGGTCCCATCCAGCTCAAACCATTCCAGGTTTCCATGAACTTTCAGCTCTCCCACATCTGCTCCCAGGCAGTGTTTGGTGCTGGGGATCTTGAGGGGTGAGGAGGTGGGAAAGGAGGAGTTGGGAAAGCTCTGAGAGCAGTGGGGGAAGCCAGCGGCGGGCAGCGTGGAGGCTGGAGAGCTGAAGGCAGCCTGCAAGCTCTACTCTCACTCTCAGCTGGTGGGGAAGTGAGGCAATCTCACTTCAGGTTAGCCAGGTGGGGCCCTGGGAGCCAGGCAGAGCCCCCACAGCAGCCTGGTGTGGCTTGGGGTGGAAGGGAGCTGTGCTCTGCAGCAGCAGCAGCAGCGCAGCCGAGGCTGCCTCTCTCTGCCAGCGCTCGTTCAGCAGGCTCTGCAGCTCCTCACCTGAATGGAGCCTCCCCAGCCAGAGCCTCATTCAGTACAGCAGTGTGAGGCACTCTGGGGCAAGCAACCAGAACATCCCTGAGCCTCAGAGCCCTTGGGAAGAGAGCCCACCACAGGAGCCCCTCACTGGAGCCCAGTTCCCTTTCCTCCCTGCAAGCAAGGAACAAAGCTCTGAACCCAGGGGGTGCAGGGACAAAGCTCCCAGCCCAGGGGCATAGGGAGAAGGCTCTCAGCCCAGGGGGGCACAGGGAGAAAGCTCCAAGCCCAGGGGTGCAGGGGAAGGCTCTGAACCCAGGGGGTGCAGGGACAAAGCTCCCAGCCCAGGGGCATAGGGACAAGGCTCTCAGCCCAGGGGGGCACAGGGGGAAGGTTCCAAGCCCAGGGGTGCAGGGGAAGCCTCCAAGCCCAGGGGTGCAGGGGAAGCCTCCCAGCCCAGGGGCACAGGGAGAAATCTTTGAGCCCAGGGGCTGCAGGGAGAAGGCTCCAAGCCCAGGGGCACAGGAAGAAAGCAAGGAAGTTTATGACATGCTGTGAGTCATAGAATCACAGAATGGGTTGGGATGGAAGGGACCTTGAAGATCATCCAGCCCCAGCCCTGTGCCAGGGGCAGGGACACCTCCTACCTGCCCAGGCTGCTCCAGGCCTCATCCAGCCTGGCCTTGAACACCTCCAGGGAAGGGGCAGCCACAGCCTCCCTGGGCAGCCTGTGCCAGGCTCTCCCCACCCTCACTGTCAAGGATTTGCCCCTCAACCCCAGCCTGCAGTCCCATGAGGATCAGGCTGTGTGGCCTGGGGAGGCAGAGCAGGTTCCTGCAGTCCAAAACGGCCACTTGACTCCTGGCAGGTGAGGACCTGGCTGCAGGAATCTCTTTCCTTGGTACAGAAGCCCCCACGAGTACCTTACAAACCCCAGAGAGCCCCAAGCCCCCCGAGCTCTCCCTGCCACCCATCAAAGAGCAGAGCCCAGCTGCGGAGCACAGGCAGAGCCAACGAGCCGCGGCTGCTGCAGGCTCCTTGGCAACGCAGAGATGCTCCAAGGAGGAGCCCAGCCTGCTCCTGCCAGGCAGAGACGACTGTCCCTCAGCACTGCCTTCAGGCAGAGGTCATGCCGGCAGCTTCTCGGGAAGCCAGGGTCCCAGCCGAGCAGAGCAGGGTCCCACCGAGCACAGCAGGGTCCCACCGAGCAGAGCAGGGTCCCACCGAGCAGAGCAGGGTCCCAGCCGAGCAGAGCAGGGTCCCACCGAGCAGAGCAGGGTCCCAGCCGAGCAGAGCAGGGTCCCACCGATCACAGCAGGGTCCCACCGAGCAGAGCAGGGTCCCACCGAGCAGAGCAGGGTCCCAGCCGAGCAGAGCAGGGTCCCACCGAGCACAGCAGGGTCCCACCGAGCAGAGCAGGGTCCCACCGAGCACAGCAGGGTCCCACCGAGCGCAGCAGGGTCCCAGCCGAGCGCAGCAGGGTCCCAGCCGAGCGCAGCAGGGTCCCAGCCGAGCAGAGCAGGGTCCCACCGAGCAGAGCAGGGTCCCAGCCGAGCAGAGCAGGGTCCCACCGATCACAGCAGGGTCCCACCGAGCAGAGCAGGGTCCCACCGAGCACAGCAGGGTCCCACCGAGCACAGCAGGGTCCCACCGAGCACAGCAGGGTCCCACCGAGCAGAGCAGGGTCCCAGCCGAGCAGAGCAGGGTCCCAGCCGAGCGCAGCAGGGTCCCAGCCGAGCAGAGCAGGGTCCCACCGATCACAGCAGGGTCCCACCGAGCAGAGCAGGGTCCCAGCCGAGCAGAGCAGGGTCCCACCGAGCACAGCAGGGTCCCACCGAGCAGAGCAGGGTCCCAGCCGAGCAGAGCAGGGTCCCACCGAGCAGAGCAGGGTCCCAGCCGAGCGCAGCAGGGTCCCACCGAGCAGAGCAGGGTCCCAGCCGAGCAGAGCAGGGTCCCAGCCGAGCAGAGCAGGGTCCCAGCCGAGCGCAGCGGGGTCCCACCGAGCAGAGCAGGGTCCCAGCCGAGCAGAGCAGGGTCCCAGCCGAGCAGAGCAGGGTCCCAGCCGAGCGCAGCGGGGTCCCACCGAGCAGAGCAGGGTCCCAGCCGAGCGCAGCAGGGTCCCACCGAGCAGAGCAGGGTCCCAGCCGAGCGCAGCAGGGTCCCACCGAGCAGAGCAGGGTCCCAGCCGAGCAGAGCAGGGTCCCAGCCGAGCGCAGCAGGGTCCCACCGAGCGCAGCAGGGTCCCAGCCGAGCGCAGCAGGGTCCCAGCCGAGCACAGCAGGGTCCCACCGAGCACAGCAGGGTCCCACCGAGCACAGCAGGGTCCCAGCCGAGCAGAGCAGGGTCCCACCGAGCACAGCAGGGTCCCACCGAGCGCAGCAGGGTCCCACCGAGCACAGCAGGGTCCCACCGAGCGCAGCAGGGTCCCAGCCGAGCGCAGCAGGGTCCCAGCCGAGCGCAGCAGGGTCCCAGCCGAGCAGAGCAGGGTCCCAGCCGAGCAGAGCAGGGTCCCACCGAGCAGAGCAGGGTCCCAGCCGAGCAGAGCAGGGTCCCACCGATCACAGCAGGGTCCCACCGAGCAGAGCAGGGTCCCACCGAGCACAGCAGGGTCCCACCGAGCACAGCAGGGTCCCACCGAGCACAGCAGGGTCCCACCGAGCAGAGCAGGGTCCCAGCCGAGCAGAGCAGGGTCCCAGCCGAGCGCAGCAGGGTCCCAGCCGAGCAGAGCAGGGTCCCACCGATCACAGCAGGGTCCCAGCCGAGCAGAGCAGGGTCCCACCGAGCACAGCAGGGTCCCACCGAGCAGAGCAGGGTCCCAGCCGAGCAGAGCAGGGTCCCACCGAGCAGAGCAGGGTCCCAGCCGAGCGCAGCAGGGTCCCACCGAGCAGAGCAGGGTCCCAGCCGAGCAGAGCAGGGTCCCACCGAGCAGAGCAGGGTCCCAGCCGAGCAGAGCAGGGTCCCAGCCGAGCGCAGCGGGGTCCCACCGAGCAGAGCAGGGTCCCAGCCGAGCGCAGCAGGGTCCCACCGAGCAGAGCAGGGTCCCAGCCGAGCGCAGCAGGGTCCCACCGAGCAGAGCAGGGTCCCAGCCGAGCAGAGCAGGGTCCCAGCCGAGCGCAGCAGGGTCCCACCGAGCAGAGCAGGGTCCCAGCCGAGCACAGCAGGGTCCCACCGAGCGCAGCAGGGTCCCAGCCGAGCGCAGCAGGGTCCCAGCCGAGCACAGCAGGGTCCCACCGAGCAGAGCAGGGTCCCACCGAGCACAGCAGGGTCCCAGCCGAGCAGAGCAGGGTCCCACCGAGCACAGCAGGGTCCCACCGAGCGCAGCAGGGTCCCAGCCGAGCAGAGCAGGGTCCCAGCCGAGCGCAGCAGGGTCCCAGCCGAGCAGAGCAGGGTCCCACCGAGCAGAGCAGGGTCCCAGCCGAGCAGAGCAGGGTCCCACCGAGCAGAGCAGGGTCCCAGCCGAGCAGAGCAGGGTCCCACCGAGCAGAGCAGGGTCCCACCGAGCAGAGCAGGGTACCACCGAGCGCAGCAGGGTCCCACCGAGCAGAGCAGGGTCCCACCGAGCAGAGCAGGGTCCCAGCCGAGCAGAGCAGGGTCCCAGCCGAGCACAGCAGGGTCCCAGCCGAGCACAGCAGGGTCCCAGCCGAGCAGAGCAGGGTCCCAGCCGAGCACAGCAGGGTCCCAGCCGAGCGCAGCAGGGTCCCACCCGAGCAGAGCAGGGTCCCACCGAGCAGAGCAGGGTCCCAGCCGAGCAGAGCAGGGTCCCACCGAGCAGAGCAGGGTCCCAGCCGAGCAGAGCAGGGTCCCACCGAGCAGAGCAGGGTCCCACCGAGCGCAGCAGGGTCCCAGCCGAGCAGAGCAGGGTCCCAGCCGAGCAGAGCAGGGTCCCACCGAGCACAGCAGGGTCCCAGCCGAGCAGAGCAGGGTCCCACCGAGCGCAGCAGGGTCCCACCGAGCAGAGCAGTGTCCCAGCCGAGCAGAGCAGGGTCCCAGCCGAGCAGAGCAGGGTCCCACCGAGCACAGCAGGGTCCCAGCCGAGCAGAGCAGGGTCCCACCGAGCGCAGCAGGGTCCCAGCCGAGCGCAGCAGGGTCCCAGCCGAGCAGAGCAGGGTCCCACCGAGCACAGCAGGGTCCCACCGAGCAGAGCAGGGTCCCAGCCGAGCAGAGCAGGGTCCCAGCCGAGCGCAGCAGGGTCCCACCGAGCGCAGCAGGGTCCCAGCCGAGCAGAGCAGGGTCCCAGCCGAGCGCAGCAGGGTCCCAGCCGAGCAGAGCAGGGTCCCAGCCGAGCAGAGCAGGGTCCCAGCCGAGCAGAGCAGGGTCCCCACCGAGCACAGCAGGGTCCCACCGAGCAGAGCAGGGTCCCAGCCGAGCAGAGCAGGGTCCCAGCCGAGCAGAGCAGGGTCCCACCGAGCAGAGCAGGGTCCCAGCTGAGCAGAGTAGGGTCCCAGCCGAGCAGAGCAGGGTCCCACCGAGCGCAGCAGGGTCCCAGCTGAGCAGAGCAGGGTCCCACCGAGCACAGCAGGGTCCCAGCTGAGCAGAGTAGGGTCCCAGCCGAGCACAGCAGGGTCCCAGCCGAGCAGAGCAGGGTCCCCGCCGAGCGCAGCAGGGTCCCCGCCGAGCAGAGCAGGGTCCCAGCCGAGCAGAGCAGGGTCCCAGCCGAGCAGAGCAGGGTCCCACCGAGCAGAGCAGGGTCCCCGCCGAGCGCAGCAGGGTCCCAGCCGAGCACAGCAGGGTCCCAGCCGAGCGCAGCAGGGTCCCCGCCGAGCAGAGCAGGGTCCCAGCCGAGCAGAGCAGGGTCCCAGCCGAGCAGAGCAGGGTCCCCGCCGAGCGCAGCAGGGTCCCAGCCGAGCACAGCAGGGTCCAGCCGAGCGCAGCAGGGTCCCACCCGAGCAGAGCAGGGTCCCAGCCGAGCAGAGCAGGGTCCCAGCCGAGCAGAGCAGGGTCCCAGCCGAGCAGAGCAGGGTCCCACCGAGCAGAGCAGGGTCCCAGCCGAGCGCAGCAGGGTCCCAGCCGAGCACAGCAGGGTCCCAGCCGAGCACAGCAGGGTCCCAGCCGAGCACAGCAGGGTCCCACCGAGCGCAGCAGGGTCCCAGCCGAGCACAGCAGGGTCCAGCCGAGCGCAGCAGGGTCCCAGCCGAGCAGAGCAGGGTCCCAGCCGAGCAGAGCAGGGTCCCCGCCGAGCGCAGCAGGGTCCCAGCCGAGCACAGCAGGGTCCAGCCGAGCGCAGCAGGGTCCCAGCCGAGCAGAGCAGGGTCCCACCGAGCGCAGCAGGGTCCCTGCTGAGCAGAGCAGGGTCCCAGCAGAGCGCAGCAGGGTCCCAGCTGAGCAGAGCAGCCTGTCTGCCACCTCCCACCCCCCCTGCAGCCCTTCCTGCTCTCAACATCCTCTCATTGTCCCTGTCCAGGATGAGGAATGAAGCCAGGAGGTGCTGGAAGATGGGAGTACACCCCAAGATTGTGCTTTATTCATGGCCTCCTCTGGCCTGGGGATGTTTTCTGTCCCCCCCCCCCCATTTCCTTCTGCAAGCTGCTGTGAGGCTCTTGCCACGCTGATCCCAGCAGATATATTTCTTTCCCTCCCACCACCGTGCTGCTCATCAGGCTTTGCCTCATGCTAACACTGTCCAAGAGGCCAAAGCAACTGAGATCAGCTGCAGGAGATTAATCAAAAGCAGAGAGTTGGGGGGAAAGCAGCCCAAAAGGAAAGCTCTGCCTGTGGTGGAGAGGGAGGCAATGCAGGTCAGCCTGCCCAGACAGCTGCTGGGAGCTGGGCACAGCAAGCAGCAGCAGAACATCAGCAGGAGACCTGGGGCTGACAAGATCCCCAACACACAGCTAAAGAATGGAAATTAGCTCTCATAGACTGGTTTGGGTTGGAGTGCAGTCACACAGCACTGGCAGCATGGCCAAGGGCTCAGGCCCAGCCAGCAGGGATCCAGGCAGGGCAGCTCCTGCCTGACCAACCTGAGCTCCTTCCATGCCCAGGGGACTGCCTGGTGGCTGTGGGGCAGGCTGTGGATGGAGTCTGCCTGCACTGCAGCAAGGCCTTTGCCACCATGCCCCACAGCAAGCTCCTGGCCAAGCTGGCAGCCCCTGGCTTGGGCAGCAGCTCTCTGAGCTGGGTGAGGAACTGGCTGGAGGCTGAGCCCAGAGAGTGGTGGGGAATGGTGCCACAGCCAGCTGGCAGCCAGACACCAGTGGGGTGCCCCAGGGCTCAGTGCTGGGCCCCAGCCTGATCAATATCTTCATTGATGATCTGGAGGAGGGGATGGAGTCCAGCAGCAGGAAATGTGCAGCTGACAGCAAGCTGGGGGCAGGAGTTGAGCTGTGAGAGGGCAGGAGAGCTCTGCAGAGGGACCTTGCCAGGCTGGGCAGAGGGGCAGAGGCCAAGGGCAGGAGACTGAACACAGCCAAGGGCCAGGGGCTGCACTTTGGCCACAGCAACCCCAGGCAGAGCTACAGGCTGGGGGCAGAGTGGCTGAGAGCAGCCAGGCACAGAGGGACCTGGGGGGAGTGGGGGACAGTAGCTGAACAGGAGGCAGCAGTGTGCCCAGGGGGCCAAGAAGGCCAAGGGCATCCTGGCCTGCAGCAGGCAGAGTGTGGCCAGCAGGAGCAGGGAAGTCCTTGTGCCCTGTGCTCAGCACTGCTCAGGCCACCCCTTGAGTCCTGTGTCCAGCTCTGGGCTCCTCAGGTCAGGAAAGAGGTTGAGCTGCTGGAAGGTGTCCAGAGAAGGGCAACAAAGCTGGGGAGGGGTCTGGAGCACAGCCCTGGGAGGAGAGGCTGAGGGAGCTGGGGTTGCTTAGCCTGCAGAAGAGGAGGCTCAGGGGAGACTTTCTTGCTCTCTGCAGCTCCCTGCAGGGAGGTTGGAGCCAGGTGGGGGTTGGGCTCTGCTCCCATGCACCCAGCAGCAGAACAAGTTGATCAGATGGTGTTGGGTGATAGGTTGGACTTGATGATCTTGAAGGTCTCTTCCAACCTGGTGAATTCTATTCTATAGGACAATGATTCCAGGCTGATTCTATAGGTTTGGAGGGGACCTTAAAGACCACCCAGTCCCAACCACCCCTGCCATGGGCTGGGACATCTCCCACCAGCCTGGGTTGTTCAAGGCCAGGTTTTGGAATCCAAACTCCAGGGTTTGGAGTCCCCACAGCTCCTCTGGGCAACCTGCCCCAGTGCCTCATCTCCCTCCTGGGAATGAATTTCCTCCTTGTGCCTGATGTTCACACGCTTGAAAAGCTGGAAGTGTGTCCCAGCAGCATCCTTGGAACAGAGACAGTCCTAAAGTGGAGCTTGCCCCCAGGGGATGGAAAGCTGTGACAAGATTTTAAGACAGCTTCTGAGCTGGTTGGGCTGGGCCCCAGCTCTGCTAGGCAGCAATGCAGGGCAGGAGATGCCTGGCAGGTAGGGTGGAGAGAGTCCAGCTCTGGAGCCAGCCCAGCTGCCTCTGGGGCTCACCCCCGCAGCTGTCCTCTGCTCTGGGGGTACCCTGCATCCAGTCCTGCCTCCAGCTCTGCTAGGGGCAGAGTGGGTTGGGAGCAGCCCTGAAGGAAGAGGCTTGGGGGTGCTGGGTGCTGAGCAGCTCCCCAGCAGTGCCTCCTGCAGCCCTCAGGCAGCTGTGTGCTGGGCTGCAGCCAGAGCAGGGTGGGCAGCAGGGCAGCAGAGGGGATTCTGCCCCTGGGCTCTGCCCTGCTCAGACCTCCCCTCCAAGCCTGCCTCCAGCTCTGCTGTCCCCAGCAGCAGGAGGACACAGAGCTGCTGGAGAGAGGCCAGAGGAGGCCACAGAGATGCTGCCAGGGCTGGAGCAGCTCTGCTGGGAGCACAGGCTGAGGGAGCTGGGGCTGTGCAGCCTGCAGAGGAGAAGGCTCCAGGGGCTCCTCAGAGCTGCTGCCAGCACCTGAAGGGATCCTGCAGGAAGGCTGCAGAGGAACTGCTCCTGAGGGGGGCTGGAGCCAGGCCCAGGGGGAAGGGTTTGGAGCTGAGGCAGAGCAGGGGCAGAGTGGAGCTGAGGAAGAAGTTCTCCAGTGTGAGGCTGCTGAGCCTCTGGCCCAGGCTGCCCAGGGAGGCTGTGGCTGCCTCCTGCCTGGCCACACTCCTTGCCCCTTGTGATCAGCATAGGGTGGCTGCAGAGCAGGACTGTGTTTGTGGAGCCAAAGAGAAGAGGAGCAGCTCTGAGCCATAAATATTCTCCTCTCATCCCTGCCATTTGCCAGGGACAGCTCCTCCTGGACACCAGGATTTCAGTCCTTGCTTTGGTTTGCCTTCTCTCTGTGTTTTCAGAGCACCTCTTGCCCTCCTTGTGCTGCTCTCAGTGTGACTCACCCTGATTTCCTGACTGATGCCCTGCTAACTCCCTTGCCCCCACCTGGGCATGCAATCCCTTCCTGCTAAAGCCATTGATCAGCAGGGTTGGTGCCCAGCAGGGTTGGTGCCCAGCAGGGTTGGTGCCCAGCAGAGGTGCCCAGCTGGCTCCAGCACCTTCTGCACGCTGGGCTCTGGATTCCCTGGGCCAGACCCCTTACCAGAGCACTGCAGAGGGACAGTGCTGGTGTTTAGGACAGCCATGCAGTGAAGCAGGCACCAGGGGGTGCAGGTGACACCCATGGGTGAGGGACCCCTTGGTGAAAGCAGCTGAGCTCTGCAGCAGAGAATGGCTCAGCTCAGAGAAGGGCCTCGGGGATCATCTGCCCCAGCCTCTCACCCAACCACACTCAGCTGCTCCAGGCCTCATCCTGGCCTTGACCACCCCCAGGCAGGAGGCAGCCACAGCCTCCCTGGGCAGCCTGTGCCGGATTCTAACCACCCTGGGACTGAAGAGCCCCTTCCTCATGCCCAGCCCTGCTCTGCCTCAGCTTCACCCCTTCCCCCTGGGCCCCTCTGCATGTCCTCTCGAGCTGTGTGCCAGGGGCAGGGCTGGGGGGCTGCAAAGCTTCCCCCTAGCTGGATGAGGGATTTCAGAGCTATGTCCCCTAGGTGAGCACTCCAGCTCTGGAGCTCCCTTCCAGCCCCACTGGAGCCACCACCCCGAGGAGGAGGAGGAGGAGGGGACCAGCCCAGGTTCAATTTCACATTCCAGCAGTGAGTGAGGAGTGTGAAGCTGACAGAGAGCTGTGGGCTGGAGCTGTGAACCCTTCTCACCTAGCACCAAATTGCTTTTATTGATTTCTGTGCTCCAGCTGCAGATGAAGTCATTTCTCCTGACTTTCACAGCCAGGCTTTGGGCTTGGCTTGGCTTGGGTTTTCTCCTTCCCCTCCCCCTCTCCTTCCCCTCCCCCTCTCCTTCCCCTCCCCCTCTCCTTCCCCTCCCCCCCCACCTCCCTGTCCCTTTCCACTGAGCTGCTGCTCCGGTTGGGTTTCTTTTTAGAAACAATTGGTTTAGGAGGTAAAGCTGAAGAGCCCTAAGGCTACCCTGACCCCACAGCAGTGCAGAAGCCTCATGGGAGCTGCCTCATGCAGCTTCCTCCCACCCAGAGCCCCTGCAGAGCTCCGGCCCGGGGACAATGTGCAAGCACCCAGGAGGACACAGGCTTGGGGAAGAAGATCTGGGCCTCAGAACACACAAGAGGGGAATGAAAGCAGCCTGCTCCTTCTCTTGGCTTGCTCTCTGGGAGCCAGCAGCAGCTTAGGCGAAGGGGAAGCACCAGCTCAGGGCTCTGGCAAGGCTTTACCCCTTGTTCCAGCATTAAAAACAGCACAGGGCAGGGTTAGGCAAACGCATGAAACTCTGTTCTATCCCCTGGGACCCTGCTCTGCTCGGTGGGACCCTGCTGTGCTCGGTGGGACCCTGCTCTGCTCGGCTGGGACCCTGCTCTGCTCGGCTGGGACCCTGCTGCGCTCGGCTGGGACCCTGCTCTGCTCGGCTGGGACCCTGCTGTGCTCGGCTGGGACCTGCTGCACTCGGTGGGACCCTGCTCTGCTCGGTGGGACCCTGCTCTGCTCGGTGGGACCCTGCTGTGCTCGGCTGGGACCCTGCTGTGCTCGGCGGGACCCTGCTCTGCTCGGCTGGGACCCTGCTCTGCTCGGCTGGGACCCTGCTCTGCTCGGCTGGGACCCTGCTGTGCTCGGCTGGGACCCTGCTGTGCTCGGTGGGACCCTGCTCTGCTCGGCTGGGACCCTGCTGTGCTCGGCTGGGACCCTGCTCTGCTCGGTGGGACCCTGCTGTGCTCGGCTGGGACCCTGCTGTGCTCGGCTGGGACCCTGCTGTGCTCGGCTGGGACCCTGCTGCACTCGGTGGGACCCTGCTCTGCTCGGCTGGGACCCTGCTGTGCTCGGCTGGGACCCTGCTGTGCTCGGCTGGGACCCTGCTGCGCTCGGTGGGACCCTGCTGTGCTCGGCTGGGACCCTGCTCTGCTCGGCTGGGACCCTGCTGTGCTCGGTGGGACCCTGCTGTGCTCGGCTGGGACCCTGCTGTGCTCGGCTGGGACCCTGCTCTGCTCGGCTGGGACCCTGCTGCGCTCGGTGGGACCCTGCTGTGCTCGGCTGGGACCCTGCTGTGCTCGGCTGGGACCCTGCTCTGCTCGGCTGGGACCCTGCTGTGCTCGGCTGGGACCCTGCTCTGCTCGGTGGGACCCTGCTGCGCTCGGTGGGACCCTGCTCTGCTCGGTGGGACCCTGCTGTGCTCGGCTGGGACCCTGCTCTGCTCGGTGGGACCCTGCTGCGCTCGGTGGGACCCTGCTGCGCTCGGTGGGACCCTGCTGCGCTCGGCTGGGACCCTGCTCTGCTCGGCTGAGACCCTGCTCTGCTCGGTGGGACCCTGCTGCGCTCGGCTGGGACCCTGCTGCGCTCGGTGGGACCCTGCTGTGTTCGGCTGGGACCCTGCTCTGCTCGGTGGGACCCTGCTCTGCTCGGCTGGGACCCTGCTGTGCTCGGCTGGGACCCTGCTGTGCTCGGCTGGGACCCTGCTCTGCTCGGCTGGGACCCTGCTGCGCTCGGTGGGACCCTGCTGTGCTCGGTGGGACCCTGCTGCGCTCGGTGGGACCCTGCTCTGCTCGGCTGGGACCCTGCTCTGCTCGGCTGGGACCCTGCTCTGCTCGGCTGAGACCCTGCTGTGCTCGGCTGGGACCCTGCTCTGCTCGGCTGGGACCCTGCTCTGCTCGGTGGGACCCTGCTCTGCTCGGCGGGACCCTGCTCTGCTCGGCTGGGACCCTGCTCTGCTCGGCTGAGACCCTGCTGTGCTCGGCTGGGACCCTGCTCTGCTCGGCTGGGACCCTGCTGTGCTCGGTGGGACCCTGCTGTGCTCGGTGGGACCCTGCTCTGCTCGGTGGGACCCTGCTCTGCTCGGTGGGACCCTGCTGTGCTCGGCTGGGACCCTGCTCTGCTCGGTGGGACCCTGCTCTGCTCGGCTGGGACCCTGCTCTGCTCGGTGGGACCCTGCTCTGCTCGGCTGGGACCCTGCTCTGCTCGGCTGAGACCCTGCTGTGCTCGGCTGGGACCCTGCTGTGCTCGGCTGGGACCCTGCTCTGCTCGGTGGGACCCTGCTCTGCTCGGTGGGACCCTGCTGCGCTCGGTGGGACCCTGCTGTGCTCGGTGGGACCCTGCTCTGCTCGGCTGGGACCCTGCTGCGCTCGGCTGGGACCCTGCTCTGCTCGGCTGGGACCCTGCTGCGCTCGGCTGGGACCCTGCTCTGCTCGGCTGAGACCCTGCTCTGCTCGGTGGGACCCTGCTGCGCTCGGTGGGACCCTGCTGTGCTCGGCTGGGACCCTGCTCTGCTCGGCTGGGACCCTGCTGCGCTCGGCTGGGACCCTGCTCTGCTCGGCTGAGACCCTGCTCTGCTCGGCTGGGACCCTGCTCTGCTCGGCTGGGACCCTGCTGTGCTCGGCTGGGACCCTGCTCTGCTCGGCTGGGACCCTGCTGCGCTCGGCTGGGACCCTGCTGTGCTCGGCTGGGACCCTGCTCTGCTCGGCTGAGACCCTGCTGTGCTCGGCTGGGACCCTGCTCTGCTCGGTGGGACCCTGCTCTGCTCGGTGGGACCCTGCTCTGCTCGGCTGGGACCCTGCTGCGCTCGGCTGGGACCCTGCTCTGCTCGGTGGGACCCTGCTGTGCTCGGCTGGGACCCTGCTGTGCTCGGCTGGGACCCTGCTCTGCTCGGCTGGGACCCTGCTCTGCTCGGCTGGGACCCTGCTGTGCTCGGTGGGACCCTGCTCTGCTCGGTGGGACCCTGCTCTGCTCGGTGGGACCCTGCTGCGCTCGGTGGGACCCTGCTGCGCTCGGCTGGGACCCTGCTCTGCTCGGCTGAGACCCTGCTCTGCTCGGCTGGGACCCTGCTGCGCTCGGCTGGGACCCTGCTGCGCTCGGCTGGGACCCTGCTCTGCTCGGTGGGAACCTGCTCTGCTCGGCTGGGACCCTGCTCTGCTCGGTGGGACCCTGCTGTGCTTGGTGGGACCCTGCTGTGCTCGGCTCGGAACCTGCTCTGCTCGGTGGGACCCTGCTCTGCTCGGTGGGACCCTGCTCTGCTCGGTGGGACCCTGCTGTGCTCGGCTGGGACCCTGGCTTCCCGAGAAGCTGTCGGCATGACCTCTGCCTGAAGGCAGTGCTGAGGGACAGTCGTCTCTGCCTGGCAGGAGCAGGCTGGGCTCCTCCTTGGAGCATCTCTGCGTTGCCAAGGAGCCTGCAGCAGCCGCGGCTCGTTGGCTCTGCCTGTGCTCCGCAGCTGGGCTCTGCTCTTTGATGGGTGGCAGGGAGAGCTCGGGGGGCTTGGGGCTCTCTGGGGTTTGTAAGGTACTCGTGGGGGCTTCTGTACCAAGGAAAGAGATTCCTGCAGCCAGGCCCTCCCCTGCCAGGAGTCAAGTGGCCGTTTTGGACTGCAGTAACCTGCTCTGCCTCCCCAGGCCACACAGCCTGATCCTCATGGGACTGCAGGCTGGGGTTGTGGGGCAAATCCTTGACAGTGAGGGTGGGGAGAGCCTGGCACAGGCTGCCCAGGGAGGCTGTGGCTGCCCCTTCCCTGGAGGTGTTCAAGGCCAGGCTGGATGAGGCCTGGAGCAGCCTGGGCAGGTAGGAGGTGTCCCTGCCCCTGGCACAGGGCTGGGGCTGGATGATCTTCAAGGTCCCTTCTATCCCAACCCATTCTGTGATTCTATGACTCACAGCATGTCATAAACTTCCTTGCTTTCTTCCTGTGCCCCTGGGCTTGGAGCCTTCTCCCTGCAGCCCCTGGGCTCAAAGATTTCTCCCTGTGCCCCTGGGCTGGGAGGCTTCCCCTGCACCCCTGGGCTTGGAGGCTTCCCCTGCACCCCTGGGCTTGGAGCCTTCTCCCTGTGCCCCCCTGGGCTGAGAGCCTTGTCCCTATGCCCCTGGGCTGGGAGCTTTGTCCCTGCACCCCCTGGGTTCAGAGCCTTCCCCTGCACCCCTGGGCTTGGAGCTTTCTCCCTGTGCCCCCCTGGGCTGAGAGCCTTCTCCCTATGCCCCTGGGCTGGGAGCTTTGTCCCTGCACCCCCTGGGTTCAGAGCTTTGTTCCTTGCTTGCAGGGAGGAAAGGGAACTGGGCTCCAGTGAGGGGCTCCTGTGGTGGGCTCTCTTCCCAAGGGCTCTGTGGCTCAGGGATGTTCTGGTTGCTTGCCCCAGAGTGCCTCACACTGCTGTACTGAATGAGGCTCTGGCTGGGGAGGCTCCATTCAGGTGAGGAGCTGCAGAGCCTGCTGAACGAGCGCTGGCAGAGAGAGGCAGCCTCGGCTGCGCTGCTGCTGCTGCTGCAGAGCACAGCTCCCTTCCACCCCAAGCCACACCAGGCTGCTGTGGGGGCTCTGCCTGGCTCCCAGGGCCCCACCTGGCTAACCTGAAGTGAGATTGCCTCACTTCCCCACCAGCTGAGAGTGAGAGTAGAGCTTGCAGGCTGCCTTCAGCTCTCCAGCCTCCACGCTGCCCGCCGCTGGCTTCCCCCACTGCTCTCAGAGCTTTCCCAACTCCTCCTTTCCCACCTCCTCACCCCTCAAGATCCCCAGCACCAAACACTGCCTGGGAGCAGATGTGGGAGAGCTGAAAGTTCATGGAAACCTGGAATGGTTTGAGCTGGATGGGACCTTGAACACCAACGCCCTGCCGTGGGCAGGGACCCCTGGCCCAAGGGGCCTGGGAATGAAAGCAACCTGCTCCTTCTCTTGGCTTGCTCTCTGGGAGCCAGCAGCAGCTTGGGAGAAGGGGAAGCACCAGCTCAGGGCTCTGGCAAGGCTTTAACCCTTGTTCCAGCATTCAAAACAGCCCCCAGAAAGCACAGGGCAGAGTTAGGCAAACTCATGAAACTCTGTTGTGTCCCCAGATCATAGAATCAGCCAGGCTGGAAGAGACCTCAGAGCTCATCCAGTCCAACCTCTCCCCCAGCACCATCTGAGCAACTCAACCATGGCACCAAGGGCCTCAGCCAGGCTCTTCCTGAACACCTCCAGGGATGGTGACTCCACCACCTCCTTGGGCAGCACATCCCCAGGGCCAATCTCTCTGGCTGGCAAGAACTTTCTCCTCACCTCCAGCCTGAACCTCCCCTGGCACAGCTTGAGACTGTGTTCTCTTGTTCTGCTGCTGGCTGCCTGGGAGAAGAGACCAACCCCCACCTGGCTCCAACCTCCCTTCAGGGAGTTGCAGAGAGCAAGAAGGTCTCCCCTGAGCCTCCTCTTCTGCAGGCTAAGCAACCCCAGCTCCCTCAGCCTCTCCTCCCAGGGCTGTGCCCCAGACCCCTCCCCAGCTTTGTTGCCCTTCTCTGGACACCTTCAAGAGTCTCAGTGTCCTTCTTAAACTGAGGAGCCCAGAACTGGACAGAGATTCACAGAACCATGGAATGGGTTGGGTTGGGTTGGGAGGGACCTCAATGATCATCCAGTTCCAACCCCCTGCCAGGGGCAGGGACAGCTCCCCCCAGCCCAGGTTGCTCAGGGCCTCATCCAGCCTGGCCTTGAACACCTCCATGGAGAGGACATCCCCAGGCTCCCTGGGCAGCCTGTGCCAGCTGCTGGTTGCTGTCAGCATGGGGACAGAGTGGTTGGGCTTTGGGGGGGTGGAGGCAGCCCTGGTGCAGTCAGCTTGCTGTGGTTTCCTGCCAGTGGCTGGGGAGAGCTCCCCCGGAGATGGGAGACTGGAAATTGCTGAGAGCAAAGTGAGAGATTCCTTGAGTTGGGAAGACATTGCTGGTGGTGAGGGTGGTGGGCAGCCTGTGCCGGTGCCTCCCCGGGGCAGCCTGTGCCGGTGCCTCCCCGGGGCAGCCTGTGCCGGTGCCTCCCCGGGGCAGCCTGTGCCGGTGCCTCTCAGGGCAGCCTGTGCCGGTGCCTCTCTGGGCAGCCTGTGCCGGTGCCTCTCTGGGCAGCCTGTGCCGGTGCCTCCCCGGGGCAGCCTGTGCCGGTGCCTCCCCGGGGCAGCCTGTGCCGGTGCCTCTCTGGGCAGCCTGTGCCGGTGCCTCTCTGGGCAGCCTGTGCCGGTGCCTCCCCGGGGCAGCCTGTGCCGGTGCCTCTCTGGGCAGCCTGTGCCGGTGCCTCTCTGGGCAGCCTGTGCCGGTGCCTCCCCGGGGCAGCCTGTGCCGGTGCCTCCCCGGGGCAGCCTGTGCCGGTGCCTCCCCGGGGCAGCCTGTGCCGGTGCCTCTCTGGGCAGCCTGTGCCGGTGCCTCTCTGGGCAGCCTGTGCCGGTGCCTCTCTGGGCAGCCTGTGCCGGTGCCTCTCTGGGCAGCCTGTGCCGGTGCCTCTCTGGGCAGCCTGTGCCGGTGCCTCTCAGGGCAGCTTGTGCCGGTGCCTCCCCGGGGCAGCCTGTGCCGGTGCCTCTCTGGGCAGCCTGTGCCGGTGCCTCCCCGGGGCAGCCTGTGCCGGTGCCTCCCCGGGGCAGCCTGTGCCGGTGCCTCCCCGGGGCAGCCTGTGCCGGTGCCTCTCTGGGCAGCCTGTGCCGGTGCCTCTCTGGGCAGCCTGTGCCGGTGCCTCTCTGGGCAGCCTGTGCCGGTGCCTCTCTGGGCAGCCTGTGCCGGTGCCTCCCCGGGGCAGCCTGTGCCGGTGCCTCTCAGGGCAGCCTGTGCCGGTGCCTCCCCGGGGCAGCCTGTGCCGGTGCCTCTCTGGGCAGCCTGTGCCGGTGCCTCCCCGGGGCAGCCTGTGCCGGTGCCTCTCTGGGCAGCCTGTGCCGGTGCCTCCCCGGGGCAGCCTGTGCCGGTGCCTCCCCGGGGCAGCCTGTGCCGGTGCCTCCCCGGGGCAGCCTGTGCCGGTGCCTCCCCGGGGCAGCCTGTGCCGGTGCCTCCCCGGGGCAGCCTGTGCCGGTGCCTCTCTGGGCAGCCTGTGCCGGTGCCTCTCTGGGCAGCCTGTGCCGGTGCCTCTGAGGGCAGCCTGTGCCGGTGCCTCTCTGGGCAGCCTGTGCCGGTGCCTCCCCGGGGCAGCCTGTGCCGGTGCCTCTGAGGGCAGCCTGTGCCGGTGCCTCCCCGGGGCAGCCTGTGCCGGTGCCTCTCTGGGCAGCCTGTGCCGGTGCCTCTCAGGGCAGCCTGTGCCGGTGCCTCCCCAGCCTCACTGCAAGTCCAGGAAGCCCTCAGGGCCGTGCCGTGGGCCGCCAGGAGGAGCCCAGGCGGCAGCCCTGCCGTGGGGCTGCGTGGGGCAGCTTGGAGCCCTCGGCCGGGGCTGGCTCCTCGGCGAGGCGGTGCCGAACTCGGCGCCGGGCCGGGCGCCGGCAGCGGAGCCGCTCCCCGGCTGTCACTACGTCCCTCAGCGCTCGGCAGGTGTCAGAAAGCACCGCAGGGGTGAGCGCTGCTCCCGCTAAGCCCCAAGCCGTCGGAGGCAGGAGGCTTTGGGGGGTGTTTTGCGGCGCTTCCATGGAACCCGGGGTATTTTTGGATCGCACGGCTCGGCCACGAGACTTCGCCGGGAAGCGAAAACCCCATCCGGCTCTGCCTGCTTCCCTCCGCTTCTGTCGCAAGGGTCTGCCTCTCCCCAGGCATATGGTGAGGCTCAGAATTATCCCTTCTCCCACCCACCGCTCGCAACTCCTTGCCTGCCGATTTCAGCACCTAATCCGTGGTGCTAAAACCAATTAGTGCCGCATCAAAGGCTGCCGCGCTCGTAAATTCGGGGGCCCGCGCGGAGCGGGAGCGCCTGAGCTCCTCATTACAGGCACGGAGACATCTGATCTCTGATCCATCTGATAAGAGATACACTCCAAATATGTTTTCTTTGGCAACCTTACACTCTCCTAATTGAGGGGAAAAAAGCTAATTATGGCGTTCTTGGCAAGGCTGCAGCGAGGCTGTGCACACAGAGCCAGCTGTGAACCAGAAGGGAGAGTTCCACTTCCTCCCCCCCATCCCTCTTCCTCGGGATTCTTTGCTCTCTGGAGCCGCAGGAAGTTCTTCTCCACAAAGCACAGCCTCCAGTGGACGGCTTGGGGGGCTTCAAGGAGGTTCACGGAGTCATAGAATGGTTTGGGTTGGAAGGGAAAAGAATCATCTGGTTCCAAGCCCCTGACACCTCCCACCAGTCCAGGTTGCTCAGGGCCTCATCCAGCCTGGCCTTGACCACAGGCTCCCTGGGCAGCCTGCTCCAGTGTCTCCCCACCCTCCTTGTAAGGAGCTTTGCCCCTGATCTCCAGTCCAAACTTGCCCTCCTTAAGCGGGAGGATCCCTGGGTTAATATCCAAGGCTCCTGCACTAACAGCTCTGAGCCAAGCTTCAGCCCCACAGCCATGCTTAGCTCTTGGCTCAGACCACCCCCACCAAAGCCAGGGACTCCAACTGCTGCCAGCTGAAACCCAGCACCAGAGCAGAGATTAGTAAGTACCACATCCTCCTGGCTGGCTCTCAGGACACCACTGCCATCTGCATGAAGCACATGGACCAGAAGCAAGGCAAGGACCCCATGGTGAAGCCACGCATCCTACAGCCAGTGCTCAGGCTGCTTGCTGGGCTCTTTGTGCCTCCTGCCCTTCCCCAGCCCTCCACAGAGCTCGCGAGGTGCCCCAGGTTCAATAGCCAGTGGGGCCTTGCCACTGGGTGGTAGCTCCCCAGAACACTCAGTTGTTGTCCTCTTCCTCCCCAGGGAGGAGGTTTTCCACCCATTGGAGCCCATGCCCAAGCCTGGCAGGCACCAGCCTGCATTAGCTTGGGGCTGACGGGGCCTTCACTGGCGGACAGGCTCCAGGGTGGGCTGAGCTCTGCTGCCTCCCTTTGCTTCCCAGGGTGAAGAAATGGGCTGCAGTGAGACAGAAAATGGAGAGGGCAGGAAAGAGTGAGGGGAAGAGAAAGAAGGGGGGGGAGGGAGCAGAGAAAGAGATTCCTCCTCTCTGTTGCCCATCAAACCTCTCAGTCTCCCAAGGAAATCCTTGCCAAGGCAGAGGAGCGCCCCGGGATCCCCAGCGTCGGCAGAAGCAGCCCCTGGCCTGCAGGGATTCAGAGGGGGGAGGCAGGAACCCTTTGCTGCTCCTTGCTGCAGCCATTTCCAGGAGACCTTTCCACTCTGCTCAGGAGTTTGCTGCAGACCCTCTGCAGGAGGTGTCCCTCCCCTTGCCCTGTGGGGATGGAGGAGGAAGAGGTTGCTGGCAAGAGCCCAGGCTGGATTCTCACCTTCCGAAGTGGACAACAGGAGGTGAAAGGGATGAAACCTCCATGCCCTGGAGCTGCTTCTGGTACTCACAGGAGGTTCATTCCCCCCTGCCCCCCTCCCCTCCAGCGTTTGAACACCAACACAGCTCCCTGCCAGCAGCTTTTGGGGTACCATCAGCATCCCACAGCTCCTCACCCATGCTGCAGGCTCAGTGTGCACCTCCCACACCAAGCCTGAGCAGCAACATAAGATGCCCTCCACGGTGCCTGCTCTGCTGGGGCTCTTCCTGAGCAGTCTGGGCTAGTGGGAGGCGTCCCTGCCCGTGGCAGGAGTTGGAACTGCCTGAGATTTAAAGTCCCGCCCAGGCCAGCTCGGCCTGGCACATGCCGGCCCAGCCCAGCCCAGCCTTGCTCGGCCCAGCCCAGCCCAGCCCTGCCCAGCCCGGCCCTGCCCAGCCCGGCCCTGCTCAGCTCAGTCCTGCTCAGCCCAGCCAACCCCAGCTCAGCCCAGCACAGCTCTGCTCAGCCCGGCCCAGCCCCGCCTGGCCCTGCCAGCCCCGCCCAACCCAGGCCAGCCCAGCCCTGCTCAGCCCAACCCAGCCCAGCCCAGCTGAGCCCTGCTCACCCCAGTCCTGCTCAGCCCAGCCCAGCCCAGCTCAGTCCAGCCCAGCCCATCCCATCCCATCCCATCCCATCCCATCCCATCCCATCCCATCCCAGCCCAGCCTAGCCCAGCCCTGCCAAGCGCAACCCATCCCATCCCATCCCAGCCCAGCCCAGCCTAGCCTAGCCCAGCCCTGCTCAGCCCTGCCCAGCCCAGCCCAGCCCAGCCCAGCCCAGCCCAGCCCAGCCTAGCCCAGCCCTGCCCAGCCCTGCTCAGCCCAGCCCAGCCCAGCCCAGCCCAGCCCAGCCCAGCCTGGCTCAGCCCAGCCCAGCCCCGCTCAGCCCAGCCCTGAGCAGCCCAGCCCGGCCCTGCCCAGCCCTGCCCAGCCCAGCCCAGCCCAGCCCAGCCTGGCTCAGCCCGGCCCAGCCCTGCTCATCCCAGCCTTGCCCAGCCCAGCCAGGCCCAGCCCGGCATAGCCTGACCCAGCCCTGGCCAGCCCAGCCCAGCCCAGCCCAGCCCAGCCAAGCCCAGCCCAGCCCAGTCAAGTTCTGTTCAGCCAGGCCCTGCCCAACACGGCCCAGCCCAGCCCACCACAGCCAGCCCTGCCCAGCCGAGCCCAGCCCAGCCCACCCCAGCCCAGCCTTTCCCAGCCAATCCCGGACCAGCCCTGCGCAGCCGGGCCCAGCCCAGCCCAGCCCAGCCCAGCCCAGTCCAGCTGTGTTCAGCCAGGCCCTGCCCAACCCGGCACAGCCCAGCCCCCCCCCCAGCCCAGCCCAGCTCACCCCAGTCCTGCCCAGCCCAGCCCAGCCCTGCTCAGCCCTGCTCATCCCAGCCCAGCCCAGCCTGGCCCAGCCTGGCCCAGCCCTGATCAGCCAAGCCCGGCCCAGCCCTGTCCAGCCCTGCCCAGCCTTGCCCAGACCAGCCCGGACCAGCCCTGCCCAGCCTGGCCCAGCCCAGCCCAGCTCAGCTCAGCTCAGCCCAGCCCAGCCCAGCCTAGCTCGGCTCTGGCCAGCCCAGCCCGGCACAGCCCAGGCCAGGCCAGCCCTGCTCAGCCCTGCCCAGCCCATCCCAGCCAAGCGCAGCCCAGCCCAGCCCAGCCCAGCCCAGCCCAGCCCAGCCCAGCCCATCCGATCCCAGCCCAGCCCAGCCCAGCCAAGCCCTGCCCAGCCCAGCCCAGCCCAGCCCAGCCCATCCCATCCCAGCCCAGCCCAGCCCAGCCCATCCCAGCCAAGCCCATCCCAGCCCAGCTCAGCCCAGCCCAGCCAGGCTCAGCCCAGCTCAGCCTAGTCCTGCCCAGCCCAGCCCAGCCAAGCCGTGCCCAGCCCAGCCCAGCCCAGCCAAGCCCTGCCCAGCCCAGCCCAGCCCAGCTCAGCCCATCCCAGCCCATCCCATCCCAGCCCAGCCCAGCCCAGCCCAGCCCAGCCAGGCTCAGCCCTGCCCAGCCCAGCCCAGCCCAGCACTGCCCAGCCCTCCCCAGCCCAGCCCATTGCAGCCAAGCCGTGCCCAGCCCATCGCAGCCCATCGCAGCCCTGCCCAGCCCAGCCCAGCCGAGACCAGCCCAGCCCAGCCCAGCCCGGCCCAGCCCTGCCCAGCCCAGCCCTTCCCAGCCCAGCCCAACCCTGCCCAGCCCAGCCCAGCTCAGCCCAGCTCAGCCCAGCCCAGCCCAGCCCAGCCCTCTTCAGCTCAGCTCAGCTCAGCCCAGCCCAGCCCTGCTCAGCCCAACCCGGACCAGCCCAGCCCGGCCCTGCCAGCACAGCCCTGACCAGCCCTGCCAGCCCAGCCCAGCCCAGCTCTTCTCAGCCCTGCCTAGCCCAGCCCAGCCCAGCCCAGCCCAGCCCAGCCCTTCTCAGCCCTGCCTAGCCCAGCCAAGCCCAGACTAGCCCAGCCCAGCCCAGTCCATCCCAGCCCAGCTCAGCTCTGCTCAGCCCAACCCAGCCCAGCCCAGCTCAGCCCTGCTCAGCCCAGCCCTGCCCAGCCCAGCCCAGCCCAGCCCTGTTCAGCCCGGCCCTGCACAGCCCAGCCTAACCCTGCTGAGCCCAGCCCAGCCCAGGCCAGCCCTGCCCAGCCCATCCCAGCCAAGCCGTGCCCACCCCAGCCCAGCCCATCCCAGACCAGCCCAGCCTAGCCCAGCCTTGCACAGACCTGCCAAGCCCAGCCCATCCCATCCCATCCCATCCCAGCCCAGCCCAGCCTAGCCCAGCCCTGCTCAGCCCTGCCAAGCCCGGCCAAGCCCAGCCCAGGCCATCCCATCCCATCCCATCCCATCCCAGCCCAGCCCAGCCTAGCCCAGCCCTGCTCAGCCCTGCCAAGCCCATCCCATCCCATCCCATCCCATCCCATCCCATCCCATCCCATCCCATCCCATCCCATCCCATCCCATCCCATCCCAGCCCAGTCCAGCCCTGCTCAGCCCTGCCCAGCCCAGCCCAGCCTAGCCCAGCCTGGCTCAGCCCGGCCCAGCCCTGCTCATCCCAGCCTTGCCCAGCCCAGCCAGGCCCAGCCCGGCGTAGCCTGGCCCAGCCCTGGCCAGCCCAGCCCAGCCCAGCCCAGCCCAGCCCAGCCAAGCCCAGCCCAGCCCAGTCCAGTTCTGTTCAGCCAGGCCCTGCCCAACACGGCCCAGCCCAGCCCAGCACAGCCCAGCCCTGCCCAGCCGAGCCCAGCCCAGCCCACCCCAGCCCAGCCTTTCCCAGCCAAGCCCGGACCAGCCCTGCGCAGCCAGGCCCAGCCCAGCCCAGCCCAGCCCAGTCCAGCTGTGTTCAGCCAGGCCCTGCCCAACCCGGCACAGCCCAGCCCCCCCCCCCAGCCCAGCCCAGCTCACCCCAGTCCTGCCCAGCCCAGCCCAGCCCTGCTCAGCCCTGCTCATCCCAGCCCAGCCCAGCCTGGCCCAGCCTGGCCCAGCCCTGATCAGCCAAGCCCGGCCCAGCCCTGTCCAGCCCTGCCCAGCCTTGCCCAGACCAGCCCGGACCAGCCCTGCCCAGCCTGGCCCAGCCCTGCCCAGCCTGGCCCAGCCCTGCCCAGCCTGGCCCAGCCCAGCCCAGCTCAGCTCAGCCCAGCCCAGCCCAGCCTAGCTCGGCTCTGGCCAGCCCAGCCCGGCACAGCCCAGGCCAGGCCAGCCCTGCTCAGCCCTGCCCAGCCCATCCCAGCCAAGCGCAGCCCAGCCCAGCCCAGCCCAGCCCAGCCCAGCCCATCCGATCCCAGCCCAGCCCAGCCCAGCCAAGCCCTGCCCAGCCCAGCCCAGCCCAGCCCAGCCCATCCCATCCCAGCCCAGCCCAGCCCAGCCCATCCCAGCCAAGCCCATCCCAGCCCAGCTCAGCCCAGCCCAGCCAGGCTCAGCCCAGCTCAGCCGAGTCCTGCCCAGCCCAGCCCAGCCAAGCCGTGCCCAGCCCAGCCCAGCCCAGCCAAGCCCTGCCCAGCCCAGCCCAGCCCAGCCCAGCCCAGCCCAGCCCATCCCATCCCAGCCCAGCCCAGCCCAGCCCAGCCCAGCCAGGCTCAGCCCTGCCCAGCCCAGCCCAGCCCAGCACTGCCCAGCCCTCCCCAGCCCAGCCCATTGCAGCCAAGCCGTGCCCAGCCCATCGCAGCCCATCGCAGCCCTGCCCAGCCCAGCCCAGCTGAGACCAGCCCAGCCCAGCCCAGCCCGGCCCAGCCCTGCCCAGCCCAGCCCTTCCCAGCCCAGCCCAACCCTGCCCAGCCCAGCCCAGCTCAGCCCAGCTCAGCCCAGCCCAGCCCAGCCCAGCCCTCTTCAGCTCAGCTCAGCTCAGCCCAGCCCAGCCCTGCTCAGCCCAACCCGGACCAGCCCAGCCCGGCCCTGCCAGCACAGCCCTGACCAGCCCTGCCAGCCCAGCCCAGCCCAGCTCTTCTCAGCCCTGCCGAGCCCAGCCCAGCCCAGCCCAGCCCAGCCCAGCCCTTCTCAGCCCTGCCTAGCCCAGCCAAGCCCAGACCAGCCCAGCCCAGCCCAGTCCATCCCAGCCCAGCTCAGCTCTGCTCAGCCCAACCCAGCCCAGCCCAGCTCAGCCCTGCTCAGCCCAGCCCTGCCCAGCCCAGCCCAGCCCAGCCCTGGTCAGCCCGGCCCTGCACAGCCCAGCCTAACCCTGCTGAGCCCAGCCCAGCCCAGGCCAGCCCTGCCCAGCCCATCCCAGCCAAGCCGTGCCCACCCCAGCCCAGCCCATCCCAGACCAGCCCAGCCTAGCCCAGCCTTGCACAGACCTGCCAAGCCCAGCCCAGCCCATCCCATCCCAGCCCAGCCCAGCCCAGCCTAGCCCAGCCCTGCTCAGCCCTGCCAAGCCCGGCCAAGCCCAGCCCAGGCCATCCCATCCCATCCCATCCCATCCCAGCCCAGCCCAGCCTAGCCCAGCCCTGCTCAGCCCTGCCAAGCCCATCCCATCCCATCCCATCCCATCCCATCCCATCCCATCCCATCCCATCCCATCCCATCCCATCCCATCCCAGCCCAGCCCAGCCCAGTCCAGCCCTGCTCAGCCCTGCCCAGCCCAGCCCAGCCTAGCCCAGCCTGGCTCAGCCCGGCCCAGCCCTGCTCATCCCAGCCTTGCCCAGCCCAGCCAGGCCCAGCCCGGCGTAGCCTGGCCCAGCCCTGGCCAGCCCAGCCCAGCCCAGCCCAGCCCAGCCCAGCCAAGCCCAGCCCAGCCCAGTCCAGTTCTGTTCAGCCAGGCCCTGCCCAACACGGCCCAGCCCAGCCCAGCACAGCCCAGCCCTGCCCAGCCGAGCCCAGCCCAGCCCAGCCCAGCCACGCCCAGCCCAGCCCAGCCCAGCCCAGCCCAGCCAAGCCCTGCCCAGCCCAGCTCAGCCCAGCCCAGCTCAGCCCAGCCCAGCCCAACCCTGCTCATCCCAGCTCAGCTTAGCCCGGCCCTGCCCAGCCCAACCCAGCCTTGCTCAGCTCAGCCCTGCTCAGCCCAGCCCAGCCCAGCTCAGCCCAGCCCAGCCCCGCCCAGCCCAGCCCTGCCCAGCCCAGCCCAGCTCAGCCCAGCCCAGCCAGGCTCAGCCCAGCTCAGCCTAGTCCTGCCCAGCCCAGCCCAGCCCATCCCAGCCCAGCCCAGCCCGGCTCAGCCCAGCCCACCCCAGCCCAGCCCATCCCAGCCCAGCCCAGCCCATCCCAACCCAGCCCTGCCCAGCCCAGCCCAGCCCAGCCAAGCCCAGCCCAGCCCAGCCAAGCCAGGCTCAGCCCTGCCCAGCCCAGCCCAGCACAGCACTGCTCAGCCCTGCCCAGCCCAGCCCAGCCCAGCCCAGCCGTGCCCAGCCCAGCGCAGCCCATCGCAGCCCTGCCCAGCCCAGCCCAGCCGAGACCAGCCCAGCCCAGCCCAGCCCTTCCCAGCCCAGCCCAACCCTGCCCAGCCCAGCGCAGCCCAGCTCAGCCCAGCCCAGCCCAGCTCAGCCCTGCCCTGCCCAACCCGGCCCAGCCCAGCCCGGCCCTGCCAGCACAGCCCTGACCAGCCCTGCCAGCCCTGCCAGCCCAGCCCAGCTCAGCCCAGCTCAGCCCAACCCGGCCCAGCCCAGCCCAGCCCAGCCCAGCCCTCTTCAGCTCAGCCCAGCCCAGCCCAGCCCTGCTCAGCCCAACCCGGCCCAGCCCAGCTCAGCCCAGCCCAGCCCAGCCCAGCCCAACCCTGCTCATCCCAGCTCAGCTTAGCCCGGCCCTGCCCAGCCCAACCCAGCCCTGCTCAGCTCAGCCCTGCTCAGCCCAGCCCAGCCCGGCTCAGCCCAGCCCAGCCCAGCCCAGCCCAGCCCAGCCCAGCCCATCCCAGCCAAGCCCTGCCCAGCCCTGCCCAGCCCAACCCAGCCCTGTTCAGCTCAGCCCTGCTCAGCCCAGCCCAGCCCAGCCAAGCCAGGCTCAGCCCTGCCCAGCCCAGCCCAGCACAGCACTGCTCAGCCCTGCCCAGCCCAGCCCAGCCCAGCCCAGCCCAGCCCGGCCCAGTTCTGCTCAGCCCAGCCCAGCCCTACTCAGCCCCGCCCAGCCCAGCTCAGACCTGCCCTGCCCAACCCAGCCCAGCCCAACCCTGCTCAGCCCAGCCCAGCCCTCTTCAGCTCAGCTCAGCTCAGCCCAGCCCAGCCCAGCTCAGCCCTGCGCAGCCCAGCCCAGCCCAGACAAGCCCAGCCCAGCTCAGCCCAGCCCAGCCCAGCCCAGCCCTCTTCAGCTCAGCTCAGCTCAGCTCAGCCCAGCCCAGCCCTGCTCAGCCCAACCCGGCCCAGCCCAGCCCGGCCCTGCCAGCACAGCCCTGACCAGCCCTGCCAGCCCAGCCCAGCCCAGCCCTTCTCAGCCCAGCCCAGCCCAGCCCATCCCAGCCAAGCCCTGCCCAGCCCAGCCCGGCTCAGCCCAGCCCATCCCAGCCCAACCCAGCTCAGCCCAGCCCAGCCCAGCCCAGCCCAGCACTGCTCAGCCCTGCCCAGCCCAGCCCAGCCCAGCCATCTTCAGACCAGACCAGCCCAGCCCAGCCCTGCCCAGCCACTCCCAGCCCATCACAGCCCAGCTCAGTCCTGCTCAGCCCAGCCCAGCCCAGCCCGGCGCTGCCCAACCCGGCCCAGCCCGGCCCAACCCTGCTCAGCCCAGCCCAGCTCAGCCCAGCCCGGCCCTGCCCAGCCCACCACAGCCCTGCTCAGCCCAGCACAGCCCAGCTCAGCCCAGCCCAGCCCAGCCTGGCTCAGCCTGGCCCAGCCCTGCTCATCCCAGCCTTGCCCAGCCCAGCCTGGCCCAGCCCTGGCCAGCTCAGCCCAGCCCAGCCCAGCTCAGCTCAGTCCAGCCCAGCCCAGCCAAGCCCAGCCCAGCCCAGTCCAGTTCTGTTCAGCCAGGCCCTGCCCAACACGGCCCAGTCCAGCCCAGCCCAGCACAGCCCAGCCCTGCCCAGCTGAGCCCAGCCCAGCCCACCCCAGCCCAGCCTTGCCCAGCCAAGCCCGGCCCAGCCCTGCGCAGCCTGGCCCAGCCCTGCTCAGCCCTGCCCAACCCAGCCCAGCCCAGCCCCCCCCCCAGCCCAGCCCAGCTCAGCCCAGCCCAGCCCAGCCCAGCCCAGCCCTGCCCAGCCCGGCCCAGCTCTGTTCAGCCCGGCCCAGCCCAGCTCAGCCCAGCCCGGCTCAGCCCAGCCCAGCCCGGCCCTGCCCAGCCCAGCCCAGCCCTGCCCAGCCCTGCCCAGCCCGGCCCTGCCCAGCCCAGCCCAGCCCGGGTCTCTGTGGTGGATGCCTGCTGCTGCAGCGAGGGTCACCATGCTCTGCCTGCCACCCGCGGGTGCTGTAGGGGAGTGGGGATCGGGATCCCTATCCTGTGTTGCTGCTCACCCGCTGCAGCCCCCCGAGGTGGGCTCTGGAGCACCTCAGTTAGAGCACAGCTCCACAGCCTCCTCTCCTCCTCCAGCCCTCCCCCGGAGCGAGCGCAGGCCGAATCCCACCGCGGCTCTGCCCCCCGGGCTGGGAGGCAGCTCTGGCAGGGCTGAGTTCCCCCTCCCTGCTCAGGCACCCACTTCCTCCAGACCTCATGTTCTCTCTGTGCAATAAACCCCCATTGATTTCTCTCTGATTTAATTCTCTCCCTGTCCCCCCAGCCCCTCCTGCCCCTGACATGGCAGTGAGTAACAGCAGATGCCAGGTGAACAGCTCCGCAGCACCTCCACAGTCCTCCCTCCTGGCCCCAAGCAGTGCTGCTTGCTTGGGCACCCCTGACCAAGCAGAGCCCTCTGGGCACCTCTTGCACCTACCACTCCAACTCCTTCCCTTGCTTCTTACAGCAGACACCCCAGGAAAGCCCTGGCTCCATACCTTCTCCCCCAGCCAGGAGACTCCAGCGTCCTCTCAGGGAGCTCTACAGAGCAGTGAGGTCTCCCCGCAGCCTGTTCTTCTCCAGGCTGATCACCCCCCAGGCCCCTCAGGGGGTTTTGGAACTGGGTGATCCCAAAGGTCCCTTCCAAGCCCACTGACCTCACCTCACAACCTTCTCTGCTCTGCCATCTCCACCCAAGGAACCAGCTTCTGCCCAAGGCTTCTGGGTCTCAAGCAGCTGCAGCAGACCCTGTCTATCCTTGCCCACCTCCCCAGGAGAACCCAGGCGAGCCCCTGGCTGCGCTCAGCTGGGGACACAGCCTGACCTGGGCAGTAGAGGCCCCAACTGCAATGCCTGTTGGGGCTCCATCTCCTCAGCCTGCTCTGACCCAGCATGTGGCAGAGCTGGGCCTGCAGCTGGGAATGTCCCAGGGCACACAGCCCCCTGAGAGCACCTGAGCTCCTGTGTCCTCCTGCTCCTCTCCTACAGAGCCATAGAATGGGTTGGGCTGGAAGGCACCTTGCAGAGCACTGTGTTCCAAGCTCCTGCCATGGGCAGAGACAGCTCCCACTACCCAGGCTGCTCACCACTGCTCTTCCCCTGCCTCACAGGAGTCAGTTCTGGCTTTCCCTGGCCTGGAGCCATCAGCCCTGGGCCACCCATAGCGAGGGCCATTTACCAGGACCAACTTTTCAGCCCTACCCCAAGGCTTCCAGAGGACCTTGCAGATGTGCTGTAGGGGGGCTGCCAGGAGAAGCTTCACCCTGAGAGCCCTGAGCTGGCTGATGACAGACAGGGGACGAGGCTTGGCCTGCAGCTGAGCCCAGAGCAGCCTTCCTTGCCAGCTCTGGGTGCTCCCTGCTCGGGGGAGGGCTGCTCTGTGCTGTCTGCTGATGGCTTTTATTCTCCACTCTCCATGTGGTGGAGCTGGTCCTCAGCAGAGAATCATAGAAGCAGAGAATCAATAAGGTTGGAAAAGACCTCAGAGAGCATCAAGTCCAAGCTGGCACCCAGCACCTCCTGACTAGCTAAACCATGGCTCCAAGGGCCACATCCAATCCCCTCTTGAACACCTCCAGGGATGGGGACTCCACCACATCCCAGGGCAGCACATCCCAAGGGCCAATCTCTATGGCTGGGAAGAACTTTCTCCTCACCTCCAGCCTAAACCTCCCCTGGCATAGCTTGAGACTGTGTCCTCTTGTTCTGGGGCAACCAAACCCCCAGTGAGCCATTCACCCCCTTTCATCTCTGCTCTTGTCCCTGATGAGGTTGTCCTGCTCTGGTGGGGTGGAAGCCCAGGCCAGCCATGGGCTGCAGGTGCTTAGCAGTGTGGATTCAGCCAGGGCAGCTGCCCCCACTCTGCTCCCAGGTGAATCTCACTGACACCAGGCTCAGTCTAAAGGGGGAAGCTGGAGGAGGGGAGGTCCTCCTGGCTGGCTTCCTCCTGATTCTGCTGCTGAGGACACCCTGGTGAGTGCTGCAGCCCCTGGGCTGAGTCTCTCTTCCTGCTCTGGGTTGGCTTTGGCATGAGTTTCAGAGTATCACAGAATCAGTCAGGGTTGGAAGGGACCACAAGGATCATCCTGTTCCAACCCCCCTGCCATGGGCAGGGACACCCCACACTAGATCAGGCTGCCCAGAGCCTCATCCAGCCTGGCCTTAAACACCTCCAGGGAGAGGGCCCCAACCACCTCCCTGGACAACCCATTCCAGGGCTTCACCACTCTCATGGGGAAGAACTTCCTCCCCACCTCCAGCCTGAATCTCCCCACCTCCAGCTTCATTCCATTCCCCCTAGTCCTATCACTGCCTGAGAGCCTGAGCAGTCCCTCCCCAGCCTTCTTGGAGCCCCCTTCAGACACTGGAAGGCCACAATGAGGTCACCTCAGAGCCTTCTCTTCTCCAGCCTGAACAGCCCCAACTCCTTCAGCCTGTCCTCATAGGAGAGGTGCTCCAGCCCTCTGCTCATCCTCCTGGCCCTTCTCTGGATACCTTCCAGCACCTCCAGATCCCTCTTGTCCTAGGGGCTCCAGCACTGGAGGCAGTACTCCAGGTGGGGTCTCCCCAGAGCTGAGCAGAGGGGGAGAATCCCCTCCCTGGCCCTGCTGGCCACACTTCTCTTGCTGCAGCCCAGGCTCTGCTTGGCTTTCTGGGCTGCAAGTGCACACTGAGAGCTCCTGGTGAGCTTCTCCTCCCCCAGCACCCCCAAGGCTCTCTCCTCAGGGCTGCTTTCCAGCCAGTCCCTGCCCAGCCTGGATTTGTGCCTGGGATTGCCTCCACCCAGCTGCAGGACCTCTGCTGCTGGGAAAGACCTGTCCAGGCAAACCCATCCACCACTGCAAGAGCCAAAGGCAGGGGCTGGTGAGCACAGCTGCAGCAGAGCACCACCCAGCTGGCAGGCCCTGCAAGCTGCAGGAGAGGAAGGGCAAAACCAGCCCAGCTCCAACAGCAGCGGGTGCTGAGCACCAGGCACAGCCTGCTCCTGCAGCCACCTCTCCCCTCTGATGCTGGGCTGGGGAGGCAGAGGAATGAAGAGAGGCAGGAGGACACAGCACAGAGCAAAGGTGTGAAGTGGTCAAAGGTGTGAAAAGAGCAGAGAGGTGAAACAGGAATGGGAGAGAGCTCCCCAAAGGAGGCAGCAGAGAACCTTCCCACGTGCGGCGCCGACGGGGCTGAGCTGATCAAGGGCTGGAGCAGAGCGCGGGGGTGAGCAGAGAGGCACCAGGGCACTCTGGGGATCATGAAAGGGCTGGAAATTACCTTCCAGCTCCTCCTAAATTGCCAGGGGGTCCAGCTAATGGCTGGGAGACAGTCGGGAAGGGGGCAGCGAGGAGGCTTCCCCGTGCAGGGCCAGCAGCCAGGCTGGCAGGGCGAGCACAGGGCGAGGAGTTCGCTGCTCACACCTCTGAGCTCAGCTGTGGCTCACTCAGCAGCATCTCACCTCCCACCTCAGGAAGCTGCTGAGCTGCAGACCCTCAGGTGGTCCTGGGGAAGCTCTGCAGACAACGATTGAGACATCATCCTGCTGCTGCAGACCCCCCGGTTCCCGCTCCCAGCTCTGGCAAGCACTGATCCACAGCAGGGAGCAGTGGTCCTCAGCTGCAGGGAGCAGTGCCTGGAGGCACCCTGCCTGCCCCAGAGCCTGGCCCCTGTGCACTCACAGTCACCTCAGGAGCCTGGGTCCCATGTCCTGTGCTCTCCTGGGGCACCTGCCCATGGCTTCCTCCAAGGGAAACCAAGGTCTGTGGCCCACAGGGTGAAGAGAAGCAGCTGGGGGACACCTGTGGGGTCTTGGTAGAAAGCTCCTGAGAGCCCACAGCTCAGCAACAAGCTTGGAACACCATTTGTCAGCCTGGAACATGGCTCAGACTGGCCTGAAATGGCAGCAGGGGAGGGGAGGTTGGGTGTGAGGAACAATTTCTCTGCTGCAAGAGTGGTCAGGCACTGGGACAGGCTGCCTGGGGAGGTGGTGGAGTCTCTGTCCCTGGAGTGGAACCAGAAACCTGTGGCCAGGGCACTTGGGGCCATGGTTTGGTGGCCATGGTAGGGTTGGGCTGAATTGAAGAGACTAGACTAGAATTAACCAGGTTGGAAAAGACCTCAGAGCTCATCCAGCCCAACCTCTCCCCCAGCACCATCTGAGCAACTCAACCCTGGCACCAAGGGCCTCAGCCAGGCTCTTCCTAAACACCTCCAGGGCTGGGGACTCCACCACCTCCCTGGGCAGCTCATCCCCAGGGCCAATCTCTATGGCTGGGAAGAACTTTCTCCTCACCTCCAGCCTGAACTTCCCCTGCCACAGCTTGAGACTGTGTCCTCTTGTTCTGGGGCTGGGTGCCTGGGAGCAGAGCCCAACCCCCACCTGGCTCCAACCTCCCTGCAGGGAGCTGCAGAGAGCAAGAAGGTCTCCCCTGAGCCTCCTCTTCTGCAGGCTAAGCAACCCCAGCTCCCTCAGCCTCTCCTCCCAAGGCTGTGCTCCAGACCCCTCCCCAGCTTTGTTGCCCTTCTCTGGACACCTTCCAGCAGCTCAACCTCTTTCCTGACCTGAGGAGCCCAGAGCTGGACACAGGACGCAAGGGGTGGCCTGAGCAGTGCTGAGCCCAGGGCACAAGGACTTCCCTGCTCCTGCTGGCCACACTCTGCCTGCTGCAGGCCAGGATGCCCTTGGCCTTCTTGGCCCCCTGGGCACACTGCAGGCTCCTGTTCAGCTGCTCTCCACCACTCCCCCCAGGTCCCTCTCTGCCTGGCTGCTCTCAGCCACTCTGCCCCCAGCCTGTAGCTCTGCCTGGGGTTGCTGTGGCCAAAGTGCAGCCCCTGGCACTTGGCTGTGTTCAGTCTCCTGCCCTTGGCCTCTGCCGCTCTGCCCAGCCTGGCAAGGTCCCTCTGCAGAGCTCTCCCTGCCTCTCACAGCTCAACTCCTGCCCCCAGCTGGGAGCTGTCTGCAAACTTACTGATGCTTGGTGCTGGACTGGGTGATCCTGGAGGTCTTTTCCCACCCAGACCATTCCAGGATTCTCTGATTAAAAGCCAAGCAGCTCCTGGTGCTCCATTCCTTGACCAGCCCTGGACAGCACTGATGGCTCTTGGGCACAGCCAACATTCCCCTGCCTGGGGCTGTGTCCCCATCACTGCTGGGGTGTTTTACAGGCCCCAGGAGCTGGAGGCTTCTGCTGGCATCCCCAGGGGTCCTCACACATCACACAGAGCCCTCTTTCCCCAGGGCTTCCTGCTGCCATCCTCCCCCTGTCCCCAGCCCGCCTCACTTCCCCTTGCACCCAGCAAAAGCAATTACTCCCACGGCTTAATTAGCAAGAAATCTGCCAGGAGAAGCTGCCTTGAGTGACTTTGAGTTATGGTCTCTGCTCCTAGCAGGGCTTTATTGCTGCTCAGAGCAGGCAGGGATGGCAGCTCCTTGGCAAGCAGCCTGCCCTGCTGCTTGCTTTGCCTTGCTGAGAGCTTCCCCAGGCTTGAAGCCTTTGGGCTGAGGTTCTGCAGCCTGGGCAGCCACTTCCAGCCCCTTGCTCCCACACACAGAGCTTTGGCTCCAGGGCTCAGCTCTTTCAGAAGGAGAAGAGGGAGGGCTACAGGAAAATCACAGAAGGGGTTGGGTTGGAAGGGATCTCAGAGCTCAGCCAGCTCCAGCCCCCTGCCATGGGACCCCTCCCACCAGCCCAGGCTGCTCAGGGCCTCACCCAGCCTGGCCTTGAACACCCCCAGGGAGGGGACAGCCACAGCCTTCCTGGGCAGCCTGTGCCAGAGTCTCCCCACCCTCACTGTGGAGAATTTCCCAGTCCCAACCTGCCCTCTCCCAGCTCCAAGCCACTGTTCCTCATCCTGGCACTCCCAGCCCTTGTCCAAAGTCCCTCCCCAGCTCTCCTGGAGCCTCTGCAGGGACTGGAAGCTGCTCTGAGGTCTCCCTGGAGCTTCCTCTTCTCCAGCCCCAGTTCTCTCAGTCATTCCAGGGCTCCAGCACCCTCACACCAGAGAACTTCCTCCTCTTGTTCAGGTGGCACTTCCTGGGTTCCAGCCTGTGCCTGTTCCTTGTCCTGTCCCTGGGCACCACTGAGCATCTTCATCCTGACCCCCACCCTCAGGTGCTTAGAGGCATTGCTCAGATCCCCTCCCAGCCTCCTCCTCTCCACACTGAACAGCCTCAGGGCCCTCAGCCTCTCTTCACAGCAGAGCTGTTCCTCTCCCTTCCTCATCCTCACAGCTCTCTGTTGGAGCCTCTCCAGCAGATCCCTGTCCCTCTTGACCTGGGTCTAAGACATCTAACTCCTCCTACCCAGCCTGGTGAACCTTTGCACAGGCTTACCCCAGAGGCAGCCTCCTCCACCTGCAGCCTAAGGCAGCCCTGGGCTGCCCAGCCCAGCCCCAGGAGCAGCCCAGCCCTGTGCTTCAGTCTCCAGGCTTGGGTGGAGGGGATGGAGATTAACAGCTCCTGAGATTTATGTGGGGATAAATTTAGACTTTCAGGGAGACAACAAGAGAGCACAAGAGGCTGTTGCAGACAGGATGAGAGGGCTAGGAGCAAGTGATTCATCCCCCAGCTGAGGAGCACAGGTTGTGGCTGGCACTGGTGGTATCCTGGGACGTGGAGCTGGTACAGAGGAGTGAGAACCTGGTCCCTTTCCAGAGCTCCTCCTCCACAGCACCTGAGGACCACCCAGGAGCTACTCAAGCAGCTGCTGGAAATTGTTGTGGGTGCCTAACAGTCTGTGAGCCCTTCAGAAAGCACACAAGAAACCCACCCTGCAGGGCTGCCTCTCCAGGGGCTGCCCAGCTGGGTTAGAGCCAGAGCTGCTGGGTGCCAGCAGGCCACAGACAGCACCCAGTGGAAGTGGGAGGAGGAGCTGCCTGCTCCTCTGCCTGGTTACCACCAATCCCCCCTCCTTCAGGAGGATGCTGGAGGTGAAGAGCATCTCAGGAGGCTGTTTAATGGGGGAAGGATGCTGCCCAACTGCAAAGCAGAGGGCTGCCATGGAGAGGAGGGCAGGAGTGGAACAGCAAGTGTGCCATTAGAGGAGCTCCTACCAGCAGCTGCAGCTGCAGAGCACAAACTGCACTTCCCTTAAGTTCCTAATGCCTGCAGGAGGTTTAGCTCCCGGCCCCCACAGCAGTGAGCTGCTTGAGCCCCGCAGCAGTGAGCTCCTGGCCCCTGCAGCGGTTAGCTGCTTGAGCCCTGCAGCGGTTAGCTGCTTGAGCCCTGCAGCGGTTAGCTGCTTGAGCCCTGCAGCGGTTAGCTGCTCCTTGAGCCCTGCAGTGGTTAGCTCCTCGAGCCCCGCCGCAGTTAGCTGCTCCTCGAGCCCCACCGCGGTTAGCTACTCCTGGACCCAGCAGCGGTTAGCTCCTCGAGCCCTGTAGCGGTTAGCTGCTCCTGGACCCTGCAGCAGTTAGCTGCTCCTCGAGCCCCACCGCGGTTAGCTACTCCTGGACCCAGCAGCGGTTAGCTCCTCAAGCCCTGCAGCGGTTAGCTGCTCCTGGCCCCCACAGCGGTTAGCTGCTCCTCGAGCCCTGCAGCGGTTAGCTGCTCCTCGAGCCCCGCAGCGGTTAGCTGCTCCTGGCCCCCGCAGCGGTTAGCTGCTCCTCGAGCCCCGCCGCGGTTAGCTGCTCCTGGCCCCCACAGCGGTTAGCTGCTCCTGGACCCCGCAGCGGTTAGCTGCTCCTGAGCCCCGCAGCGGTTAGCTGCTCCTGGCCCCCGCAGAGGTTAGCTGCTCCTCGAGCCCTGCAGCGGTTAGCTGCTCCTGGCCCCCGCAGCGGTTAGCTGCTCCTCGAGCCCCGCAGCGGTTAGCTGCTCCTCGAGCCCCGCCGCGGTTAGCTGCTCCTCGAGCCCTGCAGCGGTTAGCTCCTTGAGCCCCGCCGCGGTTAGCTGCTCCTTGAGCCCTGCAGCGGTTAGCTGCTCCTTGAGCCCTGCAGCGGTTAGCTGCTCCTTGAGCCCTGCAGCGGTTAGCTCCTTGAGCCCTGCAGCGGTTAGCTCCTTGAGCCCTGCAGCGGTTAGCTCCTTGAGCCCTGCAGCGGTTAGCTGCTCCTGGCCCCCGCAGCGGTTAGCTGCTCCTGGCCCCCGCAGCGGTTAGCTGCTCCTGAGCCCCGCCGCGGTTAGCTGCTTCTTGAGCCCTGCAGCGGTTAGCTGCTCCTTGAGCCCTGCAGCGGTTAGCTGCTCCTTGAGCCCTGCAGCGGTTAGCTGCTCCTGGACCCCGCAGCGGTTAGCTGCTCCTGGACCCCGCAGCGGTTAGCTGCTCCTCGAGCCCCGCCGCGGTTAGCTGCTTCTTGAGCCCTGCAGCGGTTAGCTGCTCCTTGAGCCCTGCAGCGGTTAGCTCCTTGAGCCCTGCAGCGGTTAGCTCCTCAAGCCCTGCAGCGGTTAGCTCCTCAAGCCCTGCAGCAGTTAGCTCCTCAAGCCCTGCAGCGGTTAGCTCCTCAAGCCCTGCAGCGGTTAGCTGCTTCTTGAGCCCTGCAGCGGTTAGCTGCTCCTTGAGCCCTGCAGCGGTTAGCTCCTTGAGCCCTGCAGCGGTTAGCTCCTCAAGCCCTGCAGCGGTTAGCTCCTCAAGCCCTGCAGCGGTTAGCTCCTCAAGCCCTGCAGCGGTTAGCTGCTCCTTGAGCCCCGCAGCGGTTAGCTGCTCCTGGACCCCGCAGCGGTTAGCTGCTCCTGGACCCCGCAGCGGTTAGCTGCTCCTGGACCCCGCAGCGGTTAGCTGCTCCTCGAGCCCCGCCGCGGTTAGCTGCTCCTGGACCCCGCAGTGGTTAGCTGCTCCTCGAGCCCCGCAGCGGTTAGCTGCTCCTGGACCCCGCAGCGGTTAGCTGCTCCTCGAGCCCCGCCGCGGTTAGCTGCTCCTGGACCCCGCAGCGGTTAGCTGCTCCTTGAGCCCCGCAGCGGTTAGCTCCTCAAGCCCTGCAGCGGTTAGCTGCTCCTTGAGCCCCGCAGCGGTTAGCTGCTCCTGGACCCCGCAGCGGTTAGCTGCTCCTGGACCCCGCAGCGGTTAGCTGCTCCTGGACCCCGCAGCGGTTAGCTGCTCCTCGAGCCCCGCCGCGGTTAGCTGCTTCTTGAGCCCTGCAGCGGTTAGCTGCTCCTTGAGCCCTGCAGCGGTTAGCTCCTTGAGCCCTGCAGCGGTTAGCTGCTCCTTGAGCCCTGCAGCGGTTAGCTCCTTGAGCCCTGCAGCGGTTAGCTCCTCAAGCCCTGCAGCGGTTAGCTCCTCAAGGCCTGCAGCGGTTAGCTCCTCAAGGCCTGCAGCGGTTAGCTCCTCAAGCCCTGCAGCGGTTAGCTCCTCAAGCCCTGCAGCGGTTAGCTGCTCCTTGAGCCCCGCAGCGGTTAGCTGCTCCTGGACCCCGCAGCGGTTAGCTGCTCCTGGACCCCGCAGCGGTTAGCTGCTCCTGGACCCCGCAGCGGTTAGCTGCTCCTGGACCCCGCAGCGGTTAGCTCCTTGAGCCCCGCAGCGGTTAGCTGCTCCTCGAGCCCCGCAGCGGTTAGCTGCTCCTCGAGCCCCGCAGCGGTTAGCTGCTCCTCGAGCCCTGCATCGGTTAGCTGCTCCTCGAGCCCCGCAGCGGTTAGCTGCTCCTCGACCCCGCAGTGGTTAGCTGCTCCTCGAGCCCTGCATTGGTTAGCTGCTCCTGGACCCCGCAGCGGTTAGCTGCTCCTCGAGCCCCGCAGCGGTTAGCTGCTCCTCGAGCCCCGCAGCGGTTAGCTGCTCCTCGAGCCCTGCCGCGGTTAGCTTCTCGAGCACTTCTCTTGTGCATGTTCTGGAAGGGAGCTGGCAGGTGGATGGAGCCTGATGGGTATGAAACAGGCTGCTTCCTGTGTCCACTGTATTGGGATGGACACTGTGACAGCAGAGGTGTAGCTTCTGTCACAGGAACAGCAGGACCCAGCCTAAACTGCTGCTCCTGGAAGCCAGGAGGTGGCAGCTGAGCAGGAGGAGAAAGTGGTTTGGGGGGAGGCTGCTGGAGGCCTGGAGCAGGCTGCCCAGAGAGGTTGTGGAGTCTGCTGGGGTGGAGAGCTTCCAACCCCCCCTGGGCACTGTGCTGCTGGGCAAGCTGCTGGGGGGGCCCTGCTGGAGCAGGGCTTGGGCTGGGGCAGCTCCAGGGGTCCCTTCCCACCCCTCCATGCTGGGCTCCTGTGGGAACACAGGACTCTGGATCTGGTGCCACTCATCATCACAGCCAGAGGAAGCAAGGGGGCTGAGCTCCTTTAGTTACCAACAGCCTCTCTTCATTTCCAAGCCAAGCTCTGGGAGCTGAGGCTCAGAGCTGCCTGCAGCCTGCCCACAGCCCAAGCCAGGAGAGCCTCAGGTCACCCCCTGCAAGACCTGGACATCTCCCCTGGAAGCTGCCTGGTAGCTCAGAGCCTTCTCATTCACACCCACAGGCTGAGCTCTGCTGCTGCAGGACACTGAGACTCTTGAAGGTGTCCAGAGAAGGGCAACAAAGCTGGGGAGGGGTCTGGGGCACAGCCCTGGGAGGAGAGGCTGAGGGAGCTGGGGTTGCTTAGCCTGCAGAAGAGGAGGCTCAGGGGAGACCTTCTTGCTCTCTGCAACTCCCTGCAGGGAGCTTGGAGCCAGGTGGGGGTTGGGCTCTTCTCCCAGGCACCCAGCAGCTGAACAAGAGGACACAGTCTCAAGCTGTGCCAGGGGAGGCTCAGGCTGGAGGTGAGAAAGTTCTTCCCAGCCATAGAGATTGGCCCTGGGGATGTGCTGCCCAGGGAGGTGGTGGAGTCCCCATCCCTGGAGGTGTTCAAGAAGGGATTGGATGTGGCCCTTGGAGCCATGGTTTAGTTGTCAGGAGGTGTTGGGTTCCAGCTTGGACCTGATGCTCTCTGAGGTCTTTCCCAACCCTACTGGTTCTGTGGCTCTCTGTGTTCTGCCCCCACCCCAGGGGCCAGCTGCCAGGGCTTGGCTCTTTCTGCACACACAACCAGGGAATGGCTTTGGTTGCCAGAGCCCTTGCAGATCAAAGGCAAGCCAGCCCTGGCAGTGCTGGAAGTCCAAGGGCAGGCACCAGAAGAGCTTGGAAGTGCTCAACAGAGGTGAGGATGTGGCAGCTCAGGGGCTCTGCAGCTGAGGTTTTGCAGAGGATGGGAGGCTGGAAGCTGCTGGCAGCACCGAGGTGAGAGCTGTTGGGAGGTCTGGTGGCACATTGGAGGGGAGCAAGGTATTGGCAGGTGCCAGCTCCCTGCCTGTGCACACTTGAGTGTCTCCCTGCATGCCTCACCCCTGGCTCTCTGCAGATGGAAGGCAGCAGCAGGCTCGCTGCTTAGGGTCTTCAGCAGTTACAAACACATCCAGCTGCTGCTCTGCTCTTATTAAACCAATCTTTCATCTTTACTTCCTGCTTTGGGAAAGCTTCATCAGCCCTCAACAGCCTTTGGAGGGCTGGCATGGAGCCTGCTGCCTGGGGGCTGCAGGGCAAGGAGGCTTTGGTGGAGTGCTGCTGGCAGCGGAGGCAGCTTCTGCCTGCTCTGAGGAGCCAAAGCCCAGAGCTGCTGGGCTCCCCCTCCCCACTGTCCTTCCTCTCCCCACTGTCCCTCCCCTCCCTGCTGTCTCTCCCCCTCCCTGCTGTCCCCAGGGGGCTGGGAGCTGCACAGCTCCTCAGGGTCCCACAGCACTCTGCTGCTGGACTGACTTCCCCTTCCCCCGCTGTGTGCCACCCACCTGCTCCAGGTTGTGTTTGCCAGCTGGGACACTGGCAAGGAAGGCACAGCCTGGGTGAGGGTGGAATGGAATGGAATGGGATAGGATAGGATAGGGTAGCGTAGGGTAGGATAGGATACAATAAAGCAGGCTGGGAAAGACCTCAGAGCTCATCCAGTCCAACCTCTCCCCCAGCACCATCTGAGCAACTCAACCATGGCACCAAGGGCCTCATCCAGTCTCTTCCTAAACACCTCCAGGATGTGCCCCTCTCCACCACCTCCCTGGGCAGCACATCCCAGTGGCCAATCTCTATGGCTGGGAAGAACTTTCTCCTCACCTCCAGCCTGAAACTCCCCTGGCACAGCTTGAGGCTGTGGCCTCTTGTTCTGCTGCTGGATGGGGGCCTGGGAGCAGAGCCCAACCCCCACCTGGCTCCAAGCTCCCTGCAGGGAGTTGCAGAGAGCAAGAAGGTCTCCCCTGAGCCTCCTCTTCTGCAGGCTAAGCAACCCCAGCTCCCTCAGCCTCTCCTCCCAGGGCTGTGCTCCAGACCCCTCCCCAGCTTTGTTGCCCTTCTCTGGACACCTTCCAGCAGCTCAACCTCTTTCCTGACCTGAGGAGCCCAGAGCTGGACACAGGACTCAAGGGGTGGCCTGAGCAGTGCTGAGCACAGGGCACAAGGACTTCCCTGCTCCTGCTGGCCACACTCTGCCTGCTGCAGGCCAGGATGCCCTTGGCCTTCTTGGCCCCCTGGGCACACTGCTGGCTCCTGTTCAGCTGCTCTCCACCACTCCCCCCAGGTCCCTCCCTCTCTGCCTGGCTGCTCTCAGCCACTCTGCCCCCAGCCTGTAGCACTGCCTGGGGTTGCTGTGGCCAAAGTGCAGCCCCTGGCACTTGGCTGTGTTCAATCTCCTGCCCTTGGCCTCTGCCCCTCTGCCCAGCCTGGCAAGGTCCCTCTGCAGAGCTCTCCTCCCCTCTCACAGCTCAACTCCTGCCCCCAGCTTGCTGTCAGCTGCACATTTCCTGCTGCTGGACTCCATCCCCTCCTCCAGATCATCAATGAAGATATTGACCAGGCTGGGGCCCAGCACTGGTCCCTGGGGCACCCCACTGGTGCCTGGCTGCCAGCTGGCTGTGGCACCATTCCCCACCACTCTCTGGGCTCAGCCTCCAGCCAGTTCCTCACCCAGCTCAGAGAGCTGCTGCCCAAGCCAGGGGCTGCCAGCTTGACCAGGAGCTTGCTGTGGGGGATGGTGGCAAAGGCCTTGCTGCAGTCCAGGCAGACTCCATCCACAGCCTGCCCCACAGCCACCAGGCAGTGCCCTGGGCATGGAAGGAGCTCAGGTTGGTCAGGCAGGACCTGCCCTGACTGCCCTTCCAGCACAGCCTGGAAGCCTGGAAGCGCCACCTGAACAGGAATAGAAAGCTGTTTGGGGTGAGTCTGCTGGAACCTGGAGCAGGCTGCCCAGAGAGGTTGTGGAGTCTCCTGGTGTGGAGTGCTTCCAGATCCCTCTGGATGTGTTCCTGTGTGACCAGCCCTGGGTGGTCCTGCTTTGGCAGGGGGCTTGCACTGGGTGATTTCCAGAGGTCCCTTCCAACCTCCAGCACAGCATGACCACAGGCATCAGCACACTCTCTGCCAGCAGGTTGTATCCCCAAAGCTTCCATCCCACCCAGGGAGCAGCTCAGGGTGGTAGAGTGGGCACAGGTCCCACAAGCTCTGGAGCTGGGCCTCCTGCTGAGTGTCTCTAGGCACCTCCAGCAGGTAGCCACACACCAGAGCTGCTCTGCTGGGCTCCCTCTGTGGTCAGCAGGAGAAGCAGGTACCAAGAAGGGTGATTCCTGTAGGCTACCTTGAAGGCCATCTCTCTCCTTGGTGGAGCCATGGGGAGTGACCTTGAAAGCCATCTCTCCCTGGTGGAGCCCTGGGGAGTGAGAGGGAGCATTTCTTTGCCAGAACCTCCCCATGCCTCAGCCACCTTTTGTTAGACCTCTGCCCAGCAGCCTCAGCTTGGGCAGCAGCTGCTCCAGCCCCTTCTGAGCAGTCTTAGCTCTCCAGCTCTCCACTGACACCCAGAAGTCAATCACAGAGCTGTCAGGGTTGGAAGGGACCTCAAGGCTCAGCCAGTCCCAGCCCCCCTGCCATGGGCAGGGACACCTCACACCGCAGCAGGTTGCTCACAGCCACCTCCAGCCTGGCTGCAAACACCTCCAGGCAGGAGGCTGCCACCACCTCCCTGGGCAACCTGTGCCAGGCTCTCACCACCCTCCTGGGGAACAACTTCTTCCTCACAGCCAATCTCAATCTCCCCACTTCTAGTTCTGCTCCATCCCCCCCAGTCCTATCCCTCCCTGACACCCTCCAAAGTCCCTCCCCAGCTTTCTTGCAGCCCCCTGCAGATCCTGGAAGGCCACAAGAAAGTCTCCCTGGAGCCTTCTCCTCTCCAGCCTGCACAGCCCCAGCTCCCTCAGTCTGTGCTCACAGCAGAGCAGCTCCAGCCCTCTGCTCCTCCTCAGCTCTGCAGCCCTGTGGAGCACTTGGAAACTGCTTGGGCAGCTCCTCAAACCAAAGCCACCCAACCCTGTGTGATGTGGCTGCTGAAGGGAAGGATTTAACAGCACCCCCCAAGAGCCAGCCTGGGACCAGCTGCAGCCCCAGGCAGAAAGGCTGTGCTGGAGCTGGAAGCTGAGGCAAGCAGCTGCATCCCAGCTCTGACCCCAAGCTGCTCTCCTGGGGGGAGCGTCCCCAGGCTCAGCCAAAAGCTGCAAGCAACCAAGCCAGCCAGCTGCAGACCTTCTCCTGGAGTCCTCTGTGCCCACCTGCTTGTGAGGCAGGCACAGGCAGCAGCGTGGAAACAACCTCCACAGGAGGGCAAACAGCATGGAGTTATCCAGAGGAAGACAAGGAGGGGGAAGAGAGGAGGGGGGAAGAGAGGAGGGGGAAGAAAAGAGGGGGAAGAAAGGAGAGGGAAGAAAGGAGGGGGAAGAAAGGAGGGGGAAGAAAGGAGAGGGAAGAAAGGAGGGGGAAGAAAGGAGGGGGAAGAAAGGAGGGGGAAGAGGAGGAATAAAGAAGAGGAGGTATAAAGGAAGGGAAAGAAAGAGAAAGAAAAAAGTGGAGAAAAATGAAGGAGACAAAACACTGGAGGAGGGAAAAAGTGGAGCAAAAAAAGTGGGGAAAAAGGAGGAAGAATAAAAGGAGGAGAAAAAAGGAGAAGGAAAAGTGGAGGGAAAAAGTGGGGGGAAAGGAGGAAGAAAAAGAGGAGGAGGAAAAAGATGGAGGAAGAAAAAAGGAGAAAAAAGGAAGAGAAAAAAGGAGGAGGGGGAAAGGAGGAGGGAAAAAAGGAGGAAAAAAGGAGGAAGAAAAAATGGAGGAGGAAAAAAGTGGAGGAGGAAAAAGTGGAGGAGAAAAAAGTGGAGGAGGAAAAAGTGGAGGAGAAAAAAAGTGGAGGAGGAAAAAGTGGAGGAGAAAAAAAGTGGAGAAAAAAAAAGAAAAAAGAGGATGAAAAAAAGTGGGGGAAAAGGAGAAGGAAAAAATGGAGGGAAAAAAGGAGGAGGAAAATGGAGAAAGAAGGAAGGAGGCAAAATGAGAAAATAACAAAGGAGGAGGAAAAAGGGGGGAGGAAAAAAGGAGGAGAAAAAAGAGGAAAAAAGGAGGAGATAAAAGGAGGAGAAAAAAAGGAGGAGAAAAAAAGGAGGAGATAAAAGGAAGAGAAAAAAGGAAGAGGAAAAAGGAAGAGAAAAAGGGAAGAGAAAAAAGGAAGAGAAAAAAGGAAAAAAGGAGGAGAAAAAAAGGAAGAGAAAAGGAGGAGGAGGAAAAAAAGGAGGAGGAAAAAGAGAAGGAAAAAAAGGAGGAAAAAAGGAGGAGAAGACAGGAGGAAGAAAAAAGGAGGAGAAAAAAAGGAGGAGGAAAAAAAAAAAGGGGGAATCAAAGGAGGAGAAAAAAGGAAGAGGAAAAAAAGGAAGAGGGAAAAAAAGAGGAGGAAAAAGGGGAGAGACAAAAGAGGAGAAGGGAGAAGGAGAAGCCTCTGTTGTCCTGCCAGCAGCGCGGCGTGCATCCCAAACCGGGCAGTGGTTTTCACATCGATTCCTGGAGGAGGAACAGAGGCAGCAGCTCAGCAGGCTGCCTGTGATCCCCTACCAGAGCCTTCATCACTGCTGCTCACTCCCTGGGCAAGCTGCGTGCCAGGGAGCAGGATTTCTGTGGCAGCTCTTCCTCTGGGTCTGTTTGCTCCTGGGCTGGGTGCTGGCAGTCAGAGGGGTCCCCTGGAGCTTAGGAACCAACCCTTAATTGTCTCTGCAAAGCTGTCAGCTACTGCTACTGAAGGGAACATTTGTGGGGAGATAGAGGAGGATTTGGGGGGGGGGTAGGGTGGTCAGGGTGAGGAAGGCTAAAGGAAGAACATCCACAGCTGTGTTGAAGGGCAGCTGCAGTGAAGACCTCTGTTTTCCTCTGGGTGCCACTGAGGGTGCCACAAGGAGAGGCTGAAGTGGACCCAGAGAGGAGGAATTTGCTTCCCTGCTCTCACTGTTAGTTGAGAGCAGCCTGCTGCCAACCCTGCTTTCCCTGCCCTGCCACTCTTACCCTGCACCAGCCTGGGCACCAAGCTCTGCCCCAGCCCCTTCCCAAGCTGCCTCCCTAGGAGAGCCACTTGAGTCACACCAAGCTGAGCCTGCAAGCATGGCAGCAGGCAGGCAGGAAGGACAAGGAGTGAAAGGGGACCTGGGTTGGAGGTGGAACTGAAGCGCTTTGATGGGCGAGTCGAAGCCACAGCTGTGGGCATCGACTTTCCCAGTGGGAAGGTTGGCAGAGCCCTTGGAGCCAGCTGGGTGCCAGGAGCTGCAGAGAGCCTGCATCTCCCACTGCTTGTCACAGAGGTTTGGAATGCCAGCCCTGTTAGCCTGGGTGTGCCTGCAGGGAGCTGAGAGAGGCTGGAGGAGGCTGGGATTCAATGCGACCTCAGCAGGGCCCAGAGCCCCTTAGGACATGTAGGAACTGCTGCAAACTACAGCTGGCCTGAAGAGAAGGTGACAGTGGCACAGGAGAGGAGGGAGAGGAGAGCAGAGCAGCCCAGCAGCACCTGCCACAGCCAGTGGAAGCAGAGCTGTGGAGCACCCACAGGCAGAGCCAGAGTTGGGTAGTAGCCACAAACACTTCCAGAGTTAAAGAGCGCCCACAAAGACTTCCAGAGGTCAGGATTCCAAGTGCCAGGGGCTGCACATTGGCCACAGCAACCCCAGGCAGTGCTACAGGCTGGGGGCAGAGTGGCTGAGAGCAGCCAGGCAGAGAGGGACCTGGGAGTGCTGGTTGACAGCTGCCTGAACATGAGCCAGCAGTGTGCCCAGGGGGCCAAGGAGGCCAAGGGCATCCTGGCCTGCAGCAGGCAGAGTATGGCCAGCAGGAGCAGGGAAGTCCTTCAGCCCTGGGCTCAGCACTGCTCAGGCCACCCCTTGAGGCCTGTGTCCAGCTCTGGGCTCCTCAGGTCAGGAAAGAGGTTGAGCTGCTGGAAGGTGTCCAGAGAAGGGCAACAAAGCTGGGGAGGGGTCTGGAGCACAGCCCTGGGAGAAGAGGCTGAGGGAGCTGGGGTTGCTTAGCCTGCAGAAGAGGAGGCTCAGGGGAGACCTTCTTGCTCTCTGCAGCTCCCTGCAGGGAGCTTGGAGCCAGCTGGGGGTTGGGCTCTGCTCCCAGGCACCCAGCAGCAGAACAAGAGGCCACAGTCTCAAGCTGTGCCAGGGGAGGTTCAGGCTGGAGGTGAGGAAGAAGTTCTTCCCAGCAAGAGAGATTGGCCCTGGGGATGTGCTGCCCTGGGAGGTGGTGGAGTCCCCATCCCTGGAGGTGTTCAAGAGGGGACTGGATGTGGCCCTTGGTGCCATGGTTGACTTGTCAGGAGGTGCTGGGTGCCAGCTTGGACTTGATGCTCTCCGAGGTCTCTTCCAACCTTACTGATTCTATGACTCTATGACATGTCCATGCCATGTGCCCCCCGAGGGGCTGAGTGACACAGCTCCACAGCCTCCCAGGCTGTTGCACTCCAGAGCTTTCCCTGCCCCTGGGAGCTGAACCCAGTGCTCCTGATCCTCCGGGGCAGAGACAAACTGCAGCTCCTGCTGCTCTGGAGCACCTCTCTGTGTGTTCAGAAGCGTTCAAAGCCAGGCTGGATGAGGCCTTGAGCACCCTGCTCTAACAGGAGGTGTGCCCATGGCAGGGGGGTGGGGATGAGATGACCTTGGAGGCCCCCTCCCACCCACCCCCTTCTCTGTGCTGTGGTTGTTCACAGGTCCTCCCTCAGCCTGCCGGAGATCGAACTGAGCCGAAACCCCCAACCCTCTCCTGGCAGCCTTGCACTGAGCAGGGGCTGTGCTGAAGAGGAGGGAAGTGTGGTGTGTGGCTGGTCCCCAGGCAGGTGCAGAGCACTGGGGCTCTTTTCAGCACGTTGGAGAAAGCTGAGGATGCTTCTGGCCCCTCAGAGGGCAGAGCCAGGAGAGAGAGCCCAGAGAGGAGGTCAGGCGAGTCCTGCTGGGCTGTGTGCTGGTGTCCCTTCACTCTGGTGCCTGCAGGTTGAGCAGCTTCACCCTCCCGACCTGCTGCTGTGCCCAGGCCTGTGCTTCCTCAGGCTTTTCTCTTTCAGGCCAGAAGAGACCACAGACTTCTCCATGGGGTTTTCACCTCAGCAGGGAGAGCCATGGGAAAGGCTCCTTGAAGAGCCCCACCTGGAGCTGGAGCTGGAGAGCAGCTCCGGGGAGCGTGCTGCTGTGCTTGCTCTCTCCCAGCGCTCTCTAGGTGCTGTCCTCCAGCCAGAGGCAGGGCTGTGGTCTGGGCAGACTCTGGGGGCTGCCTTCCACACCTGGATAAGGATGTGATGGATTTGTCCCTTTCACTGCTTGGAATGTGATGGGCTCCAGGCACGGCTCTGGCTTTGTCTGGCCCAGTGCTGCCTTCCTCTCAGCTGAGTAAGGCTGGAGATGCCTGCAAGGCTGAGGGAGACATGCTAGCTCTGGCACAGCAGGGCTGGCTTGCCTCCTGGCTGAAGGGACCATGGCTTGGCACAGCCAGGCTTCACTGAGGCACAGTTTGGCCTTGGACCTCTTTCTCAGAAGGGGATTTTTCAGGGCTTCCTTGCCTCCCCTCTGACTCCTCCTAGGCCTGAGTGTGCTTTCCTGGCAGGTGGAGACAGCCCAGTGCCTGCCCTTCAGCAGCAGCTGGTAACCAAGTTATCAGTGAGCTGAGTGACCCATCAGCCTCTCCCTAGCAGCATCAGCTCTGTGGGTCTCACAGGGCACCTCGGGAGGGCTCCCCCTCCGCTCTGTCTGGGGAGCTCATGGGATGCCTCTTTCCTCCTCTTGGTGTGAGCCAGGGGGTCCTGCTCTGGCTGGGGAGCTCATGGGATGCCTCTTTCCTCCTCTTGGTGTGAGCCAGGGGGTCCTGCTCTGTCTGGGGAGCTCATGGGATGCCTCTTTCCTCCTCTTGGTGTGAGCCAGGGGGTTCTGCTCTGGCTGGGGAGCTCATGGGATGCCTCTTTCCTCCTCTTGGTGTGAGCCAGGGGGTCCTGCTCTGTCTGGGGAGCTCATGGGATGCCTCTTTCCTCCTCTTGGTGTGAGCCAGGGGGGTTCTGCTTCCTGCTGCTTTGCCTGCAGCTCTGGGTCACAGATCTGCTGTCTGCAGGAGGTGAGGGCTGGTGGTGCCTCCCACTCATGCCCCAGAGGCAGTCTGAGGGATGGAGAGCTGCAGTTGCCTGCTGAGCAGCTTTGGAAGCTGTTTGATGACTTTGCTGGGGAACTTTGAGGTTCAAGTGCAGAGATGTTTGCTCCAGGGCTCACTTGAAACTAGTGCCCGTCCTGCTGGAAGGTTTGGCAGGCTTCAGCTGAGCAATGTTCCTTGGCTGAGGTTCAGACACCTACAGAAGTGGTGGGAACTGAGTTGTTGCTGCCGTTTGCAGCTCCTAATGGGCCTCCTGTAGCCCTGTCAGGGGTTGGGAGTGTTACAACAGGCAGTGAGTCCTTCACAGAAGTCCTGATTTGAGCCTCCTCAGAGGGCACCCAATGAAGTGGAAGGTTTATGCTCCTAGAAGGTTTTGCTTCTGCTTCCTCTCTAACATAAACTATGAAGTGCTTCACAGATCAGAGAGGTGAGCCTCTCCTGAAGCAAACCTGAGAAACCACAGAAGCGCAGACTGGGTTGGAAGGGACCTTGAAGAACATCTAGTTCCAGCTCTGGGCTGTGGGCAGGGATGCTTTCTGCTGGCCCAGGCTGCTCCAGGCCCCATCCAGCCTGGCTTCCAGCCTTGGAGCCTCCACAACTTCCCTGGGCAACCTGTTCCAGAGCCTCTCCAACCTCCTGGGGAAGCATTTCCTCCCAGTGCCTGACCTCACTCCAGCCTCTGCCAGTCTGAAGCCATCACCTCTCATCCTGCCGCTCCCAGCCTTCCTCACAAGTCCTTCTCCAGCTCTCCTGCAGCCCCTTCAGGTGTTGGGAGGCTGCCCTAAGCCCTCTCCAGGCTGAACAGCCCAAACCCTCCCAGTCTGTCATCACAGCAGAAGCTCTCCAGCCCTTGGATCATCTCTGTGGCCTCCTCTGGCCCTGCTCCAGCAGCTCCACATCCTCCTCGTGTCGGGGGCTGCAGAGCTGGCCCCAGCACTGCAGGTGGGGGTCTCAGAGGGGCAGAACCGTGGTGGCAATGTTTTCAGCCCAGTTTCAGGGAGGTGGCCTAGCTTTGGTGTGGCAAGATTCAGCTACAGGACCTCCTGGCTCATGGCAGCACCAGCAGAGCGAAGCCTTCAGTCCGGTGGAAACGGTGGAGGCGCTCAGCCTCTTTGCTGCTGTGGCTAGCCCTTAGGGAACACATTTCTCCTTCCTCCTGCTCCCTCAGCATGGAGTTGGAGTTGGAGTTCTGAGCCCAAACTCTCCTCCCTGAAAGCCCTCCTGCAGTCAGGCATGGTCTGTGCAGAGCTGCTCTGGCTGACACCGAGCCCCTTGCCGGGGCCGTCCCTCGCAGGGCTCTCGGGAGCCTGCGCTGCTGAGGCTCTCTCTGGCTTTCAGGTTCCTCCAAGCCTGGCAACCTTCTGCCTGTGACTCATCTGCTTTTTAATAGCTGTTGCATAACACTGCTGCTCGTGGTGCTTGTGCTGCTGTGCACCATATGGAGCTCCTCAGGGACAATGTCCTCCAGGAGAGGTCCTGCGGCACAGCGCAGGTCCGGGCTGGGGCTGGGGTTGGGGCAGGGCGGGCAGGGATGAGTTGTAACCGACAGGCAGGGTGCCAAGCAGGGGCTGCCAGCCCAGCCTTTGCCTTTGGATGCTTTTCTCTGAGGCCTTGGCAGGTGGAAGTGCTCCAAAGGACACAAAACCCTGCAAGTTCTGACCATCATTAGGCTAAAAATAGCAGGAGAGCCAAAGCCAGCCCCCCCCCTGCTGCATCACCTGCAGGGGAGAGCAGAGCTCTGAGCATCCAGCATCCCTGCAAGGAGACAAACCAGGAGAGGACTGGAAGGAGAGGACTGCAAAGCAGGCACAGACTGGGTGGCTTCTCTTTGCTCGTGGCCTGAAGCTTGCAGAGGATTTGTGTGTCCAGCCCCCAAAGCAAGGCAAGAGCTGATGGAGGCAAAGTAGAGGGAAGTAAATCTGTCCTGAGCCTCTCCTGCACTGGGATGTGTTGGATTCTTGTGTCACACAGAGTCACAGCAGGCTGGCAGGCGCTGGAAGGCACCTCTGGAGACAAGCCAGGCCAATGCCCCTGCCAGAGCAAGGCACCTAAAGTAGGTCACATAGGAATATGTCCAGGTGGGCCTTGAATGCCTCTAGAGATGGAGGCTCCACCGCCTCTGCGGGCAGCCTGCTCCAGGAGTCTGCCACCCTCACAGTGAGGAAGCTCTGCTCACATTCAGATGGCACTTCCTGTGCTCAGGTCCATGCCCATTGCCTCTTAGCCTGTCACTGGGCACCAAGGAGAGGAGCCTGGCCCCAGGGGCAAGCCCACTGCCACGTTCGCACAGCTTCATTCCCCCTGCCAGGGCAAAGCTCCTCTGCTCCTTTGCTCTCATAGAATCATCACAGAACTGTCAGAGTTGGAAGGGAGTTCGAAGCTCAGCCAGATCCAACCCCCTGCCACGGCCAGGGACACCTCACACTGCAGCAGGTTGCTCACAGCCACCTCCAGCCTGGCTGCAAACACCTCCAGGCAGGAGGCTGCCACCACCTCCCTGGGCAACCTGTGCCAGGCTCTCACCACCCTCCTGGGCAACAACTTCTTCCTCACAGCTAATCTGAATCTCCTCACTTCTAGTTCTGCTCCATCCCCCCCAGTCCTATCACTTCCTGGCACCCTCCAAAGTCCCTCCCCAGCTTTCTTGGAGCCCCCTGCAGATCCTGGAAGGCCACAATGAGGTCTCCTGGGAGCCTTCTCCTCTCCAGCCTGCACAACCCCAACTCCCTCAGTCTGTGCTCACAGCAGAGCAGCTCCAGCCCTCTGCTCCTCCTCATGGCCCTGCTCTGGACACCTTCCACCACCTCCAGATCCTTCCTGGCACAGAGGTTCCAGAACTGGACACAGAGCTCCAGGTGGGGTCTCAGCAGAGTGGAACAGAGGAGGAGAATCACCTCCAGGGTCCACCTCCAAGGTGTTGCCCAGCAGAGCAGGCACCTGTGGCTGGCTTCAGTGGGGTCTGTGGGAGAGGGGGGAGCTGGGAGCTGCCAAGCTGAGGGAGATCACTTCTACCACCCTTCCCTTTGCAGAGCCCTCTCCTGCTCTCCTCCTGCTCCCTCCTCCACGCCAGGCTGTGCTTTGGCTCCAGCCTCCCTCAGCTCCCTCTGCTGTTCTGTGCCGTCTGGAGCAGCTCCCTTGTGCCGCCGGCTGGGGGGCAGGCAGCCTTAGCTTGCTGCGGGAGCTGGGCAGAGGCTGCTTGGCGCTGTGTGGCTGAGTGCCAGGGCTGAGCCGGGGAGCTGGTAAAAGCACTCCACACTCAAACGCTTCTCTTCCTCCTTTTTGTTCCTCACTGGCTGGGGAGAGGCTGGGGAAGGGCCTGGAGCACAGCCCTGGGAGGAGAGGCTGAGGGAGCTGGGGTTGCTTAGCCTGCAGAAGAGGAGGCTCAGGGGAGACCTTCTTGCTCTCTGCAGCTCCCTGCAGGGAGCTTGGAGCCAGGTGGGGGTTGGGCTCTGCTCCCAGGCACCAGCAGCAGAACAAGAGGCCACAGTCTCAAGCTGTGCCAGGGGAGGTTCAGGCTGGGTGTTAGGAAAACGTTCTTCCCAGCCATAGAGATTGGCCCTGGAGATGTGCTGCCCAGGGAGGTGGTGGAGTCCCCATCCCTGGAGGTGTTTACAAGGACACTGGACAGGGTGCTCAGTAGCATGGTTGAGTTGCACAGATGGTGTTGGGTGACAGGTTGGACTTGATGCTCTCTGAGGTCTCTTCCAAACTTACTGAGTCTATGATTCAAAGCACCCCATGAAAGCTCTGAGAACATCCTCCTGAAGAGTGGAGATTGGCAGCTCATGGGAGCAGTGCTCTGCTCTTAGTGGGAGAGGGGAACCTGCTTCAGAAAGCTCTTTGCAAAGACTGGTTGGGCCCTTCCAACCCAACCCATGCTGTGTTGTTCTGACTGAAGAGCGTTGAAGGTGTGTCACTGGGAGCTCCCAAGCCCTGGGAGGGTTTGTGGCTGAATAGAATAGAATAGAATAGAATAGAATAGAATAGAATAGAATCAACCAGGTTGGAAGAGACCTTCGAGATCATCCAGTCCATCCTCTCCCCCAGCACCATCTAAGCAACTCAACCATGGCACCAAGGGCCTCAGCCAGGCTCTTCCTAAACACCTCCAGGGATGGGGACTCCACCACCTCCCTGGGCAGCACATCCCCAGGGCCAATCTCTCTTGCTGGGAAGAACTTTCTCCTCACCTCCAGGCTAAACCTCCCCTGGCACAGCTTGAGACAGTGGCCTCTTGTTCTGCTGCTGGGTGCCTGGGAGCAGAGCCCAACCCCCACCTGGCTACAACCTCCCTTCAGGGAGTTGCAGAGAGCAAGAAGGTCTCCCCTGAGCCTCCTCTTCTGCAGGCTAAGCAACCCCAGCTCCCTCAGCCTCTCCTCACAGGGCTGTGCTCCAGACCCCTCCCCAGCTTTGTTGCCCTTCTCTGGACACCTTCCAGCAGCTCAACCTCTTTCCTGACCTGAGGAGCCCAGAGCTGGACACAGGACTCAAGGGGTGGCCTGAGCAGTGCTGAGCCCAGGGCAGAAGGACTTCCCTGCTCCTGCTGGCCACACTCTGCCTGCTGCAGGCCAGAATGCCCTTGGCCTTCTTGGCCCCCTGGGCACACTGCTGCCTCCTGTTCAGCTGCTGTCCCCCACTCCCCCCAGGTCCCTCTCTGCCTGGCTGCTCTCAGCCACTCTGTCCCCAGCCTGTAGCTCTGCCTGGGGTTGCTGTGGCCAAAGTGCAGCCCCTGGCACTTGGCTGTGTTCAGTCTCCTGCCCTTGGCCTCTGCCCCTCTGCCCAGCCTGGCAAGGTCCCTCTGCAGAGCTCTCCCCCCCTCTCACAGCTCAACTCCTGCCCCAGCTTGCTGTCAGCTGCACATTTCCTGCTGCTGGACTCCATCCCCTCCTCCAGATCATCAATGAAGATATTGATCAGGCTGGGGCCCAGCACTGCTCCCTGGGGCACCCCACTGGAAGAACCAACACCGGTTCAGTCTTTACCTTGCAAAGTGCAACCCCTGAGCCCAGAGGTCAACCTGCTCTGACTGAGTGCCTCCAGACAGCGCCTCCTGCCCAGCCACCACACTGCAGCCCGGCAGGCAGCGAGGGAGTGTGATCTGTCTTGTGTAACGGCACATCTCTGACAGCTGCGGGAGACAGAGCGGGAGCGGCAGTCAGATAGCATCAGAGTCATTTGCCCGGCATTATTTCATTCATCTCCCACTCCATCACTGCAAATAGAGTGAGAAAATGTCTCTGCTATATAAAGATTTCCAAAACAAAGCGGAGCTGCTCCCTGCCTCTCCATTACCCGCGCAGGAATCAATCTCCCTGAGCCGCGGCCCCGGCGGCTCCCCGGGAGGGGCAGGGCGAAGCCTTTGACTCCCCGCCAGAGCTTGGCACCTCTGCGAGGCTACAGAGGGAGGAACGCCTGGGGGGGGCCCGGGAAGTTCAGGGCCTTTTCATTAGCCGAAGTCACGATTTCCTGTGTCTCCGCTGGCAGGCGAGAGTCCGGCTGCAGGCTGGGCAGAAGGCCATCCTCGGGGGGGAGGCCGAGCGCCGGCGGGGAGCCGGGCGCGCTGCGCGCCTCGGCTGCGCTGCCGCCTTCCTTGGGCTGCTCCGGGGGGCGGGGGGGGCCCTGAAATGAGCAGCCCCCAATCTCTAGCAGGAAAGATGGGACTGGCCCAGAAGAGGTCACAGCCACGATGATCAGAGGGCTGGAGAACCTCTCCTACAGGGACAGGCTGGAGGTGGTGTTCAGCCTGTGGAAGAGAAGGCTGCAGGGAGAGCTCAGAGCTGCACTGCAATACCTGCAGGGCAGCTGCAGGCAGGCTGGGGAGGGACTGCTCAGGAGGGGCTGTGGGGACAGGAGGAGGGGCAGGGGGTTGGAAGTGGAGCAGGGCAGAGGCAGCTTGGCCATCAGGAGGAAGCTCTGCACAGGGAGGCTGGGGAGGCACTGGCACAGGCTGCCCAGGGAGGGGCTGGAGGCTCCATCCCTGCAGCCATCCAGGCTCAGCCTGGCTGTGGCCCTGGGCAGCCTGCTCTGGCTGGAGCTGTCCCTGCTGCCTGCAGGGGGGTTGGACAGGATGCCCTTTGGGGGGCCCCTTCCAGCCCCATGGAATCTGTGGGTCTGTGCACTATGGGCAGAACCACGCTGATGTTGGTGCAGGTTCCAAGGTCAGAGCTAGAGAAGTGTCCCAGGCTGGTTTCCAAGGGATGCATTGCAGTGGTGCAGAGCCCCCTGAGTCCCTCACACTGGATGTGGTGGCACTGCAGCCACCCTGGGGCTGCATTCCTCTTCCAGACAGCCTCTTCCACGTTTCTGTTCCAGAGAGAGGAGGCACATAGAGCAAAACCAGAGCATTTATGTTGCTAAAGATAACTTTTTCCCTCGCTGGAAGCGCTGGAGAGCTCTCACATAGCTTGGTTCCCCATTCCCAAGCTGCCCAAGCCACTTACCAGCCTGCTGTGGATGGTTTTCTCAAGAGCCTGTGACAAACCTGCTGCCAAGAAGTGTGACACCAGCGTGGTGATGGCAGCCAGGCTGCCTGTGTGCTCTGAGTGATCAGCAGAGCTGCTACTACCAGCTCCCACCACCCCCAGCAGGCAGCTGCAGGCCCTGTGCCACCTCAGCAAGGCAGCAGGCAGCGGGGTGCCGCCACCCAAAGCCCTGAGGGTGCTGCAGAGGAGAGGGGCAGCTCAGGGCACAGGGCTCCACGGCTCCCCAGGGTTGGCAAACTGGAGGCTTGCCTGGGGTGGCTGTTGGAAAGTTTCCCACAGCTCAGAACCCAAACCTTGTCCCTTTCTGCTCCAGCCTCTGTAGAGCCCTACGGAGCCTCTATAGAGTCCTATGGAGGCTCTATAGAGCCCTGTGGAGCTTCTATGGAGCCCTATGGAGCCCTGTGGAGCCTCAATAAAGCCTCTATAGAGCCTCAATAGAGCCCTATGGAGCCTCTATGGAGCCTTGTGGAGCCCTATGGAGCCTTTATAGAGCCTCTACAGAGCCCTGTGGAGCCTTTATAGAGCCTCTATGGAGCCCTATAAAGCCTCTATAGAGCCTCTATAGAGCCCTATGGAGCCCTGTGGAGCCTCAATAAAGCCTCTATAGAGCCTCTATGGAGTCCTATGGAGCCTCTATAAAGCCTCAATAGAGCCCTATGGATCCTCTATAGAGCCTCTATGGAGCCCTATGGAGCCTATATAGAGCCCTATGAAGCCTCTATGGAGATCTGTGGATCCCCTATGGAGCCCTATGGATCTTCTATAGAGCCTCTATGGAGCCCTATGAAGCCTCTACAGACCCTCTATAGAGCCCTATGGAGCCCTATGGAGCCTCTATAGAGCCCTATGGAGCTCTGTGAAGCCTCTGTAGAGCCTGTATGGAGCCCTATGGAGCCTCTATGCAGCCCTATAGAGCACTCTGTACCCTATGAAGCCTCTATAGAGCCTCTATAGAGCCCTCTGGAGCCTCTATGGAGCCTCTATGGAGCCCTATGGAGCCTCTATATAGCACTATGGAGCTTCTATAGAGCCTCTATAGAGCCCTATGGCGCCCTATGGAGCCCTGTGGAGCCTCAATAAAGCCTCTTTAGAGCCTCTATGGAGTCCTATGGAGCCTCTATAAAGCCTCAATAGACCCCTATGGATCCTCTACAGAGCCTCTATGGAGCCCTATGGAGCCTATATAGAGCCCTATGAAGCCTCTATGGAGATCTGTGGATCCTCTATGGAGCCCTATGGATCCTCTACAGAGCCCCTATGGAGCCCTATGGAGCCTATATAGAGCCCTATGAAGCCTCTATGGAGATCTGTGGATCCTCTTTGGAGCCCTATGAAGCCTCTACAGAGCCTCTATGGAGCCCTATGGAGCCTATATAGAGCCCTATGTAGCCTCTATGCAGATCTGTGGATCCTCTATGGAGCCCTATGAAGCCTCTACAGACCCTCTATAGAGCCCTATGGAGCCCTATGGAGCCTCTATAGAGCCCTATGGAGCCCTGTGGAGCCTCTACTGAGCCTCTATATAGCACTATGGAGCCACTATAGAGCCTCTATATAGCACTATGGAGCCTCTATAGAGCCCTATGGAGCCCTATGGAGCCTCTGTAGAGCCTGTATGGAGCCCTATGGAGCCTCTATGCAGCCCTATAGAGCACTCTGTACCCTATGAAGCCTCTATAGAGCCTCTATAGAGCCCTCTGGAACCTCTATGGAGCCTCTATGGAGCCCTATGGAGCCTCTATATAGCACTATGGAGCTTCTGTAGAGCCTCTATAGAGCCCTATAGAGCCCTCTGTACCCTATAGAGCCCTCTGGAGCACTCTGGAGCCCTCTGGAGTCTCTGTAGAGCCTCTATAGTGCCCTATGGAACCCTATGGAGCCTCTATGGAGCCCTATAGAGCCCTCTGTATCCTATGGTGCCTCTATAGTGCCCTCTGGAGCCCTCTGGAGCCCCATGGAGCCCTCTGGTCCCCAGCCTCCCCTTTCTGTGCCTGCTCTGGAGGGACGCTGGCCCCGTTCCCCAAAGCATGGTCTCTAGAAGTGAGGGGAAGAAGGAAGCTCACAGCACCTTCTCTGGTAGTCCTCTGGAGCCTCACCTGTCAGGACTCAGCTCATACAAGTGTGGCTGTGGAAGTTCTTCCCATTCTCCTCAGGCCCATGGGTAAGCCACTACTCGGTCCCTGCTCTGTGCCTCAGACACAAAGAGTGTGCAGGGGCCCAGTGCCAGACCTGTGGCACCACAGCTGCTGCAGAAGTAAGCTTGGGTGGCTCTAAAGGTCTCTCTGGTCAGTTATTTCTTGAGGGATTTGGCTTTGCTGCACTCTGCTGAGACCACAGCTGGAGCTCTGGGGCCAGCTCTGGAGCCTCTGTGCCAGGAAGGCTCTGGAGGGGCTGGAAGGTGTCCAGAGAAGGGCCAGGAGGAGGAACAGAGGGCTGGAGCTGCTCTGCTGTGAGCACAGACTGAGGGAGCTGGGGCTGTGCAGGCTGGAGAGGAGAAGGCTCCCAGGAGACCTCCTTGTGGCCTTCCAGGATCTGCAGGGGGCTGCAAGCAAGCTGGGGAGGGACTTTTGAGGGTGTCAGGGAGGGATAGGACTGGGGGGGATGGAGCAGCACTAGAAGTGGGGAGCTGGAGCTTGGCTGTGAGGAAGAAGTTGTTGCCCATGAGGGTGGTGAGAGCCTGGCACAGGCTGCCCAGGGAGGTGGTGGCAGCCTCCTGCCTGGAGGTGTTTGCAGCCAGGCTGGAGGTGGCTGTGAGCAACCTGCTGTGGTGTGAGGTGTCCCTGCCCATGGCAGGGGGGCTGGAGGTTCCTTGAGGTCCCTTCCTGGAGGTCCCTTCCAACCCTGCCAGTTCTCTGGTTCTGTGATTCTTCCAGGTCAAGCTCAGGGTGTTTCGCCCTGCCTGGGGCGGGTTCCCACTGAGAGGTTTGACAAGGCAGAAGCCCTTCCCTCAGAGCCCATCACACACAGATGGACTTCCAGACTCAGGACCTGACTGAGTGATTCTTTTACAGCTGCCAGAAGTGTTTGGAACATTGAGGCAACAGCTGCCCCAGTTCAGAGCCTACAAACTCAGCTGGATTAGTGACTCTGGGCCCCCTGGGTGTCCATCTGAAGTGATGCAGCCTTGAGGCCTGGAGGAGAGTGGGCAAATCTTTTGTCCAGGCAGCACAGCCCTCAGTCAGTGCCACTGTGAGGTGGCTGCCCACAAACCAGCACCAGGAGCAGCTCCAACGGGCAGGCAAGGTCATGTTCTGACATCCTGGAGTCACAGAGTGGCTCCGGCTGGGAGGGAGCTCAGAGCTCAGCTGCTCCAACCCCCTGCCCTGCCCAGGGACACCTCTCAGCCACACTCAGCTGCTCATCCAGCCTGGCCTTCAGCATCTCCAGGCAGGAGGCAGCCACAGCCTCCCTGGGCAGCCTGTGCCAGAGGCTCAGCAGCCTCACACTCAACAACTTCTTCCTCAGCTGCTCTCTGACCCTGCTCTGCCTCAGCTCCAGACCCTTCCCCCTTGGCCTGGCTCAGACACCCTTGTCCGAACAAGAATCCTATCCTTATCCTGGAGAAGAGGAGGCTCAGGGGAGACCTTCTTGCTCTCTGCAACTCCCTGCAGGGAGCTTGGAGCCAGCTGGGGGTTGGGCTCTTCTCCCAGGCACCCAGCAGCAGAACAAGAGGACACAGTCTCAAGCTCTGCCAGGGGAGGTTCAGGCTGGAGGTCAGGAAGTTCTTGCCAGCAAGAGAGATTGGCCCTGGGGATGTGCTGCCCAGGGAGGTGGTGGAGTCCCCAGCCCTGGAGGTGTTCAAGAGGGGATTGGATGTGGCCCTTGGAGCCATGGTTGAGTTAGCCAGGAGGTGTTGGGTTCCAGCTTGGGCTTGTTGCTCTCTGAGGTCTCTTCCAACCTCACTGATTCTGTGATTCTGTGATTCTAAGAGCAGGGGGAATCAGCTGGGCCTGCCACTAGAACCCCAGCGCAGGACAAAGGTCCAGCTGCAAGATGATGGTGATGAAAAGCAGTGCTGGGACAAACCAGGTTGTCACACAGAGCCCTGAAGCAGACAGCCCCAGAAAGATCCAGGCTGAGAAGGCTGCAGGTCTCCTCCGCCCCGCTGGGCTGCCGGGGGAGGAGGCGGCGGCGGCAGCGCAGCGCCCCGGCGGCAGCAGCGACTGCAATTACACCAAGGGGGCTTACAACTAATTAACTGTGGGACCCAGAGAGCCGTGGCAGCACGTGGCTGAGGGCTGCCATACCCAGAGGCTGGGGTGCAGAGGACGTCCCGAAGCAGCAGGCTGCGTTCTGCCAGCGGGAGAGAGCCGCTGAGGGCTGGGAGAGCGGAGCAGAGCTGCTGCCGAGAGCCCGGAGGTGTGCGAGCCCCAGGGCTCTCCCCTGAGCCTCCTCTTCTGCAGGCTAAGCAACCCCAGCTCCCTCAGCCTCTCCTCACAGGGCTGTGCTCCAGACCCCTCCCCAGCCTCCTTGCCCTTCTCTGGACACGCTCAAGTCTCTCAATGTCCTTAAACTGAGGAGCCCAGAACTGGACACAGGACTGAAGAGTGGCCTAACCAGTGCTGAGTACAGGGCACAATGACTTCCCTGCTCCTGCAGGCCAGGATGCCATTGGCCTTCTTGGCCCCCTGGGCACACTGCTGCCTCATGTTTAGGCAGCTGTCAATCAGCACCCCCAGGTCCCTCTCTGTTTGGCAGCTCTCAGCCACTCTGACCCCAGCCTGTAGCTCTGCCTGGGGTTGCTGTGGCCAAAGTGCAGCCCCTGGCACTTGGACTTGTTGAATGCCATCCTGTTGGCCTCTGCCCATCTGTCCAGTGGGTCGAGGTCCCTCTGCAGAGCCCTTCCATCCTCTAACTGACCAACATCTGCCCCCAGCTTGGTGTCAGCTGCACATTTGCTGATGACTGACTCAACCCCCTCCTCCAGATCATGAGTCAAGAGGAGGTTGCAGTGAGGATTTCCTCTCAACTTTCCCTCCATTTCTTCCTACGCTTCCATAGAGTCACAGAATGGCTTCAGCTGGAAGGGACCTTAAAGGCCACCTAGTCCCAGCCTGCTGCCAAGTGCTTCCAGCTGTACCCCAGGCACTCCGCCATGACAGCCTGGCACTATCCCAGAGCATGCCATGGTCAGCCCAGAGGCCCAGACTTCGTGCCAAAGCACAGAGCATCATTTATATAGCCCCTCCAGCAAACTCCAGCAGGTCCAGGGATCAGTCAGGCAGCCCCCCAAAGCCTTTTCCAGGAACAAGGACCCTCCACAGCCACCCTGCTCCCTGCAAGGAGACCATGATAGACAGGTGCCAGAGCTTCAGGTGAGAGGAAAATGTCCCTTAACGCTCTGAAAGCCACCCACAGTCGCAGCTCCATCCCAGAGTGATGCCTCCTGCTGTGCCACGAGCCAAAGCCCCTGACAGTTCCATCTCCTCCCCTCCCCGTGCTCTGGCTCGTTAGCAGGCAGACCAAGAGGCTGCTCTTGTTCCTTGTCCTGAGCAACAAGGGCTGACAAAGTGATAATGAAACCTTCTGCTGAGCACAACCCTGAGAGAAGGACCGAAGGAAGCCTCAGCTGGGCCCCTTGGAAAGGAGCTAAAGTGGAAGTGGAGAGGGGGAAGAGCTTCCTTCAAGCCCTGCAGGGCACAGCCCCTCCTGAGGGCACAGAGACAGCGATGGCAGCGACACAATGAAGCACTGAGGAGGCAGAAACCTCCACACAGACCTCTGCTGTTCCCAGAGGCTGGCACTGGCAGGGGAGCTGCTCTGCAGTGCCCTCCCTCTCCAGACCCTCAGACCTCTGTGACCACACTGGCAAGGCAAGAGAATAGAATAGAGTAGAGTAGATTAGAATAGAGTAGAGTAGATTAGAATAGAATAGAATAGAATAGAATAGAATAGAATAGAATAGAATAGAATAGAATTAACCAGGTTGGAAAAGACCTCAGAGCTCATCCAGCCCAACCTCTCCCCCAGCACCATCTGAGCAACTCAACCATGGCACCAAGGGCCTCAGCCAGGCTCTTCCTAAGCACCTCCAGGGATGGGGACTCCACCTCCTCCCTGGGCAGCACATCCCAATGGGCAACACTCTCTCTGTGTAAAACATCCTCCTCACCTCCAGCCTGAACCTCCCCTGGCACAGCTTGAGACTGTGGCCTCTTGTTCTGCTGCTGGCTGCCTGGGAGCAGAGCCCAACCCCCACCTGGCTCCAAGCTCCCTGCAGGGAGTTGCAGAGAGCAAGAAGGTCTCCCCTGAGCCTCCTCTTCTGCAGGCTAAGCAACCCCAGCTCCCTCAGCCTCTCCTCCCAGGGCTGTGCTCCAGACCCCTCCCCAGCTTTGTTGCCCTTCTCTGGACACCTTCCAGCAGCTCAACCTCTTTCCTGACCTGAGGAGCCCAGAGCTGGACACAGGACTCAAGGGGTGGCCTGAGCAGTGCTGAGCCCAGGGCAGAAGGACTTCCCTGCTCCTGCTGGCCACACTCTGCCTGCTGCAGGCCAGGATGCCCTTGGCCTTCTTGGCCCCCTGGGCACACTGCTGCCTCCTGTTCAGCTGCTCTCCACCACTCCCCCCCAGGTCCCTCTGTGCCTGGCTGCTCTCAGCCACTCTGCCCCCAGCCTGTAGCTCTGCCTGGGGCTGCTGTGGCCAAAGTGCAGCCCCTGGCACTTGGCTGTGTTCAATCTCCTGCCCTTGGCCTCTGCCCCTCTGCCCAGCCTGGCAAGGTCCCTCTGCAGAGCTCTCCTCCCCTCTCACAGCTCAACTCCTGCCCCCAGCTTGCTGTCAGCTGCACATTCACTGCTGATGGACTCAATGCCCTCCTCCAGATCATCAGTGAAGATATTGAACAGGCTGAGGCAGCAGAACAAGAGGACACAGTCTCAAGCTGTGCCAGGGGAGGTTCAGGCTGGAGGTTAGGAAGATGTTCTATACAGAGAGAGTGTTGCCCATTGGGATGTGCTGCCCAGGGAGGTGGTGGAGTCCCCATCCCTGGAGGTGTTCAGAAGGAGCCTGGCTGAGGCCCTTGGTGCCAGGGTTGAGTTGCTCAGATGGTGCTGGGGGAGAGGTTGGACTGGATGAGCTCAAAGTTCTCTTCCATTCCATTCCATTCCATTCCATTCCATTCCATTCCATTCCATTCTATTCTACTCTATTCTATTCCAGTCCAGTCCAGTCTAGTCCTTTCCATTCCATTCCATTCCATTCCATTCCATTCCATTCCATTCCATTCCATTCCATTCCATTCCACTCTATTCTATTCCAGTCCAGTCCAGTCTAGTCCTTTCCATTCCATTCCATTCCATTCCATTCCATTCCATTCCATTCCATTCCATTCCATTCCAGTCTAGTCTAGTCTATTCCATTCCACTCCATTGCGTTCCTCTCCATTCCATTCCATTCCATTCCATTCTAGTCTAGTCTATTCTATTCTAGTCTAGTCTAGTCTAGACTATTCTAGTCTAGTCTATTCTAGTCTAGTCTAGTCTATTCCACTCCACTCCATTCCATTCCAGTCTAGTCTAGTCTGTCTAGTCCATTCCATTCCATTCCATTCCATTCCATTCCATTCCATTCCATTCCATTCCATTCCATTCCATTCCATTCCATTCTCTACCATTCCATTCCATTCCATTCTAGTCTAGTCTAGACTATTCTAGTCTATTCTATTCTAGTCTAGTCTAGTCTATTCCACTCCACTCCATTCCATTCCATTCTATTCTTTCCTCCAGGGCTGGGGCTGGGAGCAGGGCCACCTGCCTTGGTTAAAACTCCTGCAGCTTCACTCAATAAATGCAATTAAGCTGTGATTTGTTCAGTGTATTTAGGAACACTTCCCTGCTATAACTCTAATAACTTAATTGGCAGCTGGGGCAGGAACGTGACAGCTACCCAGGCAGTAAATAATTGGCGCTGCAGTACGGCACCGCTCTCCCTTCCCCTCCTCTGCTGCTCCCAGCCTGGAGAAGAGGGCTGCAATTGCCAGTTAATGAGGGATGCATGCAGTCTCATTGGCATTTCTCTCTTATTGGTGCTTAATGAGATTAGATGAGGAATAATTAGACAAAGCAGCAGTGCAAAGCCCGAGGGGAGTGGTACAACTGCAGGCGTTGCACCGGGAGCCTCAGGAACCCTCTGTCAGCTCTGGGGTGAACCTCCCAGCCCAGCAGGCTGCCCCCCAGCAGCAGCAGCAGCTAAAAGCCCTTCCTGACCTGCCCTTGCTTCCTGGCAAGTCACAGACTCACAGAGCTGGAAGGGTTGAGAGGGACCTCAAGGCTCAGCCAGCTCCAACCCCCCTGCCATGGCCAGGGACACCTCACACCACAGCAGGTTGCTCACAGCCACCTCCAGCCTGGCTGCAAACACCTCCAGGCAGGAGGCTGCCACCACCTCCCTGGGCAGCCTGTGCCAGGCTCTCACCACCCTCCTGGGGAACAACTTCTTCCTCACAGCCAATCTCCATTTCCCCACTTCTAGTTCTGCTCCACCCCCCCAGTCCTATCCCTCCCTGACACCCTCCAAAGTCCCTCCCCAGCTTTCTTGGAGCCCCCTACAGATCCTGGAAGGCCACAGTGAGGTCTCCTGGGAGCCTTCTCCTCTCCAACCTGCACAACCCCAACTCCCTCAGTCTGTCCTCACAGCAGAGCAGCTCCAGCCCTCTGCTCCTCCTCGTGGCCCTTCTCTGGACACCTTCCAGCCCCTCCAGAGCCTTCCTGGCACAGAGGCTCCAGAGCTGGCCCCAGAGCTGCAGCTGTGGTCTCAGCAGAGTGGAGCAGAGGGGCAGAATCCCCTCCCTGGCCCTGCTGGCCACACTTCCCTTGCTGCAGCCCAGGCTCTGCTTGGCTCTCTGGGCTGCAAGTGCTCCCTGCTGGCTCCTGCTGAGCTCCTCATCCACCAGCACCCCCAAGGCCTTTTCTGCAGGGCTGCTCTGCAGCCAGTCCCTGCCCAGGGACTTGCAAACATTCCAGGCTGGTGGTGCTTCCCCTGTGGCAAACCCAGAAACGAATAGGAAGTGATTTAGGGCTCAGCACCTCGGCCTTTTGTGCAGGTATTTGTTTTACTCCCAGCTCCTCAGCCCTATTCCACAGATGCCTCCAAGCCCATTCCTGCCCAGGGTCCTCTTGGGAAGCTGCAGCAGGACTCACACCTGCCCCAGGGGAGCACAGAGGTAGTGATGTGTGATCTAAGCAAAACTCTCTGCTCCCTGCCAGGCAGGTGCTGGGGTCAGCATCCCTGGAGCTGTTTAGGATCAGACTTAGTGCTGTGGTCCAGTTGATTAGTTAGGCTTGGGTGGTCAGTTGGACTTGATGGTCTTGGAGGTGTCTTCCAACCTGGTTGATTCTGTGATACAAACCTGCAGAAGAGGAGGCTCAGGGGAGACCTCATTGGTCTCTACAGCTCCCTGAAGGGGAGGTTGTAAGCAGCTGGGGGTTGGGCTCTGCTCCCAGGCACCCAGCACCAGAACAAGAGGACACAGTCTCATGCTGTGCCAGGAGAGGTTTAGGTTTGATCTTAGGAGGAAGTTCTTCCCAGCAAGAGAGGTTGGCCCTTGGGATGTGCTGCCCAGGGAGGTGGTGGGGTCAGCATCCCTGATGGTGTTCAAGAGGAGCCTGGCTGAGGCCCTTGGTGCCATGGTTGAGCTGATTGGATGATCAGTTGGACTGGATGGTCTTGGAGGTCTCTTGCAACCTGGTTGATTCTGTGATTACTTAGGGCTCAGCACCTCGATCTCATATGCAGGTATTTGTTTTACTCCCAGCTCCTGAGCCCTACTCCACAGATGCCTCCAAGCCCATTCCTGGCCAGGCTCCTCTTGGGAAGCTGCAGCAGGACTCAGCCCTGCCCCAGGGGAGCACAGAGGTAGCGATGTGTGGTCTGAGCACAACGCTCTGCTCCCTGCCCCCTGGCCAACCAGGAGAGCTCTGCTGTGTTTCCCCTCCTGCCTCCCAAAGCCTCAGCTCTGAAAAGGATGCTGAATAATTGATGCACCCTCCTGACTCTGCAGGCTGTTCACAGAGGTTCAGAGAGCAAAACTCTGCCCTTGTGCATTATTCACCCTGCCTCAGTGACATCCTTCCCTCTTCAGGGAAACCTCTCCTGAAGCAAGAGCGATCCAGTGTCGGTGCCTGTAACAGCAACACTCTGCCCTCAGGGCAGCCTAAACCAGGCAGGTTTTAAACTGAGCCCAGGATCACTGCTGCCACATGTGCCTGTGGACCCACAGGGGCCCTGCAGGCATCTCCCTTGTGCCGTTTCCAGAGCCCATCCCTTGCCGTTCCTGCTCCGCACAAAGGTGAATTCACACACCCAGGGGAGGCTGGGGCAGAGCCCAGGCAAAGCCTAAGCCTAAGCCTAAGTAAAAAGGCATAGATGGTGGGAATGAAGCCTCCAGAGCATGGCTGCTCCCAGGAGCTCTGCCTGGAAAGACACCACCAGGTGAATCCAAAGCCACCCAAAGTGCAGGCTGGAGCTGTGTCAGGCTTAGAGCCGTCTGCAGCTGAGGAAAGAATGGCACAGCAGCCCCAGGCAGAGCTACAGGCTGGGGGCAGGGTGGCTGAGAGCAGCCAGGCACAGAGGGACCTGGGGGAGCTGATTGACAGCAGCTGAACAGGAGGCAGCAGTGTGCCCAGGGGGCCAAGAAGGCCAAGGGCATCCTGGCCTGCAGCAGGCAGAGTGTGGCCAGCAGGAGCAGGGAAGTCCTTCTGCCCTGGGCTCAGCACTGCTCAGGCCACCCCTGGAGTCCTGTGTCCAGCTCTGGGCTCCTCAGGTCAGGAAAGAGGTTGAGCTGCTGGAAGGTGTCCAGAGAAGGGCAACAAAGCTGGGGAGGGGTCTGGGGCACAGCCCTGGGAGGAGAGGCTGAGGGAGCTGGGGTTGCTTAGCCTGCAGAAGAGGAGGCTCAGGGGAGACCTTCTTGCTCTCTGCAGCTCCCTGCAGGGAGGTTGGAGCCAGGTGGGGGTTGGGCTCTGCTCCCAGGCCCCCAGCCCCAGAACAAGAGGCCACAGTCTCATGCTGTGCCAGGGGAGGCTTAGGCTGGAGGTGAGGAGAAAGTTCTTCCCAGAGAGAGTTGTTGGCCCTTGGGATGTGCTGCCCAGGGAGGTGGTGGAGTCATTGTCCCCAGAGGTGTTCAAGAGGGGATTGGATGTGGCCCTTGGAGCCATGGTTTAGTTAGCCAGGAGGTGCTGGGTGCCAGCTTGGACTTGATGCTCTCTGAGGTCTCTTCCAACCTGATTGATTCTGTGCTTCTGTCACTTTGGGGGCAGCCTGGGTACCAAGTGGCCCGGGAAGGCAGCTGAGAAGGAATAGGTTGAAGACAGCATTTAAACACAGGAGGTGCAGCTGCCTGCCCAGGGTGAGCACACAGGGATGGTCCCTCCCTATCTACAAGCATCATGAAGCCAAAGGGAGCTTCAGAGGGACTTGGAATGAGGGCTGTTGGCTTCAGTAAGCAGAACAAGAAATGGATGCAGGACCTGGTGTCTCCTAGAGACCAAAGGCTGCCAGCAGAGGGGCAGAGCTGCTAGGAAGGGAGAGGATCTCCCCTAGCTCCAGCATTAGCTACAAGCAGCAGGAAGCAGAGGGGAAAATTTCCCTCTCAGCTGCACATTAACTTTACATGAGACATGAGGCCAGAAGCAGGCAGGGGAGAGGTAAAATATTTAGAGGATCTAATAGGTTCCCAGTCCTGGAGCTGCTCCTGCTGCTGAGAGAAGCTGAGATGCAAATGTCACAGGGCACAGCCAGGGAGCTGCCAACCCAGCTGGCTGGGACAGGCTCTGCACCTGCTCCTGGGGCTCAGGCAGCCAGGGGCTGAGATCAGGCAAGCTGAAGGTGTTCAGGTGATGATTCTGCACTGGGGTAGCTCAGCAGAAGAGCTGATGGAACCACTGGCATCTGGGGGGGCGGGGAGAAAGGGGGCTGAGGGACTGCCCTCAGAGCCATGCTTGGCCACATTTTGCCCCTGTGACAGGACAAGGGGCAATGGATATAGACTACAGCACCTCAACATGAGCAGCAACTTCCTCACTGAGGGTCACAGAGCCCTGGAGCAGGCTGCCCAGGGAGGTTGTGGAGTCTCCTTCCATGCCCAGGGGACTGCCAGGGGGATGTGGGGCAGGCTGTGGATGGAGTCTGCCTGGACTGCAGCAAGGCCTTTGCCACCATCCCCCACAGCAAGCTCCTGGCCAAGCTGGCAGCCCCTGGCTTGGGCAGCAGCTCTCTGAGCTGGGTGAGGAACTGGCTGGAGGCTGAGCCCAGAGAGTGGTGGGGAATGGTGCCACAGCCAGCTGGCAGCCAGGCACCAGTGGGGTGCCCCAGGGCTCAGTGCTGGGCCCCAGCCTGGTCAATATCTTCATTGATGATCTGGAGGAGGGGATGGAGTCCAGCAGCAGGAAATGTGCAGCTGACAGCAAGCTGGGGGCAGGAATTGAGCTGTGAGAGGGGAGGAGAGCTCTGCAGAGGGACCTTGCCAGGCTGGGCAGAGGGGCAGAGGCCAAGGGCAGGAGACTGAACACAGCCAAGTGCCAGGGGCTGCACATTGGCCACAGCAAGGGAGACCTTCTTGCTCTCTGCAACTCCCTGCAGGGAGGTTGGAGCCCGCTGGGGGTTGGGCTCTGCTCCCAGGCCCCCAGCAGCAGAACAAGAGGCCACAGTCTCAAGCTGTGCCAGGGGAGGCTTAGGCTGGAGGTGAGGAGAAAGTTCTTCCCAGAGAGAGTTGTTGGCCCTTGGGATGTGCTGCCCAGGGAGGTGGTGGAGTCATTGTCCCCAGAGGTGTTCAAGAGGGGATTGGACATGGCACTTGAAACCATGGTTTAGTTACTCATGAGGTGTTGGGTGACAGGTTGGACTTGATGATCCCTGAGGTCTTCTCCAACCTCAATGATTCTATGATCCTTTTCATCATGGAATGAATTCTTGATGTACTGATCAGCAGGAGCTGGGTGGGGGAGCACAGAGGTGTCAGGTCCTCCCCTCTCTGCTCAGGCCTTGCCTGCTGCTTCCACATACCCACCCCCAACGCTCGCCAAGTGTCCCTGGCACCTTCCATGCCCTGTGGCTGCACACCTCCAGGTGCTCCTGTGCTGCACCCACTGCTCAACATCTCTTTGAGGTAACCTCACAGCCAGAGCCAGCCAAAGCCTTGGCAGCTGTTGCTGAGGCGGACAAGGCTAAAGCTGTCTGAGCCTTCATTCACACTGTGCCCTCCAAGCCACGGTGAGCCTGGCGCCCCTGCCCAGCTCAGGCTGGGCCCATGGATCTCCAGCCCCTCTCCCTGGGAGACAGACTGAGCTCCCCAGAGTGCTGGCAGGGAGCAGCCCAGCTGCTGAGCCTCTCCAGCTCGGAGAGGAGCTCCTGGCTGAATGATCAGGGCCTCAGCCTCCAGTCCTGCAGGCAGCTCTGCGCCACAGGCTCCCCGAGCACCCAGGCTTGGACCCACGGCCACAGGGCTTTGCTGGGGGAGCTGCCTTGCTTTTCTCTTTGCAGAGCCTTACAAACACCATCTGAGCTGAGCTGTGAGCAAACCCCACCAGCTACAAAGCCCAGCTGCCTCTTCCCTCAATGTGTCCCCCCACAGAGCCTCCTCTGGGGTCAGGAACACCGGGCTGACCGGAGAGAGGCTTCCCCACTGCCCGGATCCACGGCAGCAGCCAGCCACAGCCAGGCTTGGCCCAAGAGCTCCCCATGTGTCCCTCTGAAATGTCACCAAGCTGGGGCTGCAAAGCCTGCTCCTATTTTTGTGAGCTGCAGCTTGTGAGTGGGAGGCAGGAGAGCCAGCTCCCAGCACGAGGAGCAGCACACGGGGCAGCAGCTTGTGCGGCGAGCGGCAGAACAAAACCACCCAGGCTGAGAGCTTGTCCTGGCTCCTGCCTCCCCAGCCCACCCTTGCCAGAGGCTGGCCACCCTGCTGTGGGCAGCCCTTTCCCCTCCCAGCCACGGCAGTTCCAGCTGCTCCTTTGCTCCCAGGCTGGAGAGTGAAGCTGTCTGGAGCAGAAGTGGCCACGAGAACCTCTTCGTAGCCTGGGAGCTCTCTCGGGGGGTGGCACAGAGGTCGGGCCGGGATGTTCCAGCTGGCTCCTTCCTTATGGTCACACTGAATCCCACTCTGGGCCCAGTTCAGCCCCAGCCAGATGTGGTTTCCACTGGTAGTCAGCAGCTGTTCACAGTACAGGAGGCATCAGTCACCCTCCCTCCACCTCCACCCCCAGCCTGCTGCCTGGCACCGGCCCCATCGCTGGAGCTGCAGCCAGCCCAGGGCACTGGGGACTTCCCTTAGCTACCAAGCCAGCTGCAGCCCTGGAAGCAAGACAGCATCATTAAGGTTCCAGCAGAGCCAGCAGGGACCTGGAGGCAGCAGGCTGGGCACAGCCCCACAATGGAGCTTCCTGCTGCTGGGCACAGGGGTCCCTCAGGAGCAGCAAAGTGATGCTCTGCTGCTCGGTGCCACCAGCTCCTCACCTGGGCACCCAAAGGAGTGACACAAAAGAGAGAGTTCCAGATGGTTGCTGCTGGAGCTTTGCCTTCATTCCTGCACTCCAGATACCAGGCTGGGTGGCACAACCACAGACACCAAGGCTGGTGAGGGAAGAAAGGTGCTGCCACTGCCCCAGTGTGGGCACAGCCCCGGGAGAGGGCCAGAGAGCTCAGCCACGACTGACAGTGACAAGCTGGGGACAAATGACAGCTGAGTCTGTTACCAGGACACTTGGCATCTTCACTGATGATCTGGAGGAGGGGATCGAGTCAGTCATCAGCAAACGTGCAGCTGACACCAAGCTGGGAGCAGATGTTGGTCAGTTAGAGGGCAGAAGGGCTCTGCAGAGGGACCTTGCCAGGCTGCACAGATGGGCAGAGGCCAACAGGATGGCATTCAACAAGTCCAAGTGCCAGGGGCTGCACTTTGGCCATGGCAACCCCAGGCAGTGCTGCAGGCTGGGGGCAGGGTGGCTGAGAGCTGCCAAACAGAGAGGGACGTGGAGGTACTGATTGACAGCTGCCTAAACATGAGCCAGCAGTGTGCCCAGGGGGCCAAGAAGGCCAAGCGCCTCCCAGGAATAGTGTGGCCAGCAGGAGCAGGGAGGTCATTCTGCCCTGTGCTCAGCACTGCTCAGGCCACCCCTTGAGTCCTGTGTCCAGCTCTGGGCTCCTCAGGTCAGGAAAGAGGTTGAGCTGCTGGAAGGTGTCCAGAGAAGGGCAACAAAGCTGGGGAGGGGTCTGGAGCACAGCCCTGGGAGGAGAGGCTGAGGGAGCTGGGGTTGCTTAGCCTGCAGAAGAGGAGGCTCAGGGGAGACCTTCTTGCTCTCTGCAACTCCCTGCAGGGAGGTTGGAGCCAGCTGGGGGTTGGGCTCTGCTCCCAGGCACCCAGCAGCAGAACAAGAGGACACAGTCTCAAGCTGTGCCAGGGGAAGTTTAGGCTGGAGGTGAGGAGAAAGTTCTTCACTGAGAGAGAGATTGGCCCTTGGGATGTGCTACCCAGGGAGGTGGTGGAGTCCCCATCCCTGGAGGTGTTCCAGAGGGGATTGGATGTGGCACTTGGTGCCATGGTCTAGCCATGAGCTCTGTGGTGCCAGCTTGGACTCGATGATCCTCGAGGTCTCTTCCAACCTTGGTGAGACTGTGAGACTGTGAGGTCATCCCTCAGCCCCCCAGAGGTGCTCCTCACAGGACATTCCTTCCAGACCCATCTCCAGCTTTGTGGCCCTCCTCTGGGTGCATTCAAGGACCTTCACACCCTTCTGGCAGCAGTGATGGGGCCCAGCACCGCTCACAGCCCGCAGGGTGAGGCCACCCCAGCGCTGGCTGCAGCAGGACAATGCTCTCCCTTGGCCAGCTGCTTGTGCTGTGCTTGATGCACCCCAGGACAAGGTTTGCCCTCTTGGTGCCAGGGCACGGTGCTGGCTCCTGCTGAGCTGCTCCTGACCAGCATCCCCAGATCCCTTCCTGCTGAGCTGCCCTCCAGCCACCCCTCTCCCAGTTTGTGCCTGGCCTTACTCCATCCCAGGGGCAGCATCCAGCTTCTGGACTTGACCAAGGTCCTGCTAGCACTTCAGGGCTCCAGAGCCCCACCACGAGCCCCTGGCTGCTTCTATGCCTCCCCCAGCAACACAAACACAGGCAGCTGCTTTACACAGCAGCCCTTGGTGTGGGCTCAAGGCTGATCCCCATGCCCTGGGCAGGCTGGAGGAGATTGGGATGAGGCTGGGCTCTTGGAGGGGAACTGCTGGAGGCAGCTGCCTCCAGCTCTGCAGAGCTGGGTCTTAAAGCTTCCCCAGCCTGTTCTGCTCCCTGGCACCCCCCCCAGACACCCTAACCAAGCTCAGCCTGCCAGGCAACCACTCTCCTCCTCCTCCTCCTCACACCTGCCTGGCCAGGCACCTTCCCAAGAGCTGCTGCTGCTGGTGGAGGTGGTGGAGGTGGTGGGAACTGCCAGCTTGGCAACACAACCTTAACTCTTTCTGCCCTCCCTCCCTCTCCTTGCTCCCCCTGCCCTGGCCCTTGTGGAAGGCAGAAGCCAGCAGGGATGGCTCTGCTGGCTGCCCAGAGGGGCTCAGTGCACAGGGCAGAGATGAGTTCTGCATGGCCAGAGGCCAAAGCTCTGCTGGTTTGGAGTCGGACAAGTCTGAGGCCTCCAGGGTCTGTGAGAAACCCTGAAGGGCCACATCAGCCTTGCCCCAAGCCTCCTTGGCAGGCAGCAGGTCTGCAGGTGACTGACCAGGGTCAGGACACATCTGCTGCTCTGCTGGGGCAGATTTGGGGCAGATTTGGGGTTGTTTCCAAAAAGAGAGCTCTCTGAAGAGTCCCAGCTGAACAGCTTCAGTGGTGCTGGAAGCTGTTCCCCTGTGATGGCACCTGATGAGAGTCACCCCAGCAGCTCAGAGGAAGGAAGACCCTTCCTGGAGTAGATGTGAGGGATGAAAAATAGACCTCAGAACTCATCCAGCCCAAGCTGGCAACCAACACCCCCTGACTAACTCAACCATGGCTCCAAGGGCCACATCCAATCCCCTCTTGAACACCTCCAGGGATGAGGACTCCACCACCTCCCTGGGTAGCACATCCCAAGGGCCAATCTCTCTTCCTGGGAAGAACTTCTTCCTCACCTCCAGCCTGAACCTCCCCTGGCACAGCTTGAGACTGTGGCCTCTTGTTCTGCTGCTGGGTGCCTGGGAGCAGAGCCCAACCCCCACCTGGCTCCAACCTCCCTGCAGGGAGTTGCAGAGAGCAAGAAGGTCTCCCCTGAGCCTCCTCTTCTGCAGGCTAAGCAACCCCAGCTCCCTCAGGCTCTCCTCCCAGGGCTGTGCTCCAGACCCCTCCCCAGCTTTGTTGCCCTTCTCTGGACACCTTCCAGCAGCTCAACCTCTTTCCTGACCTGAGGAGCCCAGAGCTGGACACAGGACTCAAGGGGTGGCCTGAGCAGTGCTGAGCACAGGGCAGAAGGACTTCCCTGCTCCTGCTGGCCACACTCTGCCTGCTGCAGGCCAGGATGCCTTTGGCCTTCTTGGCCCCCTGGGCACACTGCTGCCTCCTGTTCAGCTGCTCTCCCCCACTCCCCCCAGGTCCCTCTCTGCCTGGCTGCTCTCAGCCACTCTGCCCCCAGCCTGTAGCTCTGCCTGGGGTTGCTGTGGCCAAAGTGCAGCCCCTGGCACTTGGCTGTGTTCAGTCTCCTGCCCTTGGCCTCTTCCCCTCTGCCCAGCCTGGCAAGGTCCCTCTGCAGAGCTCTCCTTCCCTCTCACAGCTCAACTCCTGCCCCCAGCTGGGTGTCAGTCACAGCCCCCTGAGCTGCAGGCAAAGGCTCCAGCTCTGCACCTCAGGATGCCTGTAGGAAGCTGACAGAAATCAGTGGAGGAGTCCCCAGGGCATTAATGAAGATGTGCAGAGACTTCTCCCCCTCCCCCAGGCTGTCTGCCAGACTTGCATGAGCACTGCTGCCCCAGCCCTGCCTCCCCCAGAGCTGCTCTGCAGATGGATGTGTCCACAGCAGACTAATGAGGGCAAGGGAGCACAACTGCAAATCCAGGCTCTTCCCTGGCAGGAAATTCCCTCTGCAGCCAGAGCTGAGGATTCACTGCCACAGGGGGTCTGGCTCATTTTAAGCTGCTGAACTTGGGGCTGCTGGGTTCTCAACCTGTGGAAGAGCTTTTATTGCTGGGCATAAAGGCCTCTCAGAGGACTCAACCATCAAGAGGAAGGGAACCCACACCTCGCTGAGCCCAGAGAGTGGTGGTGAATGGTGCCACAGCCAGCTGGCAGCCAGGCACCAGTGGGGTGCCCCAGGGCTCAGTGCTGGGCCCCAGCCTGGTCAATATCTTCATTGATGATCTGGAGGAGGGGATGGAGTCCAGCAGCAGGAAATGTGCAGCTGACAGCAAGCTGGGGGCAGGAGTTGAGCTGTGAGAGGGGAGGAGAGCTCTGCAGAGGGACCTTGCCAGGCTGGGCAGAGGGGCAGAGGCCAAGGGCAGGAGATTGAACACAGCCAAGTGCCAGGGGCTGCACTTTGGCCACAGCAACCCCAGGCAGTGCTACAGGCTGGGGGCAGAGTGGCTGAGAGCAGCCAGGCAGAGAGGGACCTGGGGGGAGTGGTGGAGAGCAGCTGAACAGGAAGCAGCAGTGTGCCCAGGGGGCCAAGAAGGCCAAGGGCATCCTGTCCTGCAGCAGGCAGAGTGTGGCCAGCAGGAGCAGGGAAGTCCTTCTGCCCTGTGCTCAGCACTGCTCAGGCCACCCCTTGAGTCCTGTGTCCAGCTCTGGGCTCCTCAGGTCAGGAAAGAGGTTGAGCTGCTGGAAGGTGTCCAGAGAAGGGCAACAAAGCTGGGGAGGGGTCTGGAGCACAGCCCTGGGAGGAGAGGCTGAGGGAGCTGGGGTTGCTTAGCCTGCAGAAGAGGAGGCTCAGGGGAGACCTTCTTGCTCTCTGCAACTCCCTGCAGGGAGGTTGGAGCCAGGTGGGGGTTGGGCTCTGCTCCCAGGCCGCCAGCAGCAGAACAAGAGGCCACAGTCTCAAGCTGTGCCAGGGGAGGTTCAGGCTGGAGGTGAGGAGAAAGTTCTTGCCAGCCAGAGAGATTGGCCCTGGGGATGTGCTGCCCAGGGAGGTGGTGGAGTCCCCAGCCCTGGAGGTGTTTAGGAAGAGCCTGGCTGAGGCCCTTGGTGCCAGGGTTGAGTTGCTCAGATGGTGCTGGGGGAGAGGTTGGGCTGGATGAGCTCTGAGGTATTTTCCAACCTGGATAATTCTATTCTATTCTATTCTATTCTATTCTATTCTATTCTATTCTATTCTATTCTATTCCATTCCATTCCATTCCATTCCATTCCATTCCATTCCATTCCATTCCATTCTGGAAGCTCTGTCCCTGCACACTGCATTCCTGGGGCTGAGCTGGAAGCTAACCCTAACCCAGCCCCCCACCTCAGACAGCCCCTCAGCCTCAACCTCAGACAGCCCCTCACCCCCACCTCAGCCATCAGGAGCAGCAGGGTCAAACCCAGCCTGGTGCTGAATGGTGACCTTCTGTGCCCCTGCATGCCAGGCTGGCTGCAGAGCCAGCAGCGGAGCCCTGAGCCGGCAGGGATACTGCTGCCCCCCCCACACGTGTGGGCACAGCCTGGGCACAGAGCAGGCACCCGGCGTGGGCACAGCCTGGGCACAGAGCAGGCACCCGGCGTGGGCACAGCCCGGGCACAGAGCAGGCACCCGGTGCGGGCACAACCCGGGCACAGAGCGGGCACAGAGCAGGCACCCGGCAGGGGCACCTGGTGCGGGCACAGAGCGGGCACAGAGCGGGCACTCGGCACGGGCACCTGGTGCGGGCACAGAGCGGGCACCCGGCACGGGCACCTGGTGCGGGCACAGAGCGGGCACAGAGCAGGCACCCAGCACGGGCACCTGGTGCGGGCTCAGAGCGGACACCCGGCACGGGCACCTGGTGCGGGCTCAGAGCGGGCACCCGGCACGGGCACCTGGTGCAGTCACAGAGCGGGCACCCGGCTCGGGCACCTGGTGCGGGCACAAAGTGGCTCCCGGCACGGGCACCCGGCACGGGCACCTGGTGCAGTCACAGAGCGGGTACCCGGCTCGGGCACCTGGTGCGGGCACAAAGTGGCTCCCGGCACGGGCACCCGGCACGGGCACCTGGTGCGGGCTCAGAGCGGGCACAGAGCGGGCACCCGGCACGGGCACCCGGTGCGGGCTCAGAGCGGGCACCCGGTGCGGGCACCCGGCGCGGGCAGAGCCATGGATCCCCGCACAGCTCAGCCACTAAGCCGCCAAGAGGCGGCTTTGCGGCGCGGAGCGCGGCGGCCGGAGCCGGAGCCGTGCTGCCGTAGGGATGCTCTGAGCGCTCGGGCGGCAAGCAAGGGCGAGGCAGCTCTAACCAGAGCCAAAGGGCCACCGGCGGAGCTGCAGCCACCCAACTGCTTCAGCCGCAGGCGGTCTGTGAGCTCCGCCAGGCTGCGGTAAAACCCTGGCTGCGGTGGGCCCCGGCAGCACCACGGGCAGCGGGGTCCCTGCCTCTCCGCACGGACACAGGGCTCTCACACGTGGTGCCAGGGGGAACCTGGGACACAGGCTCCGAGAACGCCCCGGGTTGGAAGGGGCCTCGAAAGCTCAACCGGTCCAAGCCCCCTGCAGTCGGCAGGGACATCCCCGGCTAGAGCAGGCTGCCCAGAGCCACATCAAACCTGGCTGGGAATGTCTCCGGTCAGGGGGCAGCCACAGCCTCCCGGTGCCAGTGTCTCCCCCCATCGCTGTCAAGGATTTCTTCCTCCTCTCCAGTTTCAATCTGCCCTCTTCCAGCTCAAAGCCGTTGTCCCTTGTCCTGGCACTGCGAGCCCTTGTGCAGAGTCCCTGCCCTGCTTTCTGGTGGGCCCCCCTCAGGGAGTGGAAGGCCACCAGTTCACCAGCAGCCCCAAGTCCTGTTCTTCAGGGCTGCTCTCTAGCACACCCTCCCCCAACACATACTGGCAGCAGGGATTGTCCTGAGCAGGCTGCAGCAGCCTGCACTTGGCCTTAGAATCATAGAATCACAGAGCCAATCAGGTTGGAAGAGACCTCAGAGAGCATCAAGTCCAAGCTGGCACCCAGCACCTCCTGACTAACTAAACCATGGCACCAAGGGCCACATCCAGTCCCCTCTTGAACACCTCCAGGGATGGTGACTCCACCACCTCCTAAGGGCCAATCTCTCTTGCTGGCAAGAACTTTCTCCTCACCTCCAGCCTAAGCCTCCCCTGGCACAGCTTGAGACTGTGTCCTCTTGTTCTGCTGCTGGGTGCCTGGCAGAAGAGCCCAACCCCCACCTGGCTCCAACCTCCCTTCAGGGACTTGCGGAGAGCAAGAAGGTCTCCCCTGAGCCTCCTCTTCTCCAGCTTGTCCAGGTCCCTCTGGATGCCTGTCCAGGTCCCTCTGGATGCCTGTCCAGGTCCCTCTGGATGCCATCCCCTCCAGGAAAGAGTCCCCAGAGCAAGCCAAGTCCCTGGAATGGCACTGGATAGGGCAGGTGCAAAAGGAACCTCTCTGGGGGTCCAAACTGGGAGGCTTGGCTGAGACACCTGAAGGTTGTGAGGCCATTCAGAGACTTGGGCAGGCTGAGAGCTGGGCAGAGAGGAACTTGCTGAGGTTCAGCAAGGTTAAGTGCACCTGGGAAAGAAGAGCAAACCACAGCAGCACAGGCTGGGAGGGGATCTGCTGGGCAGCAGCCCTGTGGAGAACCACCTGGGAGTGCTGGGGGGCAGCAAGGTCTGCATGGGGCAGCAATGTGCCCTGGGGGCCAGGAAGGCCAAGGGGATCCTGGGCTGCATTCAGAGCAGTGTGGCCAGCAGAGCCAGGGAGGTTCTCCTCCCCCTCTGCTCTGCCCTGCTGAGACCCCACCTGGAGTATTGCATCCAGCTCTGGGCTGCCCAGCTCAGGAGGGACTGGGATCTGCTGGAGAGAGGCCAAGGGAGAGCTGCCAGGATGATGAAGGGGCTGCAGCACTGCCCTGAGGAGAGGCTGAGAGCCCTGGGGAAGACTGAGAGGGGATTTAATCAATGTCTATCAATATCTGAGGGGTCAGGAGGGAGGGGACAGGGACAGGCTCTGCTCAGCTGCACCCTGGGACAGGACAAGGGGCAGTGGATAGAAACTGCAGCACAGGAGGCTGCAGCTTAACCTCAGGAGGAACTTCTGCACTGTGAGGCTCCCAGAGCCCTGGAGCAGGCTGCCCAGGGAGGCTGTGGAGTCTCCTTCTCTGGAGCCTTCCCAGCCCCACCTGGATGTGTTCCTGTGAGCTGTGCTGGGTTCTCTGCTCCTGCTCTGGCAGGGGGGTTGGGCTTGATGATCTCTGAAGGTCCCTTCCAACCCCTCACGTCCTCTGATCCTGGGATCCTATGAACCCAGCACAGGCTGCCATCAGCTGGTGACACCCTGGCAAGAAGTTGTGGAGGCAGAAGGAGCCTGGGGGCTGCGAGTGCAGTGATTGGGCCATGGGGGTGCACATCCCCTGGCCCTGTCACACAGCTCTGTTGCAAGCAGGAGGCCTTCAGAGCTGCCCTGCGCTCGTGGACATCACTGCACGAACCCTGCGCTGCCGCGCGGAGGAGCACAGCTCCTGCTGCCCCCTGCCCGTGCCCTCAGCAGTCCAAAGCAGACTCCTCCTGCAGCCAGGCTTGTGCAGACAAGAGGTCACACAGGGGCAGATGGAGCCCTGCTCTGCTCACCCTCCCCCACCACCACCTCCCCGGCGAGCGGGAGCCTCCCGCCGCGCCGCGCCGTGCCGCAGGGGGATCCCAGCTACCTTCTCACCCCCTGGCCTGGAGAGCCTTTCTCTTCTGCAGGCTAAGCAACCCCAGCTCCCTCAGCCTCTCCTCCCAGGGCTGTGCCCCAGACCCCTCCCCAGCTTTGTTGCCCTTCTCTGGACACCTTCAAGAGTCTCAGTGTCCTGCAGCAGCAGAGCTCAGCCTGTGGGTGTGAATGAGAAGGCTCTGAGCTACCAGGCAGCTTCCAGGGGAGGTGTCCAGGTCTTGCAGGGGGTGACCTGAGGCTCTCCTGGCTTGGGCTGTGAGCAGGCTGCCGGCAGCTCTGAGCCTCAGCTCCCAGAGCTTGGCTTGGAAATGAAGAGAGGCTGTTGGTAACTAAAGGAGCTCAGCCCCCTTGCTTCCTCTGGCTGTGATGATGAGTGGCACCAGATCCAGAGTCCTGTGTTCCCACAGGAGCCCAGCAGGGAGGGCTGGGAAGGGACCCCTGGAGCTGCCCCAGCCCAAGCCCTGCTCCAGCAGGGCCCCCCCAGCAGCACAGTGCCCAGGGGGGTTTGGAAGCTCTCCACACCCGGAGACTCCACAACCTCTCTGGGCAGCCTGCTCCAGACTCCTCCTGCAGCCAGGCTTGTGCAGACAAGAGGTCACACAGGGGCAGATGGAGCCCTGCTCTGCCCACCCTCCCCCCCCATCCCCTCCCCGGCGAGCGGGAGCCTCCCGCCGCGCCGCGCCGTGCCGCAGGGGGATCCCAGCTACCTTCTCACCCCCTGGCCTGGCGAGCCTTTCTTCTTCTGAAGCACCAGCCAGCAGCTCCAGGCACTGGGTGACACCAGGAAATGTTTTACCAGGGCAAGAGCAGCTGCTACAGGGCTTCTGCCAGCAGCTTTGCTCAAGCTGGAGGGCCCCAGGGCAGCCCGGTGGGAGCAGCCCGGGGCTGCTGTCAGCCAAAGGTTACCATCGGCTCTGTGCTCCTCTCTGCCACACTGAGCTCGCTAATGACGACCTGTTGCTCACAGCTGGTGACAAAGCAATGCTGTTAACACTGGTTAAATCTGGGGGCTGATGCAGGCCCTCTCCAGTGCCTGCACTCATTATGTGCCTGCACTCATTATGTGCCTGCAAAGATGGAAGGAGCTAATTACATCATTGGCATTTCCAAGTAATCAGAGGATTTCACAGGAAACTCTGCTTTTTGCTCTGGGCAAGACAGGCTTTAATCACTTTGTAGCTCCTAGGAAGGGCCTGACCCTGCCAGAGAGCTTCAGCAGCTTGCAGACAGCTAGAGGTTGTGCTTCGTCCTGCCAGGAACAGGATCAAAAGGAGGCAAGAGCCCCTCGAGGAGCAGCTGTACCTAAATCATGTTGTCCTCAGCTCCAAGCCTGCTGCTGCTGCACAAACAGCTGAGAGTGATGCTCAGCAGCAGCTTTACAGCACGCTCAGTGCACTCTGTGTGGGCAGCATCCCAGGAGGTGTCATCAGCAACAAGAGGCATCAGCCATGCAAGCCTTCTAGGGAGCAGCTTGGCTGCCTTGCCCTGCAAGAAGGCTTGAAGCAAGGTCATGAGGGTTAGAGTGGAGCTGAGGAAGAAGTTGTTGAGTGCCAGGCTGCTGAGACTCTGGCACAGGCTGCCCAGGGAGGCTGTGGCTGCCTCCTACCTGGACGTGCTGAAGGCCAGGCTGGGTGAGGCCTTAAGCAGCTGAGCCTGGCTGAGAGGTGTCCCTGGGCATGGAGGGGAGATTGGAGCAGCTGAGCTCTGAGGTGCAGCCTAAGCCATGCTATGGTTCTGGGGAAGCTGCAGAGGACCTCCCAAAGCAGCTGACTGCACTCAAACCAAACCTGCAGAGGTAAAGAGGACACAGGGCAGGCTGTGGAGGGCAATGCAAAGGCAGTGCTCAGGCTGAAGCATCAGCAGAACATCAGCCAGAGCCTTTCATGGGGAGCCCCTTGGAGGTGAGCTGCAGAAGGCTCAGGGCTGCAGTAACAAAGGCTCCATCCCACTCTGCCTTCCCCTGGCTGCTGGGCTCACAGAAGCTGGGTTTGCAGTTTGGAGCAGGGGAGCCCCGAGGTGCCTTCCAAGCTGAGCCAGTCTGCAGCTCCCTGACAGCCTCATGCCCTGGCTTGCAGCCACGTGGCAAATGGCTCTAGGATGAAGATGAAGCTGCTGGAAGCAAAGCTTGGGATCTTGCCAACAGAGAATTACCTCTGAGCATTTCACCCTGCCTGGCATCACCAAACACTCTAAGGAGGCCCCCCCAGAAGTTTTGTGTATCCTTGCTGCAGAGAAGAAAGTGTCTTTATAGATGGCCTGGGTGAGGGGTTGAGTCTACCAGCAGGAAATGTGCAGCTGACAGCAAGCTGGGGGCAGGAGTTGAGCTGTGAGAGAGGAGGAGAGCTCTGCAGAGGGACCTTGCCAGGCTGGGCAGAGGGGCAGAGGCCAAGGGCAGGAGATTGAACACAGCCAAGTGCCAGGGGCTGCACTTTGGCCACAGCAACCCCAGGCAGTGCTACAGGCTGGGGGCAGAGTGGCTGAGAGCAGCCAGGCAGAGAGGGACCTGGGGGGAGTGGGGGAGAGCAGCTGAACAGGAGGCAGCAGTGTGCCCAGGGGGCCAAGAAGGCCAAGGGCATCCTGGCCTGCAGCAGGCAGAGTGTGGCCAGCAGGAGCAGGGAAGTCCTTCTGCCCTGGGCTCAGCACTGCTCAGGCCACCCCTGGAGTCCTGTGTCCAGCTCTGGGCTCCTGAGGTCAGGAAAGAGGTTGAGCTGCTGGAAGGTGTCCAGAGAAGGGCAACAAAGCTGGGGAGGGGTCTGGGGCTGTAATGGGTTGGGGCAGATCCCCTCCCACCACAGGCAGAAATAACGACTCAGGCAAACGGATTGCAAAAGTGATGGAAAGTTTAAATAGGAAAAACAATAACAAACAACAATGAAAGTTTTACAGAGACCCACAAGCACCATGACAAAGAGAGAGATCCCAGAACATACCCAAGAACATCCCATCCCCACCTGGGGGTACACCCAAACCCCCCCAGGGCTCTTTCTTCCCCCCCCCACCCCCAGCCTTGGGCCTGAGCAGGCCCAAGGGAGGCAGCTCACGCCATGTTACCCAGGCAGCAGCAGGGGACGAAAGAGGAAGTGAAGACCCCGCATGGCCTTTTTATAGGGGAGCAGGGCATTATGGGAATGGAATACCTGGTCCCTGTGACCACCCCCTGGGCTGGGCCCACCCCTTGGGACCTCCCAGGTGTGGCCTGTGCAGTGGCATCTGGGCCAGCACCCAGCCTAAACCACGACAGACCACCCCTTATTCCATACCATAATCCCTGCACCCAGAACATACCATCAAATTAGAACTCTTCTTATGACATGTGTAGCAACAGTCCATGTCTTCTTCTGGGCATCCTTCCACACAGTCTCCCATTCAGGCTCAAGCATCAGTCCATTCCAGTTGTTCTTCCTCCTGTGATGGAACCTCCCAGCGACGCAGTCCTTCTCCTGCAGTGTGAATTCCTTGTGGACTCCTTGGGACATCCTGGTCACCTGGAAACACCTCACAACTTCTCAGCCAAGCCTTTATCTGCATTTACAGTTTCTCAGCGGCTTTTTCCACCCCTGGGGCAAGCCGGTCGGAGCAATCAGGCTCCACGACCGCTTTTTCCATCCCTCCAGGGAACCACGACCGACCGCTTCTGGCCAGTCCAAAGCTACACCAATGCACATCGCAGGCACATCGCCCCCCCACGGGGCGTTCACATACCGAGGCATCACCGCATCCGGTTCACAGCCCTCCCCCGGAGGGGGCGGCTGCAGCACAGCTCGCTGAGAAGAGAGGAGGCGGAGCCAGGTGCTCGGCGCCGTTTTCAGAACATGCCCGAAAACACCAGGGAAAGATTTACAGCTGCCGCCGCCTCCTGAACGCAGCCCGGCTCGGGCGGTGCCGCCGCCGCCGCTTGAACGCGGCCCAGCCCGGCCCCCGCCGTCTCTGTCGCCGCGATGCAGAGTCCGAGTCACCTCCAGCAGTCGCTTGCCCGCTCGCCGCGGGTGTCCGCCCCCCGCCGCGGCCGCGGGCCGACCACGCTCTGCTTGCCGCTGCCCCTCCTCCGCTCCCCGCCGCTCCGCAGAGAACGAGGAGAAGGCAGGTCTCGCCTTCTTAGGCTACTCGAGCATTCTTAAGCCACCCTGGGCAGAAAGTCACAGAAAGAGCCACCCCTCGCTGTTCCCAAGCAACAGGAGGGACTTCCATGCCATCAGCCATGCACCAGCTATCCTTCTGCAGCCCACAGGAGTTCACACAGTCGCCCCGGTAGCACAAAACCTGAGCCCCAACTTCCCAAACCCAAACCGACGCCCAGAACTAAATTTAAACTCTCCATCTTTTGCAATCCGAGCTGCAGTTGGCCCCACGTTGGTGCCAAAATGTAATGGGTTGGGGCAGGTCCCCTCCCACCACAGGCAGAAATAACGACTCAGACAAACGGATTGCAAAAGTGATGAAAGTTTAAATAGGAAAAACAATAACAAACAACAATGAAAGTTTTACAGAGACCCACAAGCACCATGACAAAGAGAGAGATCCCAGAACATACCCAAGAACATCCCATCCCCACCTGGGGGTACACCCAAACCCCCCCAGGGCTCTTTCTTCCCCCCCCCACCCCCAGCCTTGGGCCTGAGCAGGCCCAAGGGAGGCAGCTCACGCCATGTTACCCAGGCAGCAGCAGGGGACGAAAGAGGAAGTGAAGACCCCGCATGGCCTTTTTATAGGGGAGCAGGGCATTATGGGAATGGAATACCTGGTCCCTGTGACCACCCCCTGGGCTGGGCCCACCCCTTGGGACCTCCCAGGTGTGGCCTGTGCAGTGGCATCTGGGCCAGCACCCAGCCTAAACCACGACAGGGGCACAGCCCTGGGAGGAGAGGCTGAGGGAGCTGGGGTTGCTTAGCCTGCAGAAGAGGAGGCTCAGGGGAGACCTTCTTGCTCTCTGCAACTCCCTGCAGGGAGGTTGGAGCCAGGTGGGGGTTGGGCTCTTCTGCCAGGCACCCAGCCCCAGAACAAGGGGACACAGTCTCAAGCTGTGCCAGGGGAGGTTTAGGCTGGAGGTGAGGAGAAAGTTCTTCACTGAGAGAGTCGTTCACCATTGGGATGTGCTGCCCAGGGAGGTGGTGGAGTCCCCATCCCTGGAGGTGTTCAAGAGGGGATTGGATGTGGCCCTTGGAGACATGGTTTAGTTACTCATGAGATATTGGGTGGCAGGTTAGACTTCATAGAATCATAGAATCAATAAGGTAGGGAAAGATTTCAGAGAGCATCAACTCCAAGCTGGCACCCAACACCTCCTGGCTAACTAAACCATGGCACCAAATGCCACATCCAATCCCCTCTTGAACACCTCCAGGGATGGGGACTCCACCACCTCCCTGGGCAGCACATCCCCAGGGCCAATCTCTCTTGCTGGCAAGAACTTTCACCTCCCCTCCAGCCTAAACCTCCCCTGGCACAGCTTGAGACTGTGTCCTCTTGTTCTGGGGCTGGGTGCCTGGGAGCAGAGCCCAACCCCCACCTGGCTCCAACCTCCCTGCAGGGACTTGTTGATGATCTCTGAGGTCTTTTCCAACCTCACTGAGTCTATGATCCTCTGGCAATAAGGAAATGCTGGCAGCAGAGAGCAAAGCAGCGCTCATGTGTGGAGTTCCAGAGGGCTGGAACACAGCCTGCATGCCAGCACGACCCAACACTCCCTTCCTCCTGCAGCCCCTCCCCAAAAGCCTGCTGCTTCCAGCAGGGTGTCCGAGGGGCCCCAGAGGCAGCCTGACCTCGGCTTTGCAGACATCTCTCCTCTGCTTTCCTGGGAGCCATCACCGCCTGGGGCTGAAGGGAACCTGGCAGATAATGGCTTTGGGAAGCAGCATCCTCCTGCCAGTGGTTTGACAGCTCGGGGTGGGGGGGTGTGTGTGTGTGTGTGAGGGGACTGAGAAGAGCAACAAAACAACCCAAACCAACCAACCAAGAAAGCAGGCAGGGGAGCAGAGCCTGAGCAGCCCTCGGCTTGCCAGAGCCGGAGCCAGGGAAGCTGAGCTGCTGCCAGGGACTCAGCCTGCCTGCAAGTGTGCAAAGTGCACAAAAATAGCAGGGTTACATCACATTCTGCTGCATCATCCCCTGGCTGTTGTCTGCAGCACTGCCACACTCACATGGCTGTGAAACACGGCATATGGGAGAGGAAAACAAACCTGGCTGCCGGCCACGGCTCTGCCTCAGGTGCTGCTCCGCACCAGCCCCGGCCGCCCGGCCTCGCAGCCGCCGGCGGAGAGGCAGCAGCAACCTGCAGGAGCTCTGCTGGGCCCAGCTCTGGGCCCCCCCCAGCTCAGGAAAGAGGTTGAGCTGCTGGAAGGTGTCCAGAGAAGGGCAACAAAGCTGGGGAGGGGTCTGGAGCACAGCCCTGGGAGGAGAGGCTGAGGGAGCTGGGGTTGCTTAGCCTGCAGAAGAGGAGGCTCAGGGGAGACCTTCTTGCTCTCTGCAGCTCCCTGCAGGGAGGTTGGAGCCAGCTGGGGGTTGGGCTCTGCTTCCAGGCCCCCAGCAGCAGAACAAGAGGACACCAAGTTGGGAATGGATGTTAGTCAGTTAGAGGGCAGAAAGGCTCTGCAGAGGGACCTCGACCCACTGGACAGATGGGCAGAGGCCAACAGGATGGCATTCAACAAGTCCAAGTGCCAGGGGCTGCACTTTGGCCACAGCAACCCCAGGCAGAGCTACAGGCTGGGGGCAGAGTGGCTGAGAGCTGCCAAACAGAGAGGGACCTGGGGGTGCTGATTGACAGCTGGCTAAACATGAGCCAGCAGTGTGCCCAGGTGGCCAAGAGGGCCAATGGCATCCTGGCCTGTATTAGGAACAGTGTGGCCAGCAGGAGCAGGGAGGTCATTGTGCCCCTGGACTCTGCATTGGTTAGGCCACACCTGGAGTCCTGTGTCCAGTTCTGGGCCTCTCAGTTTAAGAAGGACATTGAGACACTTGAAGGTGTCCAGAGAAGGGCAACAAGGCTGGGGAGAGGCCTTGAGCACAGCCCTGTGAGGAGAGGCTGAGGGAGCTGGGGTTGCTTAGCCTGCAGAAGAGGAGGCTCAGGGGAGACCTCATTGCCCTCTACAACTACCTGAAAGGTGGTTGTAGCCAGGAAGGGGTTGGTCTCTTCTCCCAGGCAACCAGCACCAGAACAAGGGGACACAGTCTCAAGCTGTGCCAGGGGAGGTTTAGACTCGAGGTGAGGAGAAAGTTCTTCACTGAGCGAGTCGTTCGTCATTGGGATGTGCTGCCCAGGGAGGTGGTGGAGTCCCCAGCCCTGGAGGTGCTTAGGAAGAGCCTGGCTGAGGCCCTTGGTGCCAGGGTTGAGTTGCTCAGATGGTGCTGGGGGAGAGGTTGGACTGGATGAGCTCCGAGGTCTCTTCCAACCTGGCTAATTCTATTCTATTCTATCCTATCCTATTTTATTTCCTCCCCTCCCCTCCCCTCCCCTCCCCTCCCCTCCCCTCCCCCCCCCTCCCCTCCCCTCTCCTCTCCCCTCCCCTCCTCTCCTCTCCTCTCCTCTCCTCTCCTCTCCTCTCCTCTCCTCTCCTCTCCTCTCCTCTCCTCTCCTCTCCTCTCCTCTCCTCTCCTCTCCTCTCCTCTCCTCTCCTCTCCTCTCCTCTCCTCTCCTCGAATCTCCTCTCCTCTCCTCGAATCTCCTCTCCTCGAATCTCCTCTCCTCGAATCTCCTCTCCTCGAATCTCCTCTCCTCTCCTCAAATCTCCTCTCTTCCATTCCATTCCATTCCATTCCATTCCATTCCATTCCATTCCATTCCATTCCATTCCATTCCATTCCATTCCATTCCATTCCATTCCATTCCATTCCATTCCATTCCATTCCTTTCCAGGCCTTGGTAGCATCTGCAGGCCAGCAGCACATCTGCCCACACCTGTGGGAGTCTTGCTTGACCCCTCTGATCCAACACTTGAACCACCGAAGCCTGGGCTGCAGCGAACGAAGTGTGGCCAGCAGGGCAGGGAGGGGATTCTGCCCCTCTGCTCCACTCTGCTGAGACCACAGCTGCAGCTCTGGGGTCAGCTCTGGAGCCTCTGTGCCAGGAAGGCTCTGAAGGGGCTGAAAGGTGTCCAGAGAAGGGCCATGAGGAGGAGCAGAGGGCTGGAGCTGCTCTGCTCTGGAGACAGCCTGAGAGAGTTGGGGTTGTGCAGGCTGGAGAGGAGAAGGCTCCCAGGAGACCTCATTGTGGCCTTCCAAGATCTGCAGGGGACTCAAAGAAAGCTGGGGAGGGACTTTGGAGGGTGTCAGGGAGGGATAGGAGTGGGGCAGGGTGGAGCAGAACTAGAAGTGGGGAGATTGAGATTGGCTGTGAGGAAGAAGTTGTTCCCCAGGAGGGTGGTGAGAGCCTGGCACAGGCTGCCCAGGGAGGTGGTGGGGGCTCCTAGGCTGGAGGTGTTCAAGGCCAGACTGGATGGGATCTGTGCTGGTGAGAGGTGTCCCAGCCTGTGGCAGGGGATTGGAACTGGATGAGGCTGAAGGTCCCTTCCACCCCAAGCTGCTCTGTGAAGCTGTGCTGGAAGCTGAGCACAGGTCTGCAACCCCAAGAGAGCTCTCACAGCTAGAGGCCAACAGCAAAGACACTGAGAGGAGCTGGGTGTGTGCAGGCACAGCCTCCACCAGGCTGTGCTGCCAGCCTCACCCCTGCCAGCCTCCCACCAGGCTGTGCTGCCAGCCTCACCCCTGCCAGCCTCCCACCAGGCTGTGTTGCCAGCCTCACCCCTGCCAGCCTCCCACCAGGCTGTGCTGCCAGCCTCACCCCTGCCAGCCTCCCACCAGGCTGTGCTGCCAGCCTCACCCCTGCCTGCCTCCCACCAGGCTGTGCTGCCAGCCTCACCCCTGCCTGCCTCCCACCAGGCTGTGCTGCCAGCCTCACCCCTGCCAGCCTCCCACCAGGCTGCGCTGCCAGCCTCACCCCTGCCTGCCTCCCACCAGGCTGTGCTGCCAGCCTCTCTCTGCTCCCTGCCTGGCACCCACATTAATTTTGCAGCACCCAATATTGGATCTGTTTGGTCTGAGCCCAGCCCTCCTGCAGCAGCTGAGCAGTGTGGCTCTGAGGTGGCCTCATTCTGCTCACAGCTTCACACTTCTTGGCAGAGAGGATCACAAATTAACATCCCAGGCCTGAGCCTCTGCCTGAAAGGTGACAAAGGAGAGAGAGAAACTCTTAATGGAAGGAGCTGTCACTCAAGGGCTGAGCAGCTCAGGTGGCTCAGACAGGGGAGTGCTGGCACTGCATCAGCACCTTGGCTGAGTATTAATCCTCCAGCTCCCATTGTGGGGTGAATGGAATGGAATGGAATGGAATGGAATAGAATGGAATGGAATGGAATAGAATAGAATAGAATAGAATAGAATAGAATAGAATAGAATAGAATAGAATAGAATAGAATAGAATTAACCAGGTTGGAAGAGACCTCAGAGCTTATCCAGCCCAACCTCTCCCCCAGCACCATCTGAGCAACTCAACCATGGCACCAAGGGCCTCAGCCAGGCTCTTCCTGAGCACCTCCAGGGCTGGGGACTCCACCACCTCCCTGGGCAGCACATCCCCAGGGCCAATCTCTATGGCTGGGAAGAACTTTCTCCTCACCTCCAGCCTGAACCTCCCCTGGCACAGCTTGAGACTGTGTCCTCTTGTTCTGGGGCTGGGTGCCTGGAAGCAGAGCCCAACCCCCAGCTGGCTCCAAGCTCCCTGCAGGGAGCTACAGAGAGCAAGAAGGTCTCCCCTGAGCCTCCTCTTCTGCAGGCTAAGCAACCCCAGCTCCCTCAGCCTCTCCTCCCAGGGCTGTGCTCCAGACCCCTCCCCAGCTTTGTTGCCCTTCTCTGGACACCTTCCAGCAGCTCAACCTCTTTCCTGACCTGAGGAGCCCAGAGCTGGACACAGGACTCAAGGGGTGGCCTGAGCAGTGCTGAGCACAGGGCAGAAGGACTTCCCTGCTCCTGCTGGCCACACTCTGCCTGCTGCAGGCCAGGATGCCCTTGGCCTTCTGTGCCCTTGGCACACTGCTGCCTCCTGTTCAGCTGCTCTCCACCACTCCCCCCAGGTCCCTCTGTGCCTGGCTGCTCTCAGCCACTCTGCCCCCAGCCTGTAGCACTGCCTGGGGTTGCTGTGGCCAAAGTGCAGCCCCTGGCACTTGGCTGTGTTCCATCTCCTGCCCTTGGCCTCTGCCCCTCTGCCCAGCCTGGCAAGGTCCCTCTGCAGAGCTCTCCTCCCCTCTCACAGCTCAATTCCTGCCCCCAGCTTGCTGTCAGCTGCACATTTCCTGCTGCTGGACTCCATCTCCTCCTCCAGATCATCAATGAAGATATTGACCAGGCTGGGGCCCAGCACTGATCCCTGGGGCACCCCACTGGTGCCTGGCTGCCAGCTGGCTGTGGCACCATTCCCCACCACTCTCTGGGCTCAGCCTCCAGCCAGTTCCTCACCCACCTCAGAGAGCTGCTGCCCAAGCCAGGGGCTGCCAGCTTGACCAGGAGCTTGCTGTGGGGGATGGTGGCAAAGGCCTTGCTGCAGTCCAGGCAGACTCCATCCACAGCCTGCCCCACATCCCCCAGGCAGTGCCCTGGGCATGGAAGGAGCTCAGGTTGGTCAGGCAGGACCTGCCCTGCCTGGATCCCTGCTGGCTGGGCCCTTGGCCATGCTGCCAGTGCTGTGTGACTGCACTCAGGATGCCCTGCTGCATGATCTTGCCTGGCAGAAGAGCCCAGAACAACCAGTTCAGCCTCCCAGTAAGGACCAGCACTGCTGAGACTGGCAGCTGAGCAGCATCTCAGCAGAGTGAGCACTGCACAGAGGAACAAACTCACCCAGAACAGGCACAGGCAGCACAGGAGGAGAAGGCAGCCCCATGTGGATAAACTGCTAGGCTGGGGTTGCTCCCGGCTGCGTTTCAACCAAAGCTCCCTCAGCACCTCAGTTTCCAGCTGACTTCCCTCCTGACGCTCCTGCTCTTCCCAGGGCTCCGAGTGACTCAGCTGATGCTCGGGCGGCCGCTGCAGGTCCTGCGCTGACCTCCCCGTGCTGGAAGCTCTCTCTGCGAGCAGCGCTGCGGGAGCCGTCCCGGGCTCTGCCCTGCCCCCTTGCTGCCTCCTGTTCCGCAGGCGTCCAGAGGCTCTGCAGGGGGGGCGCTCAGCGCGGCGCAGCCCTGCGCCTGCCGCAGCAGCAGCCTCGGCTTCAGCTGGGCGAGACACGTTTTGCCCGAAGCTGTAAGGCAGCTGCCCCTGGAAGCCACATAGCGCGCTGAACAGGAGGCAGCAGTGTGCCCAGGGGGCCAAGAAGGCCAAGGGCAGCCTGGCCTGCAGCAGGCAGAGTGTGGCCAGCAGGAGCAGGGAAGTCCTTCTGCCCTGTGCTCAGCACTGCTCAGGCCACCCCTTGAGTCCTGTGTCCAGCTCTGGGCTCCTCAGGTCAGGAAAGAGGTTGAGCTGCTGGAAGGTGTCCAGAGAAGGGCAACAAAGCTGGGGAGGGGTCTGGAGCACAGCCCTGGGAGGAGAGGCTGAGGGAGCTGGGGTTGCTTAGCCTGCAGAAGAGGAGGCTCAGGGGAGACCTTCTTGCTCTCTGTAGCTCCCTGCAGGGAGCTTGGAGCCAGCTGGGGGTTGGGCTCTGCTTCCAGGCACCCAGCCCCAGAACAAGAGGACACAGTCTCAAGCTGTGCCAGGGGAGGTTCAGGCTGGCGGTGAGGAGAAAGCTCTTCCCAGCCAGACAGATTGGCCCTTGGGATGTGCTGCCCAGGGAGGTGGTGGAGTCCCCATCCCTGGAGGGGTTCAAGAGGGGATTGGATGTGGCCCTTGGAGCCATGGTTTAGTTAGTCAGGAGGAGCTGGGTGCCAGGTAGTACTTGATGATCTCTGAGACCTCTCCTCACAGGGCTGTGCTCCAGACCCCTCCCCAGCCTTGTTGCCCTTCTCTGGACACGTTCAAGTGCCTCAATGTCCTTCTCAAACTCAGGAGCCCAGAACTGGACACAGGACTCCAGGTGTGGCCTCACCAGTGCTGAGCATAGGGGCATGTTAATGCTTTGTGCATGTCAAGAGGAGAACCATGGCCAGGACCATGGAGCAGAAGATCTGCTGAAGGCTGCTGACTGCACAGGGACCACCTCAGGCTTCTTACATTCCCGTTGCCAAGAAGCTACCCCTGCAGACCAGTGGAGCATGAGCCACTGAAGGCCCTCCCTGCCCCCACCTTGCACATCAGCTCTTCAGAGGAGGTGCAGCTGAGCAGCAGTTCTGATAGACTCATAGAATCAATGAGGTTGGGAAAGACCTCAGAGAGCATCAAGTCCAAGCTGGCACCCAACACCTCCTGACTAACTCAACCATGGCACCAAGTGCCACATCCAATCCCCTCCTGAACACCTCCAGGGATGGGGACTGCACCACCTCCCTGGGCAGCACATCCCAAGGGCTAACAACTCTCTCTGTGTCTTGCTCTGCTCACTGAGGTGTGGGCCAGGTGGTGACTGCAGCAGGACCTCTCCTCTGGCTGAGCTCAGGAGCATTGCTGTCTCTCGGCCGGGCAGGACACCGTTTCCTGGTCAGCCGCAGCCATTGCCTGCCCAGCTCCCATGCACACCGAAACTGGGAGGGGTGTGCTGCCAAGTGCATCAGCAGCTACCTGAGTCACAGCATCTGCTGAGTTTCTGAATCATGCTCTTAACCTTGAGCCTGGTGGGAAGCTGGAACCTGCTCCTGCTCTGTGCCGTTCTGCCTCTGCACGCCGTGGGGGCCCTGCCTGGCAGCCAGGAGCGTCACGACAGGAGCCCCCTGCTGCCACTGCCCCTCCCCACGGGCACAGCAGCAGGCAGCCCTTGCTTGCTCATGCAGAGATCACCAGCACTTAACCAAGGCATGCCCTTGGCCTGATGCTGGCTGCACAGGGCAGGCTTAGCTGTGGCAGGCAGGGCTGCTCTTCAGAGGGAGCTGAAGTAGGGCGAAGAGGTGGCCTGACAGAAAGCTTGAGACTAGACTAGACTAGATTAGACTAGACTAGATTAGATTAGACTAGACTAGACTAGACTAGACTAGATTAGACTAGACTAGATTAGATTAGACTAGACTAGACTAGACTAGATTAGACTAGACTAGAGTAGACTAGACTAGACTAGATTAGACTAGACAAGATTAGATTAGACTAGATTAGATTAGACTAGACTAGACTAGACTAGACTAGATTAGACTAGACTAGATTAGATTAGACTAGACTAGACTAGACTAGATTAGACTAGACTAGATTAGATTAGACTAGACTAGACTAGACTAGATTAGACTAGACTAGATTAGATTAGACTAGACTAGACTAGACTAGATTAGACTAGACTAGACTAGATTAGATTAGACTAGACTAGACTAGATTAGACTAGACTAGATTAGATTAGATTAGACTAGACTAGATATGACTAGACTAGATTAGATTAGACTAGACTAGACTAGACTAGACTAGAATAGAATAGAATGGAATAGAATGGAATGGAATAGAATGGAATGGAATAGAACAGAATTAGCCAGGTTGGAAGAGACCTCAGAGCTCATCCAGCCCAACCTCTCCCCCAGCACCATCTGAGCAACTCAACCCTGGCACCCAGGGCCTCAGCCAGGCTCTTCCTAAACACCTCCAGGGATGGAGACTCCACCACCTCCCTGGGCAGCACATCCCCAGGGCCAATCTCTCTTGCTGGGAAGAACTTTCTCCTCACCTCCAGCCTGAAACTCCCCGGCACAGCTTGAGACTGTGTCCTCTTGTTCTGCTGCTGGGTGCCTGGGAGCAGAGCCCAACCCCCAGCTGGCTCCAAGCTCCCTGCAGGGAGCTGCAGAGAGCAAGAAGGTCTCCCCTGAGCCTCCTCTTCTGCAGGCTAAGCAACCCCAGCTCCCTCAGCCTCTCCTGCCTGGGCTGTGCTCCAGACCCCTCCCCAGCTTTGTTGCCCTTCTCTGGACACCTTCCAGCAGCTCAACCTCTTTCCTGACCTGAGGAGCCCAGAGCTGGACACAGGACTCAAGGGGTGGCCTGAGCAGTGCTGAGCACAGGGCAGAAGGACTTCCCTGCTCCTGCTGGCCACACTCTGCCTGCTGCAGGCCAGGATGCCCTTGGCCTTCTTGGCCCCCTGGGCACACTGCTGGCTCCTGTTCAGCTGCTGTCCACCATCACCCCCAGGTCCCTCTGTGCCTGGCTGCTCTCAGCCACTCTGCCCCCAGCCTGTAGCACTGCCTGGGGTTGGTGAAGTTCAGCAAAGGCAAGCACCCTCCAGCCCCAGGGGAGTGAGGAAATCCCTCCAGCAGCAAATCAAACCCGTGATCAGGACTGGCTACAGCTGCAGCCCTGGTGCACAAGTCCAGAGCCCAGCGCTGTCCCAGGCCCAGACTAACAGACAGAGGAGTTTGTGCTGCCCTTTGTGTGCCCTTTGGCCAAGCAGCCTCCCTCCAGCAGGGCAGCAGCAGCAGCAGCCAGGAGCAGAAGCTCAGGGAGGCAGCAGGCTCTGGCTGGATCAGATGGGTGGTGACTGCAGCTTGCCCCCTGCCGTGGCTGCACCTCCACCCACGAATGACTTCAGGATTGAGAGGCAGCTCCTGCTCCTCTCAGGTCAGCACACCAAACTGAACTCAGCCCTTCAGAAGCAGCTGGTCCATTAAAAGCTGCTCTGGGGAGAGCAGTTTCTGGCAGAAAGATCAGAGAACCCTCTGAATCTCACCCTCCAGCAGGCACAGCTCAGGGGGGTGCTGGAAGAAGGAAAGCAGAACTGTGGCACTGCACAGCACCTCTGCACCTAGCAGTGGCTTCCAAGGAGCCTCAAGTCATCCCTGCACCCCTCTGCAGGGGCAAACCAAAGCAGAAACCCCCTGCCATCTGGAATTTAGCTGCTTGGGATGTGCTTACAGCTCCTGAAAAGCACCAAGACAGAGCTCCACTCTGTTGCACACCAGCCAAGAGCAGGCTCCTGCCCTGCTGCTCTTGTCAGCTGCCAGGAGGCTCTGTGCTCCACACACAATGGGGAAATGAATCACACACACAACCAGCAGCCTGCCAGGGCTGCAAGGGGGCTGCAGGAGAGCTGGGGAGGGGCTTGTGACAGAGGCATGGAGGGACAAGATGAGGGGTGAGGGCTTCAGGCTGGCAGAAGCTGGATTTAGCTCAGAGCTGAGGAGGAAATGTTTCCCCATGAGGGGGGTGAGAGACACTGGGGCAGGTTGCCCAGAGGAGTGGTGGAGGCTCCAAGCCTGGCAGTGTTGAAAACCAGGCTGGAGGAGGCCTTGAGCAACCTGGGCTCATGGAAGATGTCCCTGCCCATGGCATGGGTTGGAACTGGATGGTCTTCAAGGTCCCTTCCAACCCATTCTAGGATTCCCTGTGATGCCTCTGCCCTGCAGAGACCCTCTCTGCCACTGCCACACTCCCTTACCCAGCCTCCTTCCACAGGCAAGCCTGGGTCAGTGGCTTGAAGCAGCATTTCCCTCCACATCTGACCAGGTCCAGATGAACAGGAAAGCCACAGGGGCAGAGGCTACAGGCTGGGGGCAGAGTGGCTGCAGAGCAGCCAGGCAGAGAGGGACCTGGGGGGAGTGGTGGAGAGCAGCTGAACAGGAGGCAGCAGTGTGCCCAGGGGGCCAAGAAGGCCAAGGGCATCCTGGCCTGCAGCAGGAAGAGTGTGGCCAGCAGGAGCAGGGAAGTCCTTCTGCCCTGTGCTCAGCACTGCTCAGGCCACCCCTTGAGTCCTGTGTCCAGCTCTGGGCTCCTCAGGTCAGGAAAGAGGTTGAGCTGCTGGAAGGTGTCCAGAGAAGGGCAACAAAGCTGGGGAGGGGTCTGGAGCACAGCCCTGGGAGGAGAGGCTGAGGGAGCTGGGGTTGCTTAGCCTGCAGAAGAGGAGGCTCAGGGGAGACCTTCTTGCTCTCTACAACTCCCTGCAGGGAGGTTGGAGCCAGGTGGGGGTTGGGCTCTGCTCCCAGGCACCCAGCAGCAGAACAAGAGGCCACAGTCTCAAGCTGTGCCAGGGGAGGTTTAGGCTGGAGGTGAGGAGAAAGTTCTTCCCAGCAAGAGAGATTGGCCCTGGGGATGTGCTGCCCAGGGAGGTGGTGGAGTCCCCATCCCTGGAGGTGTTCAGGAGGGGATTGGATGCGGCCCTTGGAGCCATGATTTAGCTGTCAGGAGGTGCTGGGTGCCAGCTTGGACTTGATGCTCTCTGAGGTCTCTTCCAACCTCACTGATTCCATGCCTCTATGGAGGTGTGACCATGTATCCTGCCAGCCGGTGGGGCTGGGATGCCAGGGTCTGATGCGGTTGCCTGCCGCAAGAGGTGTGAGGAGAAGCCGCAGGACGCTCACTTGACACTGCAGCCGGCTGCCTGAGGCGGAGCAGAGCGGAGCAGGAGAGCTCCCCATGAATAAAAGACAGCCATAAGCCTCGCTCTGCCCCGAGAGCTGCGGCCGGCTGTCGGCTGCGGCCGAGGCAGGCGGCAGGGCTGGGGGCAGCAGCATCGCCTGCGGCGAGCCAGGAGCCGGCGCAGCGTGGAGCGACGCGGAAGGAGAGCGCAGAAAACGCCTCCCCTTTGCCGTCTGTGATCTCTGCCCTGGGAGAGCCATTGTCATTCACCTCCACTTAACCTGCTGAAGGGTAAGCAGCGCCGGGCAGGCGCACAGCAACCTGACTCTGCAGCCCCAAAGCAGGAGCGCTGGGGGTCGAGGTACAGCCCTCCCAGGACTACAGGCTCCCTTCTGGCTTAATCCCTGTGCCGGGAAGGATGATGCTGGAATTAGCGAGACACTGGATGTGGAAGCCCCGAGCAAAGGAAGGCGCTCAGCTGAACCACCCCCACGCCTCCCGCTCTTCCTGTGCCCCAAGGTTTCGGCCGCACGGTGTTAACCCTAACCAGCAGAGCCGCTCAGCCACCACCCCTTGGGCCCCCTTTTTACACCCCCAGGGGAGGAAGCAGAGGGCTCAGTTTTGCACGGTCCTCTGTCCTCAGTGGCTTGGCCACATCGTGCTCTCTGCTTTAAGCGAGACAACAACCAGGAGAGAGCTCCATTTACCCCTGGCCTCAGCTTACCCACCCCTCCGGGGGCCGTTCGCACGGCAGCCCCTCCCCGGGGCTGATGCTCCCCTCCCCGGGGCTGATGCTCCCCTCCCCGGGGCTGATGCTCCCCTCCCCGGAGCTGATCCTCCCCTCCCCGGGGCTGATCCTCCCCTCCCCGGGGCTGACGCTCCCCTCCCCGGGGCTGATGCTCCCCTCCCCGGGGCTGATCCTCCCCTCCCCGGGGCTGATGCTCCCCTCCCCGGACCTGATCCTCCCCTCCCCGGGGCTGACGCGCCCCTCCCCGGAGCTGATCCTCCCCTCCCCGGGGCTGACGCTCCCCTCCCCGGGGCTGAGCCTCCCCTCCCCGGGGCTGACGCTCCCCTCCCCGGGGCTGAGCCTCCCCTCCCCGGGGCTGAGCCTCCCCTCCCTGTGTTATGGCTGAGTGATTTGCAGGAGTTTTCTTCTCCCTGTGTGTGCCATGAATAATTCCAGCGCTCAGAGACTCTGCAGCTGCTCTCTCCGGGCTTGCTTTGCCGGGATTCAGGCACGTGTGCACACACACACACACACACAAGCCCTCGACAGGCAGAGTGACAACTCCAGGAAGATCCAACCCATTTCATTTATTCCCTGGCAGATAGCCCTGGGTCATGTCTGGCATGCCAGCTTACCAAATGGGGCGTTTCAAAGCCGCAGGGAAGCCAGAAGCAGCAAAGCCAGCTGAGGAGATAGGGGTCTGGCTCTGCTGGGCTGAGCTGCCCCAGCTCTGCTCTCCCAGCACCCTGTCCTGGCCCTCCAAACCCCACAGGTAAGAGAGGCCACCGAGAGATCCTCTCCACAGGGGCAGAGCAGCAGGGACCAGCAGAGGCAGGGCTGCCTGAAGAAGGCTTCAGGGGCAATAAATGGAGAAGAGCTCCATTAGGGTGTCAGGGAATGATGGGACCAGGGGGGCAATGGAAACAAAAGAAGAAATGGGGAGATTCAGGTTGGATGTGAGGAAGAAGTTCTCCCCCATGAGGGTGGTGAGAAGCTGGCAGAGAGGTGGTGGCAGCCTCATCCCTGGAGGGTTTTGCAGCCAGGCTGGAGGTGGCTGTGAGCAACCTGCTGCGGTGTGAGGTGTCCCTGCCCATGGCAGGGGGGTTGGGGCTGGCTGAGCCTTGAGGTCCCTTCCAACCCTGACACTTCTCTGATTCTGTGATTTCCTAAGTCAGCAACTGCAGCTCTGGGGCTTTGCTTCCTCTCTGGCCATTTACTGCAGCTCCTGTTTGCATTTCTCACTGCCAATCCTCTCCACAGCCCTAATCATCCCTTTTTTGGTTAGTTTTGTTCTGTGCCTTGCTGTCCTGAGATGGAAATGGATTCTCACTGCTGCAACCACCCCAAACAGCTTCCTGCACCTGAGCATAAAACCCCACAGCCCAGCAAGGGTACAAAAGCCTGACCTGCACAGAATCATAGAATCAATCAGGTTGGAAGAGACCTCGGAGATCATCAAGTCCAAGCTGGCACCCAGCACCTCCTGACTAACTAAACCATGGCTCCAAGTGCCACATCCAATCCCCTCTTGAACACCTCCAGGGCTGGGGACTCCACCACCTCCCTGGGCAGCACATCCCAAGGGCCAACCTCTCTGGCTGGCAAGAACTTTCTCCTCACCTCCAGCCTAAACCTCCCCTGGCACAGCTTGAGACTGTGTCGTCTTGTTCTGGGGCTGGGTGCCTGGCAGAAGAGCCCAACCCCCACCTGGCTCCAACCTCCCTGCAGGGAGCTGCAGAGAGCAAGAAGGTCTCCCCTGAGCCTCCTCTCCTGCAGGCTAAGCAACCCCAGCTCCCTCAGCCTCTCTTCCCAGGGCTGTGCTCCAGACCCCTCCCCAGCTTTGTTGCCCTTCTCTGGACACCTTCCAGCAGCTCAACCTCTTTCCTGACCTGAGGAGCCCAGAGCTGGACACAGGACTCCAGGGGTGGCCTGAGCAGTGCTGAGCACAGGGCACAAGGACTTCCCTGCTCCTGCTGGCCACACTGCCTGCTGCAGGCCAGGATGCCCTTGGCCTTCTTGGCCCCCTGGGCACACTGCTGGCTGAAGTTAAACTAACAGAGCCTGGGAGTGGAGAAGGCCAGCCTCAGAAAGCCCTGCCTGAGAGCAAAGTTCAGCAGCAGAACTGCAATTTAACTTTTATTCCCTCTGCTGCTGGCTGGGAACAAAGCCTGGGCACAGAGCGATGCCTCCCAAACATCTGAGCGCAGAGCAAGCTCTCCCCAGCTCCCAGCCTGATGCTTCACCTGGGCACAATTGCTGCAAGTGTCTAATAAAAAGCTGAATCCGTGGATGTTAGCTCTGTGCTACCACTCTGGAATGGGCAGCCAGGGAGAGGCTGCAGGCTTCCACCAACCAGGGCTGGAAAGCCTCAGCTGAAGAACCCTGTTTAATTTGGGAGCTACAGGCTGGATCCACAATCTTGGCTCCTCTGTAATTAAGGAAGGAGCTAATTGCTTGCTGCCAAGGGTTCATCTGGACCCTTGTTAAACCTTACCCAGAAATCAGGCTCCACTGTTTCCACTTTCAGCTGGCATTTCGGGGGGGGGAGGCTGCCCAACCACTCCCTTGCCATATGCAGGAGATGTTTTCTCACAAAGCAGGCTGAAGAGCAAGCAGAGCAAAAATATCTCAGCCCTTCCATTGTTCCTCCCCCACCCCCTGATCTCACTGGCTTGTTCCAGACAAGAAACTTCCTTTAATAAAAAGTCTGCATTGTGTCCAGCACAGAATATTTTAAGATCTGCTTGGAGCCTTTGGGTGCCCCCGAGGCAAAAAGGAACAATCCACAAACCCCAGCAGTCGGCGGCGAAGATTGCTCTGTGCGATGCACTCCGAGAGGGAATGTGCAGCCTGAACCTTCCTGGAGGGAGACTGGGGGCACAAATCCAGCCCCTGCCAGAGGGGGAAGGAGAGCGAGCCGGGGAGCCCTCACAGCCAGACCAGAGCTCCTGGGGCACAGCCTGCCTGACCTGCACAGGGCACACGAGCCGCTCAGCTCCACACCCCACGGCGGCTGGCACCGGGGCGGCTGGCACCGGGGCGGCTGACCTGTGCTGGCAGCTCCTGAACCACCCTTGGTGGGTGCAGGCTTTACCGTGGGGGTGCTGAGAACACGAATCGTGGGTACAATCCTGCTCCTCTTTCCTAAGCAGCTCTGAGACAAGAGGGTCCCTGCCCGCCTGGGACTGCGCAGCCTGAGGCTGCTCTATCGCCTTCCCCCTGCGGCTCCCCAGCAGCTCACAGCCGGTCAGCTTTGCACACCCCTGCAGGCAGAGCAGGGCTCTCTGCAGGGAGCCCACACCATGGGGGGCTTGGGTTGGCTTCTTTCAGCGAGCCAGCCCCAGCCTGTTCGCACAGGTCCCCGCCTGTGAGTTCTGAGGGTGCTGTGCGCGGCAGCTGCCTTGCAGCAGCCGCCGAAGTCTGACCCAGCGAGGACCGAGGAGCAGAGCCGCTGGCAGCAGCGGCACCACCGGCTGAGCTCCTTCAGCAGCCCACAGCGGCCAGGCCCCCACCGACAGCCGGCAGCGGGCACCGGGGCTCTGCCAGCGCCGTTCGGGCACACGGCAGCGGTATCTCCGCTCGCCCCTTCCCGACCCCGATGACTCCGGCGAGCTTCCCGGTGGGAACACTAAGAGAAGCAGCCAGAAGAGGTCCTCCTTCATACAGCGATGCCGCCGCAGCTCAGGTGCGGCTGCTCTGCCAGTCTCAGGGGTGCAGGGATGGCAGGAGCAAGGCAGCATGGCAGCGTGCTTCCATGCCAAGGGGGGACGTGGGAGCTTTACTGTCAGGCTGTGCTTGATGGAAGAAGACTGCAGGGATGAGTAAAGTTCATGGATTCACAGACTGGAGCAGGTTGGAAGGGGCCCCCCAAAGGGCATCCTGTCCAACCCCCCTGCAGGCAGCAGGGACAGCTCCAGCCAGAGCAGGCTGCCCAGGGCCACAGCCAGGCTGAGCCTGGATGGCTGCAGGGATGGAGCCTCCAGCCCCTCCCTGGGCAGCCTGTGCCAGTGCCTCCCCAGCCTCCCTGTGCAGAGCTTCCTCCTGATGGCCAAGCTGCCTCTGCCCTGCTCCATTTCCAAACCACTGCCCCTTGGCCTGTCCCCTGCTGAGCAGTCCCACCCCAGCCTGCCTGCAGCTCCCCTGCAGACAGCAAAACACAAGGCTCTAAGGTCTCTTCTCTAGGCTGAACAAGCCCAGAGACAGAGAGGAAACAGCCTGTGTGAAGGGAGACTAAAATAGTACTTTGTAATTCAGAGAGCTGCTGAGACTGACAGAAATCTAAATACAAAGAAGAGTGAGGAAGGAATCCTTATTTATGTCTCTGCTGTCATGCAGCAGGTTTCAACACAAAGGAAAACCAAGGGGAAAGGAAAAATCTCCAGCTCATCCTTTATTACTCTCCTAAACTCGGTGTGTGATTCAGATTTGGAAGGGAACATTGCCACAAGAGGCCAGAGAGGCCAGATTTGCAAGTGCTAAAAGGCTCAACAGCAAATCATTTCCTCAAGGCAGGCTGAGAGCTTGGAACCAGTTCAGGCAGCCCCTGACAGCTGTTTGCTGGAGCCTGGAAGGAGCACAGCCTTCAGCCCTGCCCCTCAGCTCCTCACCCAGCACTCACAGCAGCAGGGGGAATAGAAAACAGAATGGGAGAGAATTAACCAGGTTGGAAAAGACCTCAGAGCTCATCCAGTCCAACCTCTCCCCCAGCACCATCTGAGCAACTCAACCCTGGCACCAAGGGCCTCAGCCAGGCTCTTCCTAAACACCTCCAGGGATGGGGACTCCACCACCTCCCTGGGCAGCACATCCCCAGGGCCAATCTCTCTTTCTATGAATAATTTCTTCCTCACCTCCAGCCTGAACCTCCCCTGGCACAGCTTGAGACTGTGGCCTCTTGTTCTGCTGCTGGGGGCCTGGGAGCAGAGCCCAACCCCCAGCTGGCTCCAACCTCCCTGCAGGGAGTTGCAGAGAGCAAGAAGGTCTCCCCTGAGCCTCCTCTTCTGCAGGCTAAGCAACCCCAGCTCCCTCAGGCTCTCCTCCCAGGGCTGTGCCCCAGACCCCTCCCCAGCTTTGTTGCCCTTCTCTGGACACCTTCCAGCAGCTCAACCTCTTTCCTGACCTGAGGAGCCCAGAGCTGGACACAGGACTCAAGGGGTGGCCTGAGCAGTGCTGAGCACAGGGCACAAGGACTTCCCTGCTCCTGCTGGCCACACTCTGCCTGCTGCAGGCCAGGATGCCCTTGGCCTTCTTGGCCCCCTGGGCACACTGCTGCCTCCTGTTCAGCTGCTCTCCCCCACTGCCCCCAGGTCCCTCTCTGCCTGGCTGCTCTCAGCCACTCTGCCCCCAGCCTGTAGCACTGCCTGGGGTTGCTGTGGCCAAAGTGCAGCCCCTGGCACTTGGCTGTGTTCAATCTCCTGCCCTTGGCCTCTGCCCCTCTGCCCAGCCTGTCCAGGTCCCTCTGCAGAGCTCTCCTCCCCTCTCACAGCTCAACTCCTGCCCCCAGCTTGCTGTCAGCTGCACATTTCCTGCTGCTGGACTCCATCCCCTCCTCCAGATCCTCAATGAAGATATTGACCAGGCTGGGGCCCAGCACTGATCCCTGGGGCACCCCACTGGTGCCTGGCTGCCAGCTGGCTGTGGCACCATTCCCCACCACTCTCTGGGCTCAGCCTCCAGCCAGTTCCTCACCCAGCTCAGAGTGCAAGGATACAAGGCTAGAAAGGGCTTTGGTCTGACCCAGGACATGGAGCAACCTGCTCCACCTCTTCCCAGAGCAGAGCTGCACCAGCTGTGGATTTGGTAGGAGCCCTCTGGGCCAGAGCAATTCTGGCAGGCCCTGTTGCCCACAGCAGAGTAAAGAAGGCAACAAATTGAAGAGCTGGAAGCCCTGGGGCAGGCGGGGGGGGGGGGGGGAGGGACACAAGCAAAGGAACTCCTGAAGATCTTTTAGGCACCGACTTTGTCGGGCAAGATGGGAGCCTTGCAACCTCCTGCCAGCAAAATCAGGCAGCAGGAGGGACAAAAGGGGCACTCCTCGGGGCTCTCCGTGGCTCCTCTAGCATCCAAGCTTAGTCCTGCTGCCTGATTCCTCCTACTGCCTCGCCCTGTAGCAGGAGAAGGAGCTCCCTCTACTATGATTCGCAGGGAGGAGCAGTTACCCATCCCCGCTGCACCGGGAGGGGGCTGGGGAGGTCTGGTTCCAAGCCTCTTTCACAAGATGCCTGGTGTTAATTAATAACATCTGAGCCCCCAAGTAATGAATCCATCCTGCCAGACACTTGCACCTCTTTAGAAACATGACTCTTGGAACAGATTCATGCCCTGCACACGCATGGACTCTCCAAACACATTGGGGAGTTCAGAGGCACAGAAGGGGGTGGGGGGTGGATTTATATACGTGTGCATTTAAAAGAGCTGAAAAGGGAGAGGGAGCTGAAAACCCTCGCTTGTGGGTGCCTGAATCCAACAGACCATTAGCTGGGAAGGACGAACCCTGCTGAGGGGACCCTGAGGTGTTTAGGACTGCCCTGCTCTCGGTGTGCTGCTCGAGAGCTGAAGGGCTCACAGAAGGATGCTTCGCTGGCGGCTCTTTGCTCAGACCCGTTCCAAGCATCATCCACCCTGCTTTCCTGCCTCCCTTGAGAACAGCTTAGCCCAAAGCTCACCCATTTCAGGTGCTTTGCAACTGCTTACCGCAGTCTCTGCTCCAGGTTTGCTTAGACAGCATCCCAGAGGGCAGGACTTCGAGCGCTCCTCTGCCTCCTCTTGAGTTATTCCAAAGGAATTCTTCCGACGATCGAGAGGAGACTCAGGTTTCTCCTCTTCCACTCCTAATTCTCTGTATAAATATTCGGAAGCCTCTGCTTATTTCTTAGGGCCCCTGACGTGAAGTGATGCAGCAGGCTCAGAAAGGACATTGCTCAGGAGCCACCCGAACTCTTCTGCCCAAGTCCTGCGTGGCAATCGAGGGCGATTTCCCGCAGAGCTCCCCTGACAGGCTGGCTCATTTAAAGCCTGAACTGCGATGATTGCTTCCTATCAGCCACTCGCCTCCTTATTCATCTCTTTATGGTGCTGCAGACCCTTACAAGTGCCCAAGCTGGCCAATAAAGGGACTCGGCTCCTTGCAAGGACGCTAGAGAGAACACAAACATCTCCCCTCAGCCTGCTGGGAAGGTCTGGCTGTAACTGAGAGCTACCATTACCGTCCTAGGACTTCCTGAAGCCATTTTTGCAGACAAAACCAGATCCAGTTAGGACAAAGAAACAAAGCAGCAGAACAAGCCAATTAAATTGCTGTCTAATCATCTCCTGCAAAGGTCTTAAGAGTTATGAAACAGAAGATCTAGGGGGAAGAAAACAGAAAACAACCCACCCCACCCCACCGCAGGCTAATGAAATCTTGCTCGGGTTCTTTGAACCCATTCCTTCACAGCCTAAATCCCCAAGCTTAAGAGCCCCTGAGCACGAAGCATTAACTGCCGAAGGCATTTTGAGAGCGGTAGGGCAGCACTGAAGAGGGGAAGCAGCAGCCCGGAGGTTTCGCTCAAGCAGGCCAGCTGAAGCTGCACATTCCTCTAGGGCTTCCTTCCCTTCACGATGTGCATCAGATAAAGGAACAAACAAGCAGTGAGCCTGCCGTGCCTGCTTCCCTGCCAGCAGCTCGCTCCCGTGGACGCTGTGCTCCACAGCAGATCAGTCTTTAGCTAGCTGCTCGCCCCGGAAGGCTTGATAAAGAGAGAGAGCTGCACAGACACAGGCTGGATCAAACATCCTCTGTTCCAGGCAGAGAGCCCCTGAACGCAAGGGTTTGCTGTAGTAAAGGCTGGAGCCAAGGCTCACCCTCCAGCCACGCAGACAGCTTGAACCTGCGCACACAAAGCAGGTACCAGCAGGGCGAGGCAGGTTTGTGTTCCGAGAGAACAGCTGAGCAGGATGCTGGCATTGCCACACGGAGAGAGGATGCAGAAGCACTTGGGGCAAGGCAGCTCCAGAGATCCATTTACAGTTAGGAGAGCGGGGAGGGGAGGAGAGGAGGGGAGGGGGGAAGGATCTGAACAGCACTGATGCTCTCTTCCCCAAAAGCATCAGGAATTGTACTTTCACGAGGCAAGGATGAGCTTAAACCTTTGTACTTTCACGAGACAAAGACGAGCTTAAAGCCGGCTGTGTGTTTTTGTTCAAGGGAAGTACAAGAGGGTGGAAAACTCAGCTGGCTGCTGGCGGAGAGCTTCACTCCTCGTCCTTGGAAGTGTTTAGAAAGAGCCTGGATGAGGCACTTAGTGCCACGGTTTAGCCGATTAGATTGGTGTGGGGTGACAGGTTGGACTCGATGGTCTCAAAGGTCTTTTCCAACCTGGTTCATTCTGCGAGGGCCTTGCAAGTCTCCCTGTGACAGGGCAGCTGCCTGCACCAGCAGCTGGGGTGCTGTGAGGAGGAGGAGGAGGAGGAGGAGGAGGAGGAGGAGGAGGAGGAGGAGGAGGAGGAGGAGGTGGAGGAGGAGGAGGAGGAGGAAGAGGAGGAGGAGGGGGAAGAGGAGGAGGAGGAGGAGGAGGGGGAGAGCAAGGAGCTGCAGAAGCCGTGCGCTGCCCTGTCCCCCGGTGCTGGATGCTTCTGCGTCAGCCTGGCTTTCATCAGAGGTTTACTCAACCAGCTGCTGGCAGCCACAGCCGCGGCTGCCGGAGTCCCGGGCGGGCAGCCCTGCGCTTGGCCACCGCGGGGACGCTCCGCGCCTCGGAGCCCGGCGCCCTGGGAGAGAGCGAGCGGCTGCTGCGAGCGGCTGCTGGGAAGAAACCCATCCCTAACTCTGCTACAGCACAGCCCTCCCTCTCCCCCCCCCTCCCCCGCCACCCCCTCAAGGTTTGATTGATTCTCCACATTAAACCCCAAAAAGCTACCGCCAATATTTGAGGGATGAGCTCGCTGCTTGCGGGAGAGAAGCTGCGCTGGAGGAGCCTGTGTGGGAGGCTGTGATCGCAGCTAATGATATGCTTTGAGCTGCTCGTCGGCGTGGAAGCATTCATCACCATTCATCTGCTGCTCCTCCAGACACCCATTGATAAAAAGCAACCACGGCAGCGCTGGCAGGAGGCACGCAGTGCCCCCCCCCCAGCCCCTCAGGAGGCCGTGGTGATCATAGAATTGTCAGGGCTGGAAGGGACCTCAAGGCTCAGCCAGTCCCAGCCCCCCTGCCATGGGCAGGGACACCTCACACCGCAGCAGGTTGCTCACAGCCACCTCCAGCCTGGCTGCAAACACCTCCAGGCAGGAGGTTGCCACCACCTCCCTGGGCAGCCTGTGCCAGGCTCTCACCACCCTCATGGGGAACAACTTCTTCCTCACAAGCCAATCTGAATCTCCCCATTTCTAGCTTGGATCCCCCCACTCCTGTCACTCCCTGGCACCCTCAAAAGTTCTTTCCCAGCTTTCTTGGAGTCCCTTTCAGATCCTGGAAGGCCACAATTAGGTCTCCTCAGAGCCTTCCCTTCTCCAGACTGAACATCACCAGCTCCCTCAGTCTGTGCTCACAGCAGAGCAGCTCCAGCCCTCTGCTCCTCCTCGTGGCCCTGCTCTGGACACCTTCCAGCACATCCCTCCAGAGCAAAAGCAGCCACAGCTATCATGTGGGACAGAGCCATGCTGGTGCCTGGAGTCATGCAACCCACTCTGCATGCCACCACACAGCAGGGCTGGCAGCAGGCAGCACAGGTTTAAGTCTTGGCTAGCTTCAGAGATTCATGGAATGGGCTGGGTTGGAAGGGACCTTGAATATCACCCAGTTCCAACCCCAGCAGCATTGGCAGGGACACTTCCCACTAGCCCAGGCTGCTCCAGGCCTCATCCAGCCCGGCCTTGACCACCTGGATCTGAGTGCTTTGTTTTCCAAGGGGGGCTAACATCACTCAGGATCAAACTCCAAATCAGAAAGATGGGGGGGGAGGGGGGCAGGAGGGATGGTGGTTGGCAACCTGGGAAGTGTTTGGACCTCTGTTAAAGCTTCCCTTTTCAGCTGGCAGGAGCACAGGTTCTACTCATGCCCAAGAGAAGATCCTCTCCAAACCGTCCTCAGCAGCCTCCCTGTTCCTAGATGCCACTGTCACCAGGAGTGGCACAGCCTCCCCCCACGTGGCTGTGGCTTCTAGCACACATCTCCTGATGTCTCAGCTCACTCCTGCTCCTTGCACTGCCTCTGACCTCTTCCCAGCAGACCAAGCAGCCAGGCTGTTACCTCATTGCTTGCCCAACCTTCTACGTGCTCCAAGAGGCTTCCCCACGAGCCTGCTGCTCTCTCTGATGGAGCAACCTCGGCTCCTTCAACCATCCCAAGTCAGAGACATTTGCCAGGCCTCTGGCCTCTCTCCTTAGCCCTGGCTGGGTTCTCTGCTGCTTCTCCAGACCTCCCCTGAAGTGCACCACCCCAGCTTAGGAACAAAGCCTGAGCTAAAGCACTTGAGCCCCATGTGACTCAATTTTAAGCCCCACCAGATTAAAATCTGTTGGATCAGGTTCTGCAGCAGGATGTGATGCTGGGGGGGGGGGGGGGGGGGGGGGAGGGCTGGAGTGCAGGGTCAGAAACCCAGCAGGAGTGCAATGGATAGGGACAAGCTGGAGATGGGGGCAGGAGGGCATGGGCTGGGCAGAGAGGCAGCCAGCTCAAACACACAACAGGCTCAGCAGCAGCTCTGCACCGGCTTCCAGCAGGGGAGAGAGGGCTTCAAAGGCAGCAGGTGGCCTCTTGCTGTCCCCTGGACAGCTCAGGGAGCAACAGGCTCCCCAGGCAGCAAGGGAGGCAAGGGGAAAGTTCCAACAGCAAGTGCAGTGAAATCCTGCACTTGATCTGGGGTGAGGAGGGGAGGTTGGGGAATTTCATCCGCCACAGGCATGTGGGGGCAGATTGGACAAGCCTCTGTCAAAAAGAAGCAAGGCAGCAGCCATGACTCCCACTTTGGGGAGGGGGAGGGTGTGGAGGTGTGGATTAAACCCAGGTCCTCCCTGCCCCTTTGCTCCCATCCCTCAGGGCTGAAAACATGGCACATCCCCAGAGCCAGCCTCTGGAGAACCCCCTGAGAGGAGCTCCTTCAGCTGCTGGGAGGTGCTGTGGCTGCTCCCAGCCAGCCCCACACCTGCTCTGGAGCAGAGATTCCCTCCAGGCTGTGTGTCCTGCCTGCTCTGGAGCAGAGATCCCTCCAGGCTGTGTGTCCTGCCTGCTCTGGAGCAGAGATTCCCTCCAGGCTGTGTGTCCTGCCTGCTCTGGAGCAGAGATTCCCTCCAGGCTGTGTGTCCTGCCTGCTCTGGAGCAGAGATTCCCTCCAGGCTGTGTGTCCTGCCTGCTGTGGAGCAGAGATTCCCTCCAGGCTGTGTGTCCTGCCTGCTCTGGAGCAGAGATTCCCTCCAGGCTGTGTGTCCTGCCTGCTCTGGAGCAGAGATTCCCTCCAGGCTGTGTGTCCTGCCTGCTCTGGAGCAGATTCCCTCCAGGCTGTGTGTCCTGCCTGCTGTGGAGCAGAGATTCCCTCCAGGCTGTGTGTCCTGCCTGCTCTGGAGCAGAGATTCCCTCCAGGCTGTGTGTCCTGCCTGCTCTGGAGCAGAGATTCCCTCCAGGCTGTGTGTCCTGCCTGCTGTGGAGCAGAGATTCCCTCCAGGCTGTTTGTCCTGCCTGCTGTGGAGCAGAGATTCCCTCCAGGCTGTGTGTCCTGCCTGCTGTGGAGCAGATTCCCTCCAGGCTGTGTGTCCTGCCTGCTGTGGAGCAGAGATTCCCTCCAGGCTGTGTGTCCTGCCTGCTCTGGAGCAGAGATTCCCTCCAGGCTGTGTGTCCTGCCTGCTCTGGAGCAGAGATTCCCTCGAGGCTGTGTCCTGCCTGCTCTGGAGCAGAGATTCCCTCCAGGCTGTGTGTCCTGCCTGCTCTGGAGCAGATTCCCTCCAGGCTGTGTGTCCTGCCTGCTCTGGAGCAGAGATTCCCTCCAGGCTGTGTGTCCTGCCTGCTGTGGAGCAGAGATTCCCTCCAGGCTGTGTCCTGCCTGCTGTGGAGCAGATTCCCTCCAGGCTGTGTGTCCTGCCTGCTCTGGAGCAGAGATTCCCTCCAGGCTGTGTGTCCTGCCTGCTCTGGAGCAGAGATTCCCTCCAGGCTGTGTGTCCTGCCTGCTGTGGAGCAGAGATTCCCTCCAGGCTGTGTGTCCTGCCTGCTCTGGAGCAGAGATTCCCTCCAGGCTGTGTGTCCTGCCTGCTGTGGAGCAGAGATTCCCTCCAGGCTGTTTGTCCTGCCTGCTGTGGAGCAGAGATTCCCTCCAGGCTGTGTGTCCTGCCTGCTGTGGAGCAGATTCCCTCCAGGCTGTGTGTCCTGCCTGCTGTGGAGCAGAGATTCCCTCCAGGCTGTGTGTCCTGCCTGCTGTGGAGCAGAGATTCCCTCCAGGCTGTGTGTCCTGCCTGCTCTGGAGCAGATTCCCTCCAGGCTGTGTGTCCTGCCTGCTGTGGAGCAGATTCCCTCCAGGCTGTGTGTCCTGCCTGCTCTGGAGCAGAGATTCCCTCCAGGCTGTGTGTCCTGCCTGCTGTGGAGCAGAGATTCCCTCCAGGCTGTGTCCTGCCTGCTCTGGAGCAGAGATTCCCTCCAGGCTGTGTGTCCTGCCTGCTCTGGAGCAGATTCCCTCCAGGCTGTGTGTCCTGCCTGCTGTGGAGCAGAGATTCCCTCCAGGCTGTGTGTCCTGCCTGCTGTGGAGCAGAGATTCCATCCAGGCTGTGTGTCCTGCCTGCTCTGGAGCAGAGATTCCCTCCAGGCTGTGTGTCCTGCCTGCTGTGGAGCAGAGATTCCCTCCAGGCTGTGTGTCCTGCCTGCTCTGGAGCAGAGATTCCCTCCAGGCTGTGTGTCCTGCCTGCTCTGGAGCAGAGATTCCCTCCAGGCTGTGTGTCCTGCCTGCTCTGGAGCAGAGATTCCCTCCAGGCTGTGTGTCCTGCCTGCTGTGGAGCAGAGATTCCCTCCAGGCTGTGTGTCCTGCCTGCTCTGGAGCAGAGATTCCCTCCAGGCTGTGTGTCCTGCCTGCTCTGGAGCAGAGATTCCCTCCAGGCTGTGTGTCCTGCCTGCTCTGGAGCAGAGATTCCCTCCAGGCTGTGTGTCCTGCCTGCTCTGGAGCAGAGATTCCCTCCAGGCTGTGTGTCCTGCCTGCTCTGGAGCAGAGATTCCCTCCAGGCTGTGTTTCCTGCCTGCTGTGGAGCAGAGATTCCCTCCAGGCTGTGTTTCCTGCCTGCTGTGGAGCAGAGATTCCCTCCAGGCTGTGTGTCCTGCCTGCTCTGGAGCAGAGATTCCCTCCAGGCTGTGTGTCCTGCCTGCTGTGGAGCAGATTCCCTCCAGGCTGTGTGTCCTGCCTGCTGTGGAGCAGAGATTCCCTCCAGGCTGTGTGTCCTGCCTGCTGTGGAGCAGAGATTCCCTCAAGGCTGTGTGTCCTGCCTGCTCTGGAGCAGAGATTCCTTCCAGGCTGTGTGTCCTGCCTGCTCTGGAGCAGAGATTCCCTCCAGGCTGTGTGTCCTGCCTGCTGTGGAGCAGAGATTCCCTCCAGGCTGTGTGTCCTGCCTGCTGTGGAGCAGAGATTCCCTCCAGGCTGTGTGTCCTGCCTGCTGTGGAGCAGAGATTCCCTCCAGGCTGTGTGTCCTGCCTGCTCTGGAGCAGATTCCCTCCAGGCTGTGTGTCCTGCCTGCTGTGGAGCAGAGATTCCCTCCAGGCTGTGTGTCCTGCCTGCTCTGGAGCAGAGATTCCCTCCAGGCTGTGTGTCCTGCCTGCTGTGGAGCAGAGATTCCCTCCAGGCTGTGTGTCCTGCCTGCTCTGGAGCAGAGATTCCCTCCAGGCTGTGTGTCCTGCCTGCTGTGGAGCAGAGATTCCCTCCAGGCTGTGTGTCCTGCCTGCTCTGGAGCAGAGATTCCCTCCAGGCTGTGTGTCCTGCCTGCTCTGGAGCAGAGATTCCCTCCAGGCTGTGTGTCCTGCCTGCTCTGGAGCAGAGATTCCCTCCAGGCTGTGTCCTGCCTGCTCTGGAGCAGAGATTCCCTCCAGGCTGTGTGTCCTGCCTGCTGTGGAGCAGAGATTCCCTCCAGGCTGTGTGTCCTGCCTGCTCTGGAGCAGAGATTTCCTCCAGGCTGTGTGTCCTGCCTGCTGTGGAGCAGAGATTCCCTCCAGGCTGTGTGTCCTGCCTGCTGTGGAGCAGAGATTCCCTCCAGGCTGGTGTGTCCTGCCTGCTCTGGAGCAGAGATTCCCTCCAGGCTGTGTGTCCTGCCTGCTGTGGAGCAGAGATTCCCTCCAGGCTGTGTGTCCTGCCTGCTGTGGAGCAGATTCCCTCCAGGCTGTGTGTCCTGCCTGCTCTGGAGCAGAGATTCCCTCCAGCTGTGTGTCCTGCCTGCTGTGGAGCAGAGATTCCTCCAGGCTGTGTGTCCTGCCTGCTCTGGAGCAGAGATTCCCTCCAGGCTGTGTGTCCTGCCTGCTCTGGAGCAGAGATTCCCTCCAGGCTGTGTGTCCTGCCTGCTGTGGGAGCAGAGATTCCCTCCAGGCTGTGTGTCCTGCCTGCTGTGGAGCAGAGATTCCCTCCAGGCTGTGTGTCCTGCCTGCTCCTGGAGCAGATTCCCTCCAGGCTGTGTGTCCTGCCTGCTCTGGAGCAGAGATCCCTCCAGGCTGTGTGTCCTGCCTGCTCTGGAGCAGAGATTCCCTCCAGGCTGTGTGTCCTGCCTGCTCTGGAGCAGAGATTCCCTCCAGGCTGTGTGTCCTGCCTGCTGTGGAGCAGATTCCCTCCAGGCTGTGTGTCCTGCCTGCTGTGGAGCAGAGATTCCCTCCAGGCTGTGTGTCCTGCCTGCTCTGGAGCAGAGATTCCCTCCAGGCTGTGTGTCCTGCCTGCTCTGGAGCAGAGATCCCTCCAGGCTGTGTGTCCTGCCTGCTGTGGAGCAGAGATTCCCTCCAGGCTGTGTGTCCTGCCTGCTGTGGAGCAGAGATTCCATCCAGGCTGTGTGTCCTGCCTGCTCTGGAGCAGAGATTCCCTCCAGGCTGTGTGTCCTGCCTGCTCTGGAGCAGAGATTCCCTCCAGGCTGTGTGTCCCTGCCTGCTCTGGAGCAGAGATTCCCTCCAGGCTGTGTGTCCTGCCTGCTGTGGAGCAGAGATTCCCTCCAGGCTGTGTGTCCTGCCTGCTCTGGAGCAGAGATTCCCTCCAGGCTGTGTGTCCTGCCTGCTCTGGAGCGAGATTCCCTCCAGGCTGTGTGTCCTGCCTGCTCTGGAGCAGAGATTCCCTCCAGGCTGTGTGTCCTGCCTGCTCTGGAGCAGAGATTCCCTCCAGGCTGTGTGTCCTGCCTGCTGTGGAGCAGAGATTCCCTCCAGGCTGTGTGTCCTGCCTGCTGTGGAGCAGATTCCCTCCAGGCTGTGTGTCCTGCCTGCTGTGGAGCAGAGATTCCCTCCAGGCTGTGTGTCCTGCCTGCTCTGGAGCAGAGATTCCCTCCAGGCTGTGTGTCCTGCCTGCTCTGGAGCAGATTCCCTCCAGGCTGTGTGTCCTGCCTGCTCTGGAGCAGAGATTCCCTCCAGGCTGTGTGTCCTGCCTGCTCTGGAGCAGAGATTCCCTCCAGGCTGTGTGTCCTGCCTGCTCTGGAGCAGATTCCCTCCAGGCTGTGTGTCCTGCCTGCTGTGGAGCAGAGATTCCCTCCAGGCTGTGTCCTGCCTGCTGTGGAGCAGAGATTTCCTCCAGGCTGTGTGTCCTGCCTGCTGTGGAGCAGAGATTCCCTCCAGGCTGTGTGTCCTGCCTGCTCTGGAGCAGAGATTCCCTCCAGGCTGTGTGTCCTGCCTGCTCTGGAGCAGAGATTCCCTCCAGGCTCTGTGTCCTGCCTGCTGTGGAGCAGATTCCCTCCAGGCTGTGTGTCCTGCCTGCTGTGGAGCAGATTCCCTCCAGGCTGTGTGTCCTGCCTGCTCTGGAGCAGAGATTCCCTCCAGGCTGTGTGTCCTGCCTGCTCTGGAGCAGAGATTCCCTCCAGGCTGTGTGTCCTGCCTGCTGTGGAGCAGAGATTCCCTCCAGGCTGTGTGTCCTGCCTGCTGTGGAGCAGAGATTCCCTCCAGGCTGTGTGTCCTGCCTGCTCTGGAGCAGAGATTCCCTCCAGGCTGTGTGTCCTGCCTGCTCTGGAGCAGAGATTCCCTCCAGGCTGTGTGTCCTGCCTGCTCTGGAGCAGAGATTCCCTCCAGGCTGTGTGTCCTGCCTGCTCTGGAGCAGAGATTCCCTCCAGGCTGTGTGTCCTGCCTGCTGTGGAGCAGAGATTCCCTCCAGGCTGTGTGTCCTGCCTGCTCTGGAGCAGAGATCCCCTCCAGGCTGTGTGTCCTGCCTGCTCTGGAGCAGAGATTCCCTCCAGGCTGTGTGTCCTGCCTGCTGTGGAGCAGAGATTCCCTCCAGGCTGTGTGTCCTGCCTGCTGTGGAGCAGAGATTCCCTCCAGGCTGTGTGTCCTGCCTGCTCTGGAGCAGATTCCCTCCAGGCTGTGTGTCCTGCCTGCTGTGGAGCAGAGATTCCCTCCAGGCTGTGTGTCCTGCCTGCTCTGGAGCAGAGATTCCCTCCAGGCTGTGTGTCCTGCCTGCTCTGGAGCAGAGATTCCCTCCAGGCTGTGTGTCCTGCCTGCTGTGGAGCAGATTCCCTCCAGGCTGTGTGTCCTGCCTGCTCTGGAGCAGATTCCCTCCAGGCTGTGTGTCCTGCCTGCTGTGGAGCAGAGATTCCCTCCAGGCTGTGTGTTCCTGCCTGCTCTGGAGCAGAGATTCCCTCCAGGCTGTGTGTCCTGCCTGCTGTGGAGCAGAGATTCCCTCCAGGCTGTGTGTCCTGCCTGCTGTGGAGCAGAGATTCCCTCCAGGCTGTGTGTCCTGCCTGCTCTGGAGCAGAGATTCCCTCCAGGCTGTGTGTCCTGCCTGCTGTGGAGCAGATTCCCTCCAGGCTGTGTGTCCTGCCTGCTGTGGAGCAGAGATTCCCTCCAGGCTGTGTGTCCTGCCTGCTGTGGAGCAGAGATTCCCTCCAGGCTGTGTGTCCTGCCTGCTGTGGAGCAGAGATTCCCTCCAGGCTGTGTGTCCTGCCTGCTGTGGAGCAGAGATTCCCTCCAGGCTGTGTGTCCTGCCTGCTGTGGAGCAGAGATTCCCTCCAGGCTGTGTGTCCTGCCTGCTGTGGAGCAGAGATTCCCTCCAGGCTGTGTGTCCTGCCTGCTCTGGAGCAGAGATTCCCTCCAGGCTGTGTGTCCTGCCTGCTCTGGAGCAGAGATTCCCTCCAGGCTGTGTGTCCTGCCTGCTGTGGAGCAGTTTCCCTCCAGGCTGTGTGTCCTGCCTGCTCTGGAGCAGATTCCCTCCAGGCTGTGTCCTGCCTGCTGTGGAGCAGAGATTCCCTCCAGGCTGTGTGTCCTGCCTGCTCTGGAGGCTGCCATCTGAGGCAGTACCAAGAGGCCTGATCAGAGGCATGTCATTTGTAACTGCCTCTTCTCTGCTCCCTGATGCCACGGGAGATAATGAGGCTGGCTGGGTGTGATTGATTCTTTCCTAGCACTGCTTCCTGCCCTTGACAAATGGGCACTGATCTGCAATTCCCTGCCCTCAGAAGCTGATCACTCAGCCACGCTCTGGGTCCTCTTTCTCCCCTCTTGTTCCTCGGCTGCTCTCCTCCTTTGCCTTTCAAGCCCACGACTGTGGTGGTTCCTTCCAATCTTCTGGAGCCTCAGGTGCCCTCCCTGCCACCTGGGAGCAGCAGGGACACCCTCACTCCCTCGTTAAGCATTCCAGGGTGAGTTTCAGCAGGCCCTGCCAATTCACAAGCATCCCTGCCCTGTTTTTTTTCTGGTGCTAGTTAGAGCTCTTCCCCATCTGTCACCGAGGTTCATTGTGTTAGCCATCTGGCCACGTTCAGCCTGGGGAGCGAGAAACCCAAGCAAGAAAGGCACTTAAACACTCCAGCTCCCCCAGGAGCCAGCCAGAGCTTTGTCCTCAGCACCTCCTTTTCCTAGCAGTGCAACTTGGGAAGGCTTTTTGTTCTTCCTCAGCCTGGGCTCCGGCAGCCCCAGCCCTGGCGTTTCCTCTCCGGTGCTTCGCTGCCATGGTAGCGCTTGGGAGGCTTTGTGAGCAGAATCACCCAGCCCCTGGGGGTGAAAGAGGAGCCCCAAATGGCAGGGAAGAAGAGGAGCTGTGGAAGACCCCAGAGCAATGGGTTTGGGTCAAACAGGTTAAACAAAGGGATCCAGGTTAACAGAAAGGTTTTCCAGGTCTGTGTGCTTGGCCACAGCCCGAGCAAGCAGCCAGCCAGCAAGGCAGGGCCAGGCTCTCCCAGGGGAGCCTCCTGGAAAGAACAACAGTCTCATTTTCTGGACCATGAAAGTGAGTTACAAGTTGTTCATCGACCTCCAGAGCTGCTGGCAAGCCTCAGTCCCCAAGCCCAGAGGCTGCCTGTGCCAAGGAACCCACGTTGCAGAATCACCAAGGTTGGAAGAGACCTCAGAGATCATCGAGTCCAAGCTGGCACCCTCATGACTAGACCCTGGCACCAAGTGCCACATCCAATCCCCTCTTGAACACCTCCAGGGATGGGGACTCCACCACCTCCCTGGGCAGCACATCCCAAGGGCCAATCTCTCTCGCTAGGAAGAACTTTCTCCTCACCTCCAGCCTGAACCTCCCCTGGCACAGCTTGAGACTGTGTCCTCTTGTTCTGCTGCTGGGTGCCTGGGAGCAGAGCCCAACCCCCACCTGGCTCCAAGCTCCCTGCAGGGAGTTGCAGAGAGCAAGAAGGTCTCCCCTGAGCCTCCTCTTCTGCAGGCTAAGCAACCCCAGCTCCCTCAGCCTCTCCTCCCAGGGCTGTGCTCCAGACCCCTCCCCAGCTTTGTTGCCCTTCTCTGGACACCTTCCAGCAGCTCAACCTCTTTCCTGACCTGAGGAGCCCAGAGCTGGACACAGGACTCCAGGGGTGGCCTGAGCAGTGCTGAGCACAGGGCAGAAGGACTTCCCTGCTCCTGCTGGCCACACTCTGCCTGCTGCAGGCCAGGATGCCCTTGGCCTTCTTGGCCCCCTGGGCACACTGCTGCCTCCTGTTCAGCTGCTCTCCACCACTCCCCCCAGGTCCCTCTCTGCCTGGCTGCTCTCAGCCACTCTGCCCCCAGCCTGTAGCACTGCCTGGGGTTGCTGTGGCCAAAGTGCAGCCCCTGGCACTTGGCTGTGTTCAGTCTCCTGCCCTTGGCCTCTGCCCCTCTGCCCAGCCTGTCCAGGTCCCTCTGCAGAGCTCTCCTCCCCTCTCACAGCTCAACTCCTGCCCCCAGCACCAGGACACTCCTTCAGTGGGGGGTGGGGAGCAGGGTGAAGGGAAAAGGAGAGGGGAAAGGATGCACAGCTCTGGGCATTCCTGCCCCCTCCCAGGTCTGTGGCTAAACCAGGAGGGAACACAACAGTTGTGTGTTCCACTGAGTAAGTCACATCCACAGTGCAGCCCTGGTTCTTTGTCTGCTGCAGCAGGGAGCAGTGTCCTCCCCTCACTGGCAATGAGGGCTGCAGCAGATGGTGAGGCTGGCTGCCCTGGGTGAGGTCCAGCAAGGAGCCCGGACTGCCAAGTGATTCCTCGCTGGAACCAGCCCCTTGAGGTGTACCTAGGAGCTTTTGCCAGGGTTCAGGAAGTGCTCTCCTGGGTGCTGAGATCTCTCCTAGGTGCTGAGATCTCTCCTGGATGCTGCTATCTGTCCTGGGTGCTGAGATCTCTCCTGGATGCTGCAATCTGTCCTGGGTGCTGCTATCTGTCCTGGGTGCTGCTATCTGTCCTGGGTGCTCAGATCTCTCCTAGATGCTGCTATCTGTCCTGGGTGCTGCTATCTGTCCTGGGTGCTGCTATCTGTCCTGGGTGCTCAGATCTCTCCTAGATGCTGCTATCTGTCCTGGGTGCTGCTATCTGTCCTGGATGCTGCTATCTGTCCTGGGTGCTCAGATCTCTCCTAGATGCTGCTATCTGTCCTGGGTGCTGCTATCTGTCCTGGGTGCTGCTATCTGTCCTGGGTGCTCAGATCTCTCCTAGATGCTGCTATCTGTCCTGGGTGCTGCTATCTGTCCTGGGTGCTGCTATCTGTCCTGGGTGCTCAGATCTCTCCTAGATGCTGCTATCTCTCCTGGGTGCTGAGATCTCTTCTGGATGCTGCTATCTGTCCTGGGTGCTGCTATCTGTCCTGGGTGCTGCTATCTGTCCTGGGTGCTCAGATCTCTCCTAGATGCTGCTATCTCTCCTGGGTGCTGAGATCTCTTCTGGATGCTGCTATCTGTCCTGGGTGCTGAGATCTCTCCTGGATGCTGCTATCTGTCCTGGGTGCTGAGATCTCTCCTGGATGCTGCTATCTGTCCTGGGTGCTGAGATCTCTCCTGGATGCTGCTATCTGTCCTGGGTGCTGAGATCTCTCCTAGATGCTGCTATCTCTCCTGGGTGCTGAGATCTCTCCTGGATGCTGCTATCTGTCCTGGGTGCTCAGATCTCTCCTGGGTGCTGCTATCTCTCCTGGGTGCTGAGATCTCTCCTGGATGCTGCTATCTGTCCTGGGTGCTGAGATCTCTCCTGGATGCTGAGATCTCTCCTGGATGCTGAGATCTCTCCTGGGTGCTATCTCTCCTGGGTGCTGCTATCTCTCCTGGGTGCTGAGATCTCTCCTGGATGCTGATATGCTGTTCTCTTCATCATTCTTGTTCCTACCAAATGCTTTTCCCCCTGGCACCGGGGCTATTGTTATTAGTAATGACACCCAGAGGCCCCAGGCTGCGTGCAGACAGCTGAGGAGTCTGCCAGGCCCCACAAGGGCTTGTGAGTCAGGCAGGAGCAAGAAACATCAGCATCACTGCACCTATCAAAACCAAAGGCAGCTGGGGGCTAGAGCCTGTTCTGACAACAATAGAATCATAGAACTGTCAGGGTTGGAAGGGACCTCAAGGCTCAGCCAGTCCCAACCCCCTGCCATGGGCAGGGACACCTCACACCACAGCAGGTTGCTCACAGCCACCTCCAGCCTGGCTGCAAACACCTCCAGGCAGGAGGCTGCCACCACCTCCCTGGGCAACCTGGCTGTGGCTGCCTCCTGCCTGGAGATGCTGAAGGCCAGGCTGGATGAGCAGCTGAGTGTGGCTGAGAGGTGTCCCTGGGCAGGGCAGGGGGTTGGAGCAGCTGAGCTCTGAGCTCCCTCCCAGCCGGAGCCACTCTGTGACTCCAGGATGTCAGAACATGACCTTGCCTGCCCGTTGGAGCTGCTCCTGGTGCTGGTTTGTGGGCAGCCACCTCACAGTGGCACTGACTGAGGGCTGTGCTGCCTGGACAAAAGATTTGCCCACTCTCCTCCAGGCCTCAAGGCTGCATCACTTCAGATGGACACCCAGGGGGCCCAGAGTCACTAATCCAGCTGAGTTTGTAGGCTCTGAACTGGGGCAGCTGTTGCCTCAATGTTCCAAACACTTCTGGCAGCTGTAAAAGAATCACTCAGTCAGGTCCTGAGTCTGGAAGTCCAACTGTGTGTGATGGGCTCTGAGGGAAGGGCTTCTGCCTTGTCAAACCTCTCAGTGGGAACCTGCCCCAGGCAGGGCGAAACACCCTGAGCTTGACCTGGAAGAATCACAGAACCAGAGAACTGGCAGGGTTGGAAGGGACCTCCAGGAAGGGACCTCAAGGAACCTCCAGCCCCCCTGCCACGGCCAGGGACACCTCACACCACAGCAGGTTGCTCACAGCCACCTCCAGCCTGGCTGCAAACACCTCCAGGCAGGAGGCTGCCACCACCTCCCTGGGCAGCCTGTGCCAGGCTCTCACCACCCTCATGGGCAACAACTTCTTCCTCACAGCCAATCTCAGTCTCCCCACTTCTCTTTTTGCTCCATCCTCCCCAGTCCTATCCCTCCCTGACACCCTCCAAAGTCCCTCCCCAGCTTTCCTGGAGCCCCCTGCAGATGGAGAGCCACCAAACTCCCATCTCAGATGGCTTCAGCCAAACACAAGCAGTTTTCTCCACCACTTCCCTTTTCCCCTCCAGCTCAAGCCACCCCACTTTGAGCCCCCCCACCCCCTCAAGAGCTGCAGAAGCCTTTCCTTCAGAAGCTTCCCTTGCATTCTTTCTTCTTGTTTTTTTAATGTCCTGTGCTGTGCCTCTTAGCTTCTGGGGAGGCTCCTTCTGCTCTGGGGGATTACCAAGAGGTACACACAGAGATATGAAATGAGTGCTGCTTACTTCCTGCCATGTCTGTGGCTTATGAGGGTTGGGGAGGGGGAAGAATTTGTGTCAGGGGGTGAAAAATAATCCATTCCCCCCCTCCTGGATGTGAGTCACCCAATGTGAGTGCACCCTGTACACCTCCCTCCTGCATGGGAAGGGCTTGGAGATGGAGACTTCTCAACATGCCTCGTGCAGCTGCCAGAGAAATGCACAGCAGCTCAGGGGCCATGGGCACTGGAAGCCAGCCTTCACCTTCCACCTCTCATCAGAGCACTTTGCCACCAGGGAATGGAAGAGGCAAAGCAATCCTAACCTCTCCCAAAGGCTCTGGGAGACACCCTGGGCACAGCTGCCATGCTGACTTCCACTCAGTATAGAACCACAGAGCTGTCAGGGTTGGGAGGGATCTCAAGGCTCAGGCAGTCCCAACCCCCTGCCATGGCCAGGGACACCTCACACTGCAGCAGGTTGCTCACAGCCACCTCCAGCCTGGCTGCAAACACCTCCAGGTATGAGGCTGCCACCACCTCCCTGGGCAGCCTGTGCCAGGCTCTCACCACCCTCATGGGCAACAACTTCTTCCTCACAGCCAATCTGAATCTCCCCACTTCTAGTTCTGCTCCATCCCCCCCACTCCTATCCCTCCCTGACACCCTCAGAAGTCCCTCCCCAGCTTGCTTGGAGCCCCCTGCAGATCCTGGAAGGCCACAATGAGGTCTCCTGGGAGCCTTCTCCCCTCCAGCCTGCACAACCCCAACTCCCTCAGTCTGTGCTCACAGCAGAGCAGCTCCAGCCCTCTGCTCCTCCTCGTGGCCCTTCCCTGGACACCTTCCAGCACCTCCAGAGCCTTCAGTCTGCCTGGGAGAACCTTGGTTCCAAACACCAATTCCCTGCTTCTCTTTGCTACAGCTTCTCCTCAGGCCACACATATCACAGAGCCACAGAATCACCGAGGTTGGAAGAGACCTCAAGGATCATCCAGTCCAACCTGGCACCACAGACCCCATGAAAAAACCATGGCTCCAAGTGCCACATCCAATCCCCTCTTGAACACCTCCAGGGATGGGGACTCCACCACCTCCCTGGGCAGCACATCCCAGTGGTGAACAACTCTCTCAGGGAAGAACTTTCTCCTCTCCTCCAGCCTAAACCTCCTCTGGCACAGTTTGAGACTGTGTCCTCTTGTTCTGCTGCTGGTTGCTTGAGAGAAGAGCCCAACCCCCACCTGGAATATCCCCACATAAGCATTGCAAAGCAGTGTGCCCAGGTGGCCAAGAGAGCCAAAGGCATCCTGGCCTGGATCAGCAATGCTGTGGCCAGCAGCAGCAGGGAGGGGACTGGCCCCTGGCACTCAGCTCTGGGCAGCCCACACCTCCAGTGCTGCGTCCAGTTCTGGGCACCTCAATCCAAGAGAGCTGTGGAGGTGCTGGAGCCAGGGCAGAGGAGGGCAAGGAAGCTGGGAAGGGCCTGGAGAATGAATCTGATGGAGAACAACTGAAGGAGCTGGGGATGGTTAGTGGGAAACAGAAGAGGCTCAGGGCAGACCTCATTGCTGTCTACAGCTCCCTGAAAGGAGGTTGTGGAGAGGCTGCTGCTTGGTCTCTGCTCACAGGTAATTGGTGACAGAACAAGAGGGAATGGCCTCAAGCTGACACTGGGGAGGCTTCGACTGGACAGTAGGAAACACTTCCTCAGGGCAAGAGGAAACACTTTGTTCAGGCCTTGGAATGTGCTGCCCAGGGAGGTGGCTGAGTCCCCAAGCCTGGGTGCATTGAAAGGTGGTTTGGATGTGGTGCTGGGGGCTTAGGGTTTAGGGGTGAGCCTTGTAGAGCAGGGTTAATGGTTGGACTTGGGGATCCTGAGGGGCTTTTCCAACCTGAATGTTGCTGTGACAACGTGATTGTTCTCATAGCAAATAGCAGGGGGGAAACACATCCTCATTTCATCCCAGCAAGAGCTCCAGCAGCACTGCTGGGCACTGTGCCAGGCACAGCACCAATCCTGGGTGCCTCCTTTCAGCCACCTCCCCAGACAAAGAGCTGGCACAGATGCAGCTCTCACCTGGCCCACATCAGCTGAGCCCACACAGAGCCTGCAGAGTGAGCCCTGAATGCCACCTCAGCACCAAAGCATGTGAGGATCTGGATGAGGGCACTGAGTCCATCACCACTAAGTTTGCAGGTGGGAGCAAGCTGGGGGCAGGAGTTGAGCTGTGAGAGGGGAGGAGAGCTCTGCAGAGGGACCTTGCCAGGCTGGGCAGAGGGGCAGAGGCCAAGGGCAGGAGATTGAACACAGCCAAGTGCCAGGGGCTGCACATTGGCCACAGCAACCCCAGGCAGAGCTACAGGCTGGGGGCAGAGTGGCTGAGAGCAGCCAGGCACAGAGGGACCTGGGGGGAGTGGTGGAGAGCAGCTGAACAGGAGGCAGCAGTGTGCCCAGGGGGCCAAGAAGGCCAAGGGCATCCTGCCCTGCAGCAGGCAGAGTGTGGCCAGCAGGAGCAGGGAAGTCCTCCTGCCCTGTACTCAGCACTGCTCAGGCCACCCCTTGAGTCCTGTGTCCAGCTCTGGGCTCCTCAGGTCAGGAAAGAGGTTGAGCTGCTGGAAGGTGTCCAGAGAAGGGCAACAAAGCTGGGGAGGGGTCTGGAGCACAGCCCTGGGAGGAGAGGCTGAGGGAGCTGGGGTTGCTTAGCCTGCAGAAGAGGAGGCTCAGGGGAGACCTTCTTGCTCTCTGCAACTCCCTGCAGGGAGGCTGGAGCCAGGTGGGGGTTGGGCTCTTCTGCCAGGCAGCCAGCACCAGAACAAGAGGCCACAGTCTCAAGCTGTGCCAGGGGAAGTTTAGGGTTGAGGTGAGGAGAAAGTTCTTCCCAGCAAGAAAGATTGGCCCTGGGGATGTGCTGCCCAGGGAGGTGGTAGAGTCCCCATCCCTGGAGGTGTTTAGGAAGAGCCTGGCTGAGGCCCTTGGTGCCAGGGTTGAGTTGCTCAGATGGTGCTGGGGGAGAGGTTGGACTGGATGAGCTCAAAGGTCTTTTCCAACCTGGTTAATTCTATTCCATTCCATTCCATTCCATTCCATTCCATTCCATTCCATTCCATTCCATTCCATTCTATTCTATTCTATTCTATTCTATTCTATTCTATTCTATTCTATTCTATTCTATTCTATTCTATTCTATTCTATTCCCTCCCATTCCATTCTCTTCCATTCCATTCCATCCCATTCCATTCTATTGGCAAGGGAACTGCTGTGGGCACCTGCACCAAACAGGGCCAGAGGAAAATAACACCTTGGCTACAACAGCAGCAGAGGGGCAAGAGCCAAATACGTGCTGGACACCTCAGCTGCACACACACACAGAGCCTGCAGGCACAGGAACGTGTCAAACAGGCCCCAAGCACACATTTAGTGCAGCAGAGCAGAAGATCTCCTGGCAGGAAAGCGCTGCTGAGCTAATTAATGTCAAGCCCTAGCTTCTGGACAGCTGTACCACGCTGGTTTGCTGCCTGGCAAGCACAGCGCCCTGCTCGGGTTGCTCTGCTGCCGGAACGATGCTCCCACGTGGCAAGCGAGGCTGAGCCGGGCTCGGAGCCGGAGAGCCTGAGGCCCCCTGGCCAGCTCTTAGTGCTGAAAGCCAAAGCCTGTGGTCACCATTCAGCCTGCCTCTTGAATAGACTAGACTAGACTAGACTAGACTAGACTAGACTAGACTAGACTAGAATAGAATAGAATAGAATAGAATAGACCAGGTTGGAAGAGACCTTCAAGATCATCAAGTCCAACCTATCATCCAGCACCACCTAATCAACTAACCCATGGCACCAAGCATCCTGTCAAGCCTCGCCCTGAACACCCCCAGCGATGGCGACCCCACCACCTCCCTGGGCAGCCCATTCCAATGGGCAATCACTCTCTCTGTGTAAAACTTCCTCCTAACCTCCAGCCTAAACCTCCCCTGACGCAGCTTGAGACTGTGTCCTCTTGTTCTGGTGCTGGTTGCCTGGGAGAAGAGACCAACCTCTGCCTCACCACAACCCCCCTTAAGGTAGTTGTAGAGAGCAATAAGGTCACCCCTGAGTCTCTTCCTCTCCAGACTAAGCAACCCCAGCTCCCTCAGCCTCTCCTCATAGGGCTGTGCTCCAAGCCCCTCACCAACTTTGTTGCTCTTCTCTGGACACCTTCCAGCAAGTCAACCTCCTTCCTAAACTGAGGGGCCCAGAACTGGACACAGGACTCGAGGTGCAGCCTAACCAGTGCAGTGTACAGGGGCACAATGACCTCCCTGCTCCTGCTGGCCACACTGTTCCTGATGCAGGCCAGGATGCTCTTGGCCCTCCTGGCTGCCTGGGCACACTGCAGGCTCCTGTTCAGCCTACCATCAACCAGCACCCCCAGGTCCCTTTCCAGGAGCAGAGCCCTGCAGCTGCTGCTCCTGCATTCCACCTCCGGGAAGGAGCCCAGCACACCCTGGGGCACAGCAAGCTCACACCAAAAGCTGTTAGTCAAGAGGGGGGGGGGAAGTAAAGCAGGTCTTTGTCTCTCTGAGGCAAGAAGGGCTCAGTCAGAGGCTCTGTGGGGCTTTGCCTGCACAGGAACCTGCTGTGCCCCAGCAAAGGTGGGCTCCAGGCAGCCCTGGGAGGAGAGGCTGAGGGAGCTGGGGTTGCTTAGCCTGCAGAAGAGGAGGCTCAGGGGAGACCTTCTTGCTCTCTGCAACTCCCTGCAGGGAGGTTGGAGCCAGGCAGAGGTTGGGCTCTGCTCCCAGGCACCCAGCAGCAGAACAAGAGGACACAGTCTCAAGCTGTGCCAGGGGAGGTTCAGGCTGAAGGTGAGGAGAAAGTTCTTGCCAGCAAGAGAGATTGGCCCTGGGGATGTGCTGCCCAGGGAGGTGGTGGAGTCCCCAGCCCTGGAGGTCTTTAGGAAGAGCCTGGCTGAGGCCCTTGGTGCCAGGGTTGAGTTACATAGAATTACATAGAATAAACCAGGTTGGAAGAGACCTTCAAGATCATCGAGTCCAACCCATCAACCAATCCAGCACCACCCAAACAACTAACCCATGGCACCAAGCACCCCAGCAAGTCTCCTCCTGAACACCTCCAATGATGGTGACTCCACCACCTCCCCATGCAGCCCATTCCAATGGGCAATCACTCTCTGTGTGTAGAACTTCTTCCTAACATCCAGCCTGAACCTCCCCTGGCACAGCTTGAGACTGTGGCATCTTGTTCTGCTGCTGGGTACCTGGGAGCAGAGCCCAACCCCCACCTGGCTCCAACCTCCCTGCAGGGAGTTGCAGAGAGCAAGAAGGTCTCCCCTGAGCCTCCTCTTCTGCAGGCTAAGCAACCCCAGCTCCCTCAGCCTCTCCTCCCAGGGCTGTGCTCCAGACCCCTCCCCAGCTTTGTTGCCCTTCTCTGGACACCTTCCAGCAGCTCAACCTCTTTCCTGACCTGAGGAGCCCAGAGCTGGACACAGGACTCAAGGGGTGGCCTGAGCAGTGCTGAGCCCAGGGCAGAAGGACTTCCCTGCTCCTGCTGGCCACACTCTGCCTGATGCAGGCCAGGATGCCCTTGGCCTTCTTGGCCCCCTGGGCACACTGCTGCCTCCTCTTCAGCTGCTCTCCACCAGCTCCCCCCAGGTCCCTCTCTGCCTGGCTGCTCTCAGCCACTCTGCCCCCAGCCTGCAGCACTGCCTGGGGTTGCTGTGGCCAAAGTGCAGCCCCTGGCACTTGGCTGTGTTCAATCTCCTGCCCTTGGCCTCTGCCCCTCTGCCCAGCCTGTCCAGGTCCCTCTGCAGAGCCTCTCTGCCCTCCAGCAGATCAATTCCTGCCCCCAGCTGGGTGTCCTCAGCAAGTTTACTGCTGGTGGACTCGATGTTGATCAGATGGTGCTGGGTGAGAGGTTGGACTTGATGATCTCAAAGGTCTTTGCCAACCTGGTTCATGCTTGCTGTCCCCCCCCAGGCAGAGAGTCAGGTTTCCCTGTCAGGAACTCGTCCAGTGTCCCCTGGGGCAGGCAGGAGCCTCTTTGTGCCCCCCTGGCAGAGCAGTTCTCCTGCTGGCCGTGGGAGGGACGGGCCCGTGGGGCTGTCGTGGCGGTGGCTCCTCCAGCCACTGAAGCACAGCCTGCTGCTCCCAGCCAGGAGGAGCCAAGGAGCAGCAGTGTGGTGCTTCTAAAGGCTGTGCCTTCCCAATTCACCCACATGAGTTTCCTCTGTGCTCTTCCACGCTTCCCAGAGCCTTGTGCAACTCCTTTGCCCCAGGCTCATCTCTCTCCCAGCAGAATCCCACCTTCCTGCCTCACCTGTGATGGGAAAGCCCTCAGAGATGTGGGAGCACCCTTGTTGCCCTCAAACCTCTTCCATTTCTGCTCCAGTCTCCCTGGGCAGGGGGGGGGCAGAGTGCTCAGGCCACAGGGGAGCCATGGCTTGAGTCTGAGTCACTGCAACGATGCTCTCAGCTTTGGGCTTTGCTCCTGCCCTCATCCCTCCCCACACCCCAGCTGCTGCTTGACTGGCACCCTGTGTCAGTCAAGGACTGCCACTGTCCAGTTCTGGGGCCCTCAGTTTAGGAAGGACATTGAGAGACTTGAAGGTGTCCCAAGAAGGGCAACAAGGCTGGGGAGAGGCCTTGAGCACAGCCCTGGGAGGAGAGGCTGAGGGAGCTGGGGTTGCTTAGCCTGCAGAAGAGGAGGCTCAGGGGAGACCTCATTGCTCTCTGCAACTCCCTGCAGGGAGGTTGGATCCAGCTGGGGGTTGGGCTCTTCTCTCTAGCAACCAGCAGCAGAACAAGAGGACACAGTCTCAAGCTGTGCCAGGGGAGGTTCAGGCTGGAGGTGAGGAGAAAGTTCTTGCCAGCAAGAGAGATTGGCCCTGGGGATGTGCTGCCCAGGGAGGTGGTGGAGTCCCCAGCCCTGGAGGTGTTCAAGAGGGGATTGGATGTGGCCCTTGGTGCCATGGACTGGTCAGGAGGTGTTGGGTGCCAGCTTGGACTTGATGATCTTTGAGGTCTGTTCCAACCTTGGTGATACTGTGAGACTGTGTGGCACCCAGCACCGAGCTGATCCTCGTGTGCAAGGTGAGTCAGAGCCCCAGGAGGTCACCCCTGGGTGAGGATGGGAGCTCACAGCTCTCCTCTGCAGGGCTAGGGTGGGTTTTCCCTTGGGCATGACTGCACAGGTACCAAGCCTGGGGGGCAGCCCTCTCCTCTTGCAGTCGGTGCTCCGCTTCGCCTGAGCTGCCCATTACTGCCTTCCAGAATGTTCTTCTTGCTCTAATTGTTGCTCTGTATTTCAAAGGAGCATGATTTGTTTGCCAATAAGAATTGTGCCAGCACTTTCCCCCCATTCATTATTGAAATGCTCTTTAATTAAAGCAGAAAGGAAGCAGCAGAAGTCTTGCGCTTGGAGTTGGGAGGCTGCAGCTGCTGGGAGATGCAAAACATCCTCACAGCCAGGGGGCCAACAGCTGGAAAAATGCCTAAGCTGGCTTCAGGGTCTTGCTGCAGTGACACCTCCCCTCCAATCCTGCCTCCAGCTCTGCTGTCCCCAGCAGGAGGAGGACACAGAGCTGCTGCAGAGAGGCCAGAGGAGGCCACAGAGATGCTGCCAGGGCTGGAGCAGCTCTGCTGGGAGCACAGGCTGAGGGAGCTGGGGCTGTGCAGCCTGCAGAGGAGAAGGCTCCAGGGGCTCCTCAGAGCTGCTGCCAGCACCTGAAGGGATCCTGCAGGAAGGCTGCAGAGGAACTGCTCCTGAGGGGGGTCTGGAGCCAGGCCCAGGGGGAAGGGTTTGGAGCTGAGGCAGAGCAGGGGCAGAGTGGAGCTGAGGAAGAAGTTGTTGAGTGTGAGGCTGCTGAGCCTCTGGCCCAGGCTGCCCAGGGAGGCTGTGGCTGCCTCCTGCCTGGGGGTGCTCAGGGCCAGGTTGGATGAGGCCTTGAGCTGCTGAGTCTGGCTGAGAGGTGTCCCTGGGCATTGCACTGGGGCTGGGGGGTGGGGTAGATGAGTTCTGAGCTCCCTTCCAACCTGAGCCACGCTGGGATCCTGTGATTTTGTCACCACATTTCAGTGTGGAGGTTGATGCAGATCTCCTGAGAGGTAAGCAGCAGGGAACTGACATCAGCTGACACAGGACATGGAACAAGGACTTAACCAGCAAGGACACATCCAAGTGTTGGGTGCTGCACTTTGGCCACAGCAACCCCAGGCAGAGCTACAGGCTGGGGGCAGAGTGGCTGAGAGCAGCCAGGCACAGAGGGACCTGGGGGGAGTGGTGGAGAGCAGCTGAACAGGAGCCAGCAGTGTGCCCAGGGGGCCAAGAAGGCCAAGGGCATCCTGGCCTGCAGCAGGCAGAGTGTGGCCAGCAGGAGCAGGGAAGTCCTTCTGCCCTGTGCTCAGCACTGCTCAGGCCACCCCTTGAGTCCTGTGTCCAGCTCTGGGCTCCTCAGGTCAGGAAAGAGGTTGAGCTGCTGGAAGGTGTCCAGAGAAGGGCAACAAAGCTGGGGAGGGGTCTGGAGCACAGCCCTGGGAGGAGAGGCTGAGGGAGCTGGGGTTGCTTAGCCTGCAGAAGAGGAGGCTCAGGGGAGACCTTCTTGCTCTCTGCAGCTCCCTGCAGGGAGGTTGGAGCCAGGTGGGGGTTGGGCTCTGCTCCCAGGCACCCAGCAGCAGAACAAGAGGCCACAGACTCAAGCTGTGCCAGGGGAGGTTTAGGCTAGGAGGTGAGGAAGAAATTCTCCAGAGAGAGAGAGATTGGCCCTGGGGATGTGCTGCCCAGGGAGGTGGTGGAGTCCCCATCCCTGGAGGTGTTTAGGAAGAGCCTGGCTGCGGCCCTTGGTGCCATGGTTGAGTTGCTCAGATGGTGCTGGGGGAGAGGTTGGACTGGATGATCTCAAAGGTCTTTTCCAACCTGGCTAACTCCATTCTATTCTCTTTTGTTCTCCTGGCTCCATACAACACTCAGGAGTGCCCATGGGCATTAAGAAACAATAGCAACAACCACCACCTGAGCTGGTTTCAGACTGAAGCTGACAGTTGGTTTTCTTTTTGCCTGGTTCCCACCCAAATGCTGCAAGAAAATTTCCTCTCAGCATGCTCAAAATGCAATTATCTATGTCAAAATCAGCCTGTGGTGCCCTCTCCTTTGGTCATTTAATGACAGATATTGTTCTGGGGCTATGCATGCTGAAATACACTGAAGAAAACAAAAGAAGAGCTAAAGGGGATTTAGACAAAAAAACAAGCCCAGAGAGGGCAAGATTTCAGCTGCCAAGATAATAACTGAGCTGGTGTCTTTGGAAGTCTGGATTTGTTAGCTGTGAACTAAACCTTCTGCTGCTGATACTCAGGTGTGGTTTAAATACCAGACAAAATCATTCCAGACATGGCTGGAGGCTGAGCCCAGAGAGTGGTGGGGAATGGTGCCACAGCCAGCTGGCAGCCAGGCACCAGTGGGGTGCCCCAGGGCTCAGTGCTGGGCCCCAGCCTGGTCAATATCTTCATTGATAATCTGGAGGAGGGGATGGAGTCCAGCAGCAGGAAATGTGCAGCTGACAGCAAGCTGGGGGCAGGAGTTGAGCTGTGAGAGGGGAGGAGAGCTCTGCAGAGGGACCTTGCCAGGCTGGGCAGAGGGGCAGAGGCCAAGGGCAGGAGACTGAACACAGCCAAGTGCCAGGGGCTGCACTTTGGCCACAGCAACCCCAGGCAGAGCTACAGGCTGGGGACAGAGTGGCTGAGAGCAGCCAGGCACAGAGGGACCTGGGGGGAGTGGGGGACAGCAGCTGAACATGAGGCAGCAGTGTGCCCAGGGGGCCAAGAAGGCCAAGGGCATCCTGGCCTGCAGCAGGTAGAGTGTGGCCAGCAGGGGCAGGGAAGTCCTTCTGCCCTGTGCTCAGCACTGCTCAGGCCACCCCTGGAATCCTGTGTCCAGCTCTGGGCTCCTCAGGTCAGGAAAGAGGTTGAGCTGCTGGAAGGTGTCCAGAGAAGGGCAACAAAGCTGGGGAGGGGTCTGGAGCACAGCCCTGGGAGGAGAGGCTGAGGGAGCTGGGGTTGCTTAGCCTGCAGAAGAGGAGGCTCAGGGGAGACCTTCTTGCTCTCTGCAACTCCCTGCAGGGAGGCTGGAGCCAGGCAGAGGTTGGGCTCTGCTCCCAGGCACCCAGCAGCAGAACAAGAGGCCACAGTCTCAAGCTGTGCCAGGGGAGGTTCAGGCTGGAAGTGAGGAGGAAGAGAGATTGGCCCTTGGGATGTGCTGCCCAGGGAGGTGGTGGAGTCCTCATCCCTGGAGGTGTTCCAGAGGGGATTGGATGTGGCCCTTGGAGCCAGGGTTGAGTTAGTCAGGAGGTGCTGGGTGCCAGCTTGGGCTGGATGAGCTCTGAGGTCTTTCCCAACCTCACTGATTCTGTGATTCCCTGATCCAGAACACTTGGCTTCGAGACCCGAAGGAATGTTGCTCAGCCTGATCAAGCTGTTTGGGGGAAGGGAAGGAGGAGGGGGTATAAAGAGAGCCATCAGGAGCATCTCTTTCTGAACAGCTTGGTGGAATCACTTCACCTGCAGCAAGGTCCATCCCAGAGCTGCATTCCCAGGCTGTTATGGCGGTAATTGATACCAGGCGTCGCAGCTCCGAGCTTACACTGACATTTCATCTGCTGTTTGTCTGAACAGGGAGCAAGAGCTCCTTCAGAAGAGCTGTTTGTTTTGCTGAGTATTAAACCTCAGAGAGGAACTCATTAATGTCAGCCTGCAGAGAAGCTCTGCAGCTCAGCCCCGCTGCCACCGCGGGAGCAGAAAAGGCTTCAGCGCGGCGCTGGGAGAGGAGCCCAGGGCTGGAGCTCTTGCTGGAGGGTTCCTGCTCAGCCCTGGGCAGCAGCTCCTCACCTGTGGCCAGGAAAGCCAGGCAGCAGCAGCTGCCAGAACACTCTCCCCACTCACAAGGAAGGTCAGGCACTGCCTTCCCTTTCTGTGTCACCAGGGGTGGGCCAGCAGCCATCAGTGCCTGGGCTTTGCAGGGAGGGTGGGGAAGCCCCTGAGGACAAGCAGTTGGTACACTGCACATATGCTGTGACAAGGTGGATCTGAAGGTGCTGGAAGGTGTCCAGAGAAGGGCCACGAGGAGGAGCAGAGGGCTGGAGCTGCTCTGCTAGGAGGACAGACTGAGGGAGTTGGGGTTGTGCAGGCTGGAGAGGAGAAGGCTCCCAGGAGACCTCATTGTGGCCTTCCAGGATCTGCGGTGGGCTGCAAGCAAGCTGGGGAGGGACTTTTGAGGGTGTCAGGGAGGGATAGGACTGGGGGGGATGGAGCAGAACTAGAAATGAGTAGATTCAGATTGGCTGTGAGGAAGAAGTTGTTGCCCATGAGGGTGGTGAGAGCCTGGCACAGGCTGCCCAGGGAGGTGGTGGCAGCCTCCTGCCTGGAGGTGTTTGCAGCCAGGCTGGAGGTGGCTGTGAGCAACCTGCTGCGGTGTGAGGTGTCCCTGGCTGTGGCAGGGGGGTTGGGACTGGCTGAGCCTTGAGATCCCTTCCAGCCCTGACAGTTCTGTGATTTTAGTGCAGACCACAGGAAGGAGAAGCCCTGGCAGGACCTCTCCTCTCCCAAGCTGCACTTCAGCGATGACCTGGCGCAGAGGATGAGCTGCAGCCCCTTTTCAGATCCGCTCCTTCAGCTCTTGTCAGGAGGTGTCTGAAAGAGTTGAGGAGAGCACAGAGAGGTTTCAGCCACACTCTGGTCTCCTGTGCTGGTTTCCAGCACGTTCTGCTCAAGGCTCCACAGCCAGGAGGCAACTGGAGAGGCTCTTTGCTGGCCTCCCACAGCCCTGCAGGAAATCAAACACAAAGCTCAGCAAAGCTTGAAGGGAAGAAAAAAAAAAACCCACAAAAAGAAAAGTTCTTCTTGTTGCCTTTCCAACATCCTCCCAAATTAAGAGCATTTGAATTGGATTGGAAGGCTGGAAGAACAAGCTTTGCATTGTCCCCATCTGCTCATTAGAGAGCCGGCACTGGGGGGCAGAGGATGCAGCGGGAGCTGTCCTTCCGGCGCGCCTTCACGGCACACCGTTCAGCGCTGCGAGAGCCTGAGGGGGCCAGCAGGGCTCCTCTCACCGCGGCTGGCAGGAGCCACCCGCCAGGCCCGCGGTGGCCCTGCGGGGGTCAGGCTGTGAGAGCCCGGAGAGCTCTGTGCATACACACAAGGGTTGTGTGCTGGTGTGATAGCATCCATGGAAATGTCTATGGTAGCATAGCATTTGGCCTCTTTGGATTCCAGCTCGTCCTGGAGTTCCATCATGTCTGGTACTGCTGCACTCATAGGCGGAGTTACTTCATTCAGGGCTCGGTAGTCCACTGTCAGACGCCAGTCTCCATTCGGCTTTCGCACAGGCCACACTGGACTGTTGAAAGGTGAATGAGTTCTGCTGATGACTTTCTGACTCTCCAACTGACGAATCAGATTCTGAATGGGCAACAGAGAGTCACGGCATCGAGTGGATTTTCCACATTCCTTACTATGCACCAGCTGCAGGGAAGGTTGAACGCTGCAACGGTTTGTTGAAGACCACTCTCAAAGCCATGGGAGGTGGAGCTTTGAAAAACTGGGAGAAACATTTAACACAAGCAACCTGGCTGGTGAATAGTAGAGGTTCAGTGGTACGCCTTTTAATGGCAGTTTCCCTGAGATACCCTTCCCGAGATGACCTTCCATGGAATCCTAAGCCCTGGACTACCATAGATGAGGGAATTAAGCATCTGAGAGAGTTTGCCATTAGAGAGATACTCTATGGTGACCATGATACTCTGAATCCTGACGATATCCCTGTGGCAGCTGGTCTTGCTAAAAAGCTCATCAAGCTTGCTCCTTCCAATTATGCAAACATTTTGGCAAGCAGAATTGTGGCAAGAAATTATGGTGGAGATCCTCCCACGGTTGGCCAATTCACCGATCAACTAAGACAATGGGATGATAGCATGACACGTGTTTCTTTGGTTTCAGCCATTAAAGCCCCACGTTGGGCGCCAAAAAAAAAAAAGGAGTGTGGTGGTTTGAAAGGAAAGGCTCTGCTTTCCCTCCCCCACTGAGAAAGAGACCACGGCTAAACCCAGTCGGGGAAATGAGAGTATATTTTACAAGGGAACAGATTCTGTGTAACACAACCAATGCAGGGATTTTACAATATATACAGGAATATACAGCAAATGAACTCAACCAGAAACCAGACCCCCCACAGAGGGGGCTTCCCCCTGTGCCCCCTTCACCCCCCTACCTCCCTTCTCCCCCAAAAGAGGTAGAAGAAGAGACAAGGATGGTTAGCAGGACAGGGGAAGAAGCGGACAGGCCTGTTCCAGGGAGGGAGTTAGTTCTTATCTCTTGGCAAGAAGCCCAGAAGCAGATCCAGCCGAAAGGGACAGCGAAGGAAGGAAGACTGAGAGAAAGTTCCCAGCTGCGCTGGGCCCAACCTCACCTCCCACAATCCTACCAATGAAATTCGTTTAGAATACCAAAATATTTTACAAACATTTAGCCAGTGTGCCCCTTCCTTAAAGGCACAGCGTCAAACGGCCACAGCTGGCCGCTGCTGCAGGCTGCAAACCCAGCTCCAGGCACCGGGGCAGTGCCTGTGTCCTCTGCTGGGCTGATCCAAGGTCCCCACGGTCACCAGTTGTCCCCAGCTGGCTACGCCAGGCAGAGCCACCGGGAGCAGCTCTGCCCCTGGGCTGCCCTGCTTCCAAACCCATAGAATCATGGCATCAACAAGGTAGGAGAAGACCTCAGAGATCACCAAGTTCAAGCTGGCACCCAACACCTCATGGCTAACAAACCATGGCTCCAAGGGCCACATCCAATCCCCTCTTGAACACCTCCAGGGATGGGGACTCCACCACCTCCCTGGGCAGCACATCCCAATGGCCAACAGCTGTCTCTGGGAGGAACTTTCTCTTCACCTTGAGCCTAAACTTCCCCTGGCACAGCTTGAGACTGCTGCTCTCTGCCACCTGGTCAGGATGCCTCCTTCCCTCCTGCCTGCACCGAGAAGAGGGATTTACAAGCAGGTAGGTAAAGTGATTGGCTGAAACCTGCCTGGGCAGGGCAGGGCAGGACACTCTCTGCAGGACAGTGAAAACATTGAGGCTCTGTGTCCGTGTCCCTCACTCTGAGCACACAGCCCTGGGAGAGGTGCAGGAGCTTGGTGCCTCCTCTGCCTTTCAAATTCCTTGTGCAGAGCCTCAGCAGCTACAGCTAAAGGGCTGGAAGTGAGAAGCCAGAGGCTGGCTTCTGGCGTGTTCCCAGGGCTCTCACGTGTGCTGGGTAGGTTTCCTCCCTGGGATGGCCAGCACACCCAATTGCAGTCACAACTGAACAGAAGCCAAGAGGTCAGCTGTGCCTTGCATTCCCTCTGGCCTTTCCAGGCTACTCTTCCCCTGAGCTCAGAGGCTGAGGGAGCTGGGGTTGCTTAGCCTGCAGAAGAGGAGGCTCAGGGGAGACCTCCTTACCATCTACAACTCCCTGCAGGGAGGTTGGAGCCAGGTGGGGGTTGGGCTCTTCTCCCAGGCACCCAGCACCAGAACAAGAGGACACAGACTCAAGCTGTGCCAGGGGAGGTGCAGGCTGGAGGTGAGGAGAAAGTTCTTCCCAGCCAGAGAGATTGGCCCTGGGGATGTGCTGCCCAGGGAGGTGGTGGAGTCCCCACCCCTGGAGGTGTTCAAAACCAGCCTGGCTGAGGCCCTTGGTGCCATGGTTTAGCTGATTAGTTGGTGCTGGGGGATAGGTTGGGCTTGATGATCTCAAAGGTCTTTTCCAACCTGGTTAGTTCTGTCTTCTTCTGTCTTCTGTCAGAATCCCAGGCACAGACAGGAGGCTGTGACCTCAGCCAGACCCCACTCTCCTTTATCCTCCTGTTGTGGGGGTGGGAGATGTTTTCCTCTCCCTGAGAGGGGGAGCAGGGCTGCTGCAGGACCATAACCACAGCAGCAATCCCCAGCTCTGCCTGACCCCAGCTCACTGCCTCTCCAGCTGGGATCCCAGCCCCTTCTCAGCACACTTCTCCAGATTGCCTCCCCTGGCTTCTCCTGCTGTCATGTGCAGACCTCACACAGCCCCCCCACACACCACACCCCCCAAACCAACCCAGGGTGCTGCTCACCCAGGCAAGGGAGAGAAGATGCCAGAACTTTGGGGGGAGGCTCTGAGGCTGGGTGAGAAAGGGGCAGAGGCAGGGCAGAGTGCAGCAGAAAGCAGAGGGTCAGCAGAGGGTCAGCAGGCAGCATGTGCCTCAGCCTGCCGTCAGATGCTTGCTCTCAGCGCTCAGGCTCTCACAGGGGAAGCCTCCCAAAGCGCCAGCAGGGCTCCCAGAGGCCAGGAGGATCTGTGCTTCAACACCTGGCACAGCTCAGCTTTGGCTGGGGTTAAAATCACTCATGGTTACTGCCAGCCTGGTTCCATCTGCTGCCTGCTCCGCACCGGTGCTGGGGCACATCAGTGCTGAGCAGCAAAGCCCCTGGGGTTTGACCCTACACAAACACCAGGACAGCACAGCTGCTCTGGAGGCATTCTGGAGCAGCTCTCCACAGCTAAGCAGCTCTGCAAGCAGAGCTCTGCTGAGCTGAAAAGGAACAAAGAAGTCAACCCCCACCTGGGCTGCAGGTTCACCAGGTCCTGTTTCAACCTGGGGTGCAGGTGGCACACAGGAGTGGTTCTGCTGGCTCTGCTCTGACTCTCTGGGGAGCAAGGCTTAGCAAAAAGCCATCAAACAGCAGCAGCTTAGTGCTTCACCTTTCAGACAGCCAAGGGGCATCATATGTAAGTATTCAGATGACACCCAGCTGGGGGCAACAGCTAAGCTGTGAGAGGGGAGGAGAGCTCTGCAGAGCGACCTGGCCAGGCTGGGCAGAGGGGCAGAGGCCAAGGGCAGGAGATGGAACACAGCCAAGTGCCAGGGGCTGCACTTTGGCCACAGCAACCCCAGGGAGAGCTACAAGCTGGGGGCAGAGTGGCTGAGAGCAGCCAGGCAGAGAGGGACCTGGGGGTGCTGGTGGACAGCAGCTGAACATGAGGCAGCAGTGTGCCCAGGGGGCCAAGAAGGCCAAGGGCATCCTGGCCTGCAGCAGGCAGAGTGTGGCCAGCAGGAGCAGGGAAGTCCTTCTGCCCTGGGCTCAGCACTGCTCAGGCCACCCCTTGAGTCCTGTGTCCAGCTCTGGGCTCCTCAGGTCAGGAAAGAGGTTGAGCTGCTGGAAGGTGTCCAGAGAAGGGCAACAAAGCTGGGGAGGGGTCTGGGGCACAGCCCTGGGAGGAGAGGCTGAGGGAGCTGGGGTTGCTTAGCCTGCAGAAGAGGAGGCTCAGGGGAGGCCTTCTTGCTCTCTGCAACTCCCTGCAGTGAGGCTGGAGCCAGGTGGGGGTTGGGCTCTGCTCCCAGGCACCCAGCCCCAGAACAAGAGGCCACAGTCTCAAGCTGTGCCAGGGGAGGTTCAGGCTGGCGGTGAGGAGAAAGTTCTTCCCAGCCATAGAGATTGGCCCTGGGGATGTGCTGCCCAGGGAGGTGGTGGAGTCCCCAGCCCTGGAGGTGTTTAGGAAGAGCCTGGCTGAGGCCCTTGGTGCCAGGGTTGAGTTGCTCAGATGGTGCTGGGGGAGAGGTTGGGCTGGATGAGCTCTGAGGTCATTTCAACCTGGTTAATCCAATCCTATCCTATCCTATCCTATCCTATTCAATGCTAAAGCTGTTACACAGCTGGGTCCTGGCTCAGGACAGTTTGCTTCTCTGTTAATCCTCCAGGAAAGTCCTCCATGCTGAGCCACCAAACTATGCTTTGATGTCTAAGAGAAGATACCAGAGTGGAACATTTCCTTCTGGGGTAGCAGAGCAGTGCCTGCTGCTTCAATAAGGTTCTGGGCTGGTTTGTGGATACTCTGAGGTCACAAATCCTGTGGACTTTTGCTCAGACACACCCCAGAGCCCTTCCTCTCCATGCTCAGCAGAGTTCTGAACAGCTGCTCAAACAAGGGGAGCTGCAAGGAAGCCCCAGCTGCAGATTAATGTAACCTTGTTAATTAGCTAGCCAGGCAGTGAGCAGAGCTTGCTTCGTGGGCATGAGCAGGGAGGAGATGAGGGAAATGGATAGACAATGACCTGCTTTTCAGGGAAGACTCAGATGTGGACAGAGCTAACCAGGCCATCATCTGATTTTAGTCCTGCCACTGGCAATGAAAGGAAAAAGTGAAAGAGGAGGAAAGTGAAAGGGGAGGAAGGTGAAAGGGGACAAAGGTGAAAGGGGACAAAAGTGAAAGGGGAGGAAGGTGAAAGGGGAGGAAAGTGAAAGGAGAGGAAGGTGAAAGGGAGGAAGGTGAAAGGGGAGGAAGGTGAAAGGGGAGGAAAGTGAAAGGGGAGGAAGGTGAAAGGGGAGGAAGGTGAAAGGGGAGGAAGGTGAAAGGAGAGGAAGGTGAAAGGGGAGGAAGGTGAAAGGAGAGGAAGGTGAAAGAGGAGGAAGGTGAAAGGGGAGGAAGGTGAAAGGGGAGGAAAGTGAAAGGGGAGGAAGGTGAAAGGGGAGGAAGGTGAAAGGGGAGGAAGGTGAAAGGAGAGGAAGGTGAAAGGGGAGGAAGGTGAAAGGGGAGGAAGGTGAAAGAGGAGGAAGGTGAAAGGAGAGGAAGGTGAAAGGGGAGGAAGGTGAAAGGAGAGGAAGGTGAAAGGGGAGGAAGGCGATAGGGGAGGAAGGCGAAAGGGGAGGAAGGTGAAAGGTAAAAGGGGAAAGAGGTAAAAAGCAAAAGAGGTTAAAAAAAGGGAAAGAGGTAACATGGGACAGAGGTTAAAAGGAAAAACGTGAAAGAGGAGAAAGGGGAAAGCAAAAAAAGTAAAAGAGGGAAAAGGTGGAAGAGGAGAAAGGTGGAAGAGGAGAAAGGTGCAAGAGGAGAAAGGTGAAAGAGGAGAAAGGTGGAAGGGGAAAAAGGTGGAAAGGGGAAAAGGTGGAAGGGGAAAGAGGTGGAAGGGGAAAAAGGTGAAAGAGGGAAAAAGTGGAAGAGGGAAAAGGTGGAAGAAGAGAAAGGTGGAAGAGGAAAAAGGTGGAAGAAGAGAAAGGTGGAAGAAGGAAAAGGTGGAAGAAGAGAAAGGTGGAAGAAGGAAAAGGTGGAAGAAGAGAAAGGTGGAAGAAGGAAAAGGTGGAAGAAGAGAAAGGTGGAAGAAGAGAAAGGTGGAAGAGGAAAAAGGTGGAAGGAGAAAAAGAGGGGAAAGGTGGAAGAGAAAAAAGGTGGAAGAGGCAAAAGGTAAAAGAAGAGGATGGTTTCCAGGGAGGAGGAAGGCAGCAGGCACAGAGCTGTGCAAGGAAAAGCAGCAGACTTCTAATTTTAGCAGCCTTTGAGAGCAGAAGGTTTCCCTGCATGGAAGGGACCTTCAAGGTCATCCAGGGACACCTCCTGCTGCCCAGGGAGCTGAAGGCCCTGTCCCCCCTGGCCCTGCAGGAGGCAGAGCAGAAGCATTGCACGGCGTGAGCATTTGTGGATTCTGCCCTCCCCAGCCACTTGGGAGTCCTGCTGCATCTCCAGGACAGCCATTAGGGCCTGGCTTCATTTAGCATCTGCTCCATCTTGCTGCATTTTGCTGCTGTTCAATCACAGCAGTGGCTTCAGGAGCCTGAATGCCACCGAGGAAAATCTGATCTGAGCAGTCCAAAGGGAGGCTGAGGCTATGCCAGGCCTTTTGCTGCCAGGTCCTGACCATTCCTGACTGTCTTTTCCTCTTAAGAGCTCCTGTGGAGTTCTTCTCTTCCTCACCAGCTTCAACCATCCTGCAGCTCTTCTTGCTAACAAAATCCTTTTACTCCCAGCTGCTGTGTTTCCAAGCAGTGCAAACAGATGCAGTGAGCAACTGGCAGCTCAGAGGTGTTTCTGCACTGAGAGGTTGGTCTGAGCACAGTGTGAGTTGGAGAAAGAAGCAGCCCAGGGTGTAAGGAAAATATCCTCCCTGTAAATTGTATTGAATCATAGAGAAGGGACCTCAAGGCTCATCCACTTCCAGCCCCCCTGCCATGGGCAGGGACACCTCACACCACAGCAGGTTGCTCACAGCCACCTCCAGCCTGGCTGCAAACACCTCCAGGCAGGAGGCTGCCACCACCTCCCTGGGCAGCCTGTGCCAGGCTCTCACCGCTCTCATGGGCAACAACTTCTTCCTCACAGCCAATCTCAAGCTCCCTACTTCTAGTTCTGCTCCATCCCCCCCACTCTTATCCCTCCCTGACGCCCTCAGAAGTCCCTCCCCAGCCTTCTTGTAGCCCCCTGCAGATCCTGGAAGGCCACAATGAGGTCTCCTGGGAGCCTTCTCCTCTCCAGACTGCACAGCCCCAGCTCCCTCAGTCTGTGCTCACAGCAGAGCAGCTCCAGCCCTCTGCTCCTCCTCATGGCCCTGCTCTGGACACCTTCCAGCACCTCCAGAGCCTTCCTGTCATAAGGGTTGTAATAGGGGAAGTGGAAGATCAGTCTGGAAGCAGGTCTCTGGGAAACGAGAGCACTCAGTGGAGGGCAACCCATTCCATGAAGAAACAAGAAGAACAAGAGGACACAGTCTCAAGCTGTGCCAGGGGAGGTTCAGGCTGGAGGTGAGGAGAAAGTTCTTCCCAGCAAGAGAGATTGGCCCTTGGAATGTGCTGCCCAGGGAGGTGGTGGAGTCCCCAGCCCTGGAGGAGTTCAGGAAGAGCCTGGCTGAGGCCCTTGGTGCCATGGTTGAGTTGCTCAGATGGTGCTGGGGGAGAGGTTGGGCTGGATGAGCTCTGAGGTCTCTTCCAACCTGATTGATTCTGTATTCTGTACATCCATGGCAGCTGCAAGAATTCTTTGATTATCCTATTGGGGGACAAAAGAAAAAAAGAAAAGGGGGAAAAAAAGACCACATAGCTGCAGACAAATCAGCCAAGCTCCTCCTGCTCTCTCTTAGCCCTCTGCACATCTCCAGTGCGAGCTTTTGCCGGGAGCCCAACACTGCCCTTTGCCAGCCACTCATCACAGCGCGCCGCGAAGCCCCGCTGCAAGGCGCCGCTGCTCCCAGGCGACCTCCTTCCTGTTAACTAATGCCAAGAGTGCAGTAATGTGCTTGTTTGAACTTCCAGAGGACATCAAATACCAGCTCATTCCCCTAATTCTGGTGTTACCTTACAAGGGAGAGAGAGCTCGTGGAGCCAAGAACTTCAGCGCCGCAGCGCTCGGCGCTCCGGCGTGGAGCAGCCTCATTAAGAGAGGAGCAGGGAGCTGCAGAGCAAATTCTGACATTTAAAATGAGATAGAAATTAAAAATTAAGGGGGGGGGGGGAATAGATCAACAAATCACAACTCTGAAACCTTCCTGAAAACCAAACCAGCTCAGCCCTGCTAGCTGAGCCCTTCCCAGAAGTGTTCCGCCCTAAGATTCTCCACCTGTACTCTGCACTGCTCAGGCCACAACTTGAGTCCTGTGACCAGTTCTGGGCCCCTCAGTTTAAGAAGGACATTGAGAGACTTGAAGGTGTCCAGAGAAGGGAAACAAGGCTGGGGAGAGGCCTTGAGCACAGCCCTGGGAGGAGAGGCTGAGGGGGCTGGGGTTGTTTAGCCTGGAGAAGAGGAGGCTCAAGGGAGACCTCATTGCTCTCTGCAACTTACAAGCAGAAAGGGACCTGGGGATACTGATTGACAGCAGCTGAACAAGAGGCAGCAGTGTGCCCAGGGGGCCAAGAAGGCCAAGGGCATCCTGGCCTGCAGCAGGCAGAGTGTGGCCAGCAGGAGCAGGGAAGTCCTTCTGCCCTGTGCTCAGCACTGCTCAGGCCACCCCTTGAGTCCTGTGTCCAGCTCTGGGCTCCTCAGGTCAGGAAAGAGGTTGAGCTGCTGGAAGGTGTCCAGAGAAGGGCAACAAAGCTGGGGAGGGGTCTGGAGCACAGCCCTGGGAGGAGAGGCTGAGGGAGCTGGGGTTGCTTAGCCTGCAGAAGAGGAGGCTCAGGGGAGACCTCCTTGCTCTCTGCAACTCCCTGCAGGGAGGTTGGAGCCAGGTGGGGGTTGGGCTCTTCTGCCAGGCCCCCAGCAGCAGAACAAGAGGACACAGTCTCAAGCTGTGCCAGGGCAGGTTCAGGCTGGAAGCGAGCAGAAAGTTCTTCCCAGCAAGAGAGATTGGCCCTGGGGATGTGCTGCCCAGGGAGGTGGTGGAGTCCCCAGCCCTGGAGGTGTTCAGAAAGAGCCTGGCTGAGGCCCTTGGAGCCATGGTTGAGTTGCTCATATGGTGCTGGGGGAGAGGTTGGACTGGATGAGCTCTGAGGTCATTTCCAACCTGGTTTATTCTATTCTATTCTATTCTATTCTATTCTATTCTATTCTATTCTATTCTATTCTATTCTATTCTATTCTATTCTATTCTATTCTCAGGGGAGACCTTCTTGCTCTCTGCAACTCCCTGAAGGGAGGTTGGAGCCAGGAGGGGGTTGGTCTCTTCTCCCAGGCACCCAGCAGCAGAACAAGGGGACACAGTCTCAAGCTGTGCCAGGGGAGGTTCAGGCTGGAGGTTAGGAAGAAGTTCTACACAGAAAGAGTTATTTGCCATTGGAATGGGCTGCCTGGGGAGGTGGTGGAGTCACCATCCCTGGAGGTGTTCAGCAGGAGACTTGATAGGGTGCTTGGTGCCATGGGTTAGTTGCTCAGATGGTGTGAGGTGATAGGATGGACTTGATGATCGCTGAGGTAATTTCCAACCTGGTTTATTCTATTCTATTCTATTCTATTCTATTCTATTCTATTCTATTCTATTCCTATCAGTTCTGTTCTCAGCTGTCAACCAAATGCAGCAGCCCACAACCACCCTGTGCAGGCTTGAAGCCTTCGGGCCCCCTCTTGCTGAGAGGATCTCTCTGGACCCTGCTCAGATTCCTTAATTCATAGAATCAGTTGTTTCAGTTGGGAAAGACCTCTGAGATCATCAAGTCAGCTCATGGCATCTGAAATGAAATCACAGAACCACAGAATCATGCAATCAATAAGGTTGGAAAAGACCTCAGAGATCATCCAGTCCAAGCTGGCACCCAACCCCTCCTGGCTAACTAAACCATGGCTCCAAGGGCCACATCCAATCCCCTCTTGAACTCCTCGAGGGATGGGGACTCCACCACCTCCCCGGGCAGCACATCCCAAGGGCCAACAACTCTCTCTGGGAAGAACTTTCTCCTCACCTCCAGCCTAAGCCTCCCCTGGCACAGACTGAGACTGTGTCCTCTTGTTCTGCTTCTGGTTGCCTGGGAGAAGAGCCCAACCCCCACCTGGCTCCAACCTCCCTGCAGGGAGTTGTAGAGAGGAAGAGAAAGTTGTTAGCCATGGGAATGTGCTGCCCAGGGAGGTGGTGGAGTCACCACCCCTGGAGGTGTTCAAGAGGGGATTGGATGTGGCCCTTGGAGCCATGGTTTAGTTAGTCAGGAGGTGCTGGGTGCCAGCTTGGACTTGATGAGCTCTGAGGTCTTTTCCAACCTTATTGATTCCATGATTCTATGGCAAGTTATCAATTGGCTTCTCTGCCAATCTGCTTGCAGTCCCCCTGAAAAAGCAGTGTAGGAGAGGGTAAAACAAATTAAGATAACCAGAGGCAAATTCCCCTCAGCAGGGAGAAAAAGAGAGAAAGGTGAGAAGTGGGAGAGCCCCAGAAGCCAGGGAATGAAGGGGCATCAGGGAGAGGTGCAAGAGTGAAAGAGTCTGCACAGGAAGGAGGAATATGGGTGGAGGAGGGTGGTCAGCTGGTTTGGGCTGGAGAAGAGGAGGCTCAGGGGAGACCTTCTTGCTCTCTCCAACTCCCTGAAGGGAGGTTGGAGCCAGGAAGGGGTTGGGCTCTTCTGCCAGGCACCCAGCACCAGAACAAGAGGACACAGTCTCAAGCTGCGCCAGAGGAGGTTCAGGCTGTGTGGTAAGAATCCACACCTGAGGAAAGTGCAAATTGGAGCAATGACAGCCCTGGGAAAGGAGAGAGCAAAGTGTTACCCCTGGATCCAGCTGGCCAAGGGGGAAGAGCAAACAGTCTGGATGGCCAGACAGGATGTAACAGATGACAGCTAGCAGGGGGAGGAAGGGATGACCCCAAGAGGGCTGTTCTCCTGTGCCAGTAGAATAGAATAGAATAGAATAGAATGGAATGGAATAGAATGGAATACAATAGACCAGGTTGGAAGAGACCTTCAAGATCATTGTGTCCAACCTATCATCCAACACCACCCAACAAACTAACCCATGGCACCAAGCACCCCATCAAGTCTCCTCCTGAACACCTCCAGGGATGGGGACTCCACCACCTCCCTGGGCAGCCCATTCCAATGGGCAATTGCTCTCTCTGTGTAAAACTTCCTCCTAACCTCCAGCCTAAACCTCCCCTGGTGCAGCCTGAGACTGTGTCCTCTTGTTCTGCTGCTGGCTGCCTGGGAGAAGAGACCAACCTCTGCCTGTCTACAACCTCCCTTCAGGGAGTTGTAGAGAGCAATAAGGTCACCCCTGAGCCTCCTCTTCTCCAGGCTAAGCAACCCCAGCTCCCTCAGCCTCTCCTCACAGGACTTGTGTTCCAAACCCCTCCCCAGCTTTGTTGCCCTTCTTCTGGACACGCTCCAAGCAAGTCAACCTCCTTCCTAAACTGAGGAGCAGGAAGCAGAGAGAGAGAGACAGAGGAGCTGTAGATTCAGATCATGGTGGAGACCTTGAAACAATGCAGCAGCAGCAGCAGCAGCAGCAGCAGCAGGCTGCATCTGCCCGGCGCATCACGGCAGCCTTCAGCAAAGGGCACTTGCCCGGCCTGGCTGATTGGTGAGCAGCTCCTTCCCCCTGGAAGGATGGATGCTGTGAACTTGCAGGCTGGAGGACTGGCTAAGCATTTCCAGATTTGGCCATTAGAGCAGCTCATGCTCCTGAGCTCCTCGAATGCTATTACACTAAGTGGATTACCAGGGAAATAGATATGGAAGCGTTCCTGCAGGCACCAATCTCCCCGAAGAGCACAGACAGGCTTGCAGCTTGCCTTCATTCAAAGGCTCTGTGTGATGCCATTGACAGGACCCAGTGTAGGTGGCACCAAAAGAAAACTGGGGTCACTGGGACCCTCCTCGAGGCAAATCCTCAAAGGCACCGAGCTAGTGCAGATGTTCCTCAGCCCCTGGTTAAGGCAGCTGCTGTTTCATGCAGGCTGGTGATGGCCTGTGCCTGCGATGCCAGGAGAGCCTTTGATTGCCATATGCTTGTTGTGCGACACTCATTAACTGAACACAGGTTGTCATTAGGCAGCACACCTGCTGGCAGCTTGCACTGTGGCTGTGTGGCCTCTTCAGGAGCTTCCCTGCCTCGTGTGCGCCTCGGCGACGGAGCAGTCCTGGATGGCTTCAGCCGGAAGGACGAGTGAGCACCTGGCACGGGGAGAAGACATTGGGGACCCTCTGCCAGCCTGGGTAAACGGTGCAGCTTCCCCAGCAGCCCAAACCCCAGGCAAGCACAGCGTGCAAGTGAAGGCAGCGGCTTCCCCAGCCAGCAGCAGGTAGTTTGCGCTAGCAATGGGAGTTTGTGAGTGCTCATAAACCCCAGGTACCCTCCAGTTATGGTCTCTGAAGCATTGGGCAGTAAACTCTCCAGAATCCTGGGCTGCAGCAAGAGAAGCAGAGCCAGCAGGTCGAGGGAGAGGATTCTCCCCCTCTTCTCCACTCTGGTGAGACCCCAGCTGGAGCACTGCGTCCAGTTCTGGAGCCTCTGTGCCAGGAAGGATCTGGAGGGGTTGGAAGGTGTCCAGAGCAGGGCCAGGAGGAGCAGAGGGCTGGAGCTGCTCTGCTGTGAGGACAGCCTGAGGGAGTTGGGGCTGTGCAGGCTGGAGAGGAGAAGGCTCTGAGGAGTCCTTATTGTGGCCTTCCAGGATCTGAAGGAGGACTTTTGAGGGTGTCAGGGAGAGATAGGACTGGGAGGGATGGAGCAGAACTAGAAATGGGGAGACTGAGATTGGCTGTGAGGAAGAAGTTGTTGCCCAGGAGGGTGGTGAGAGCCTGGCACAGGCTGCCCAGGGAGGTGGTGGCAGCCTCCTGCCTGGAGGTGTTTGCAGCCAGGTTGGAGGTGGCTGTGAGCAACCTGCTGTGGTGTGAGGTGTCCCTGCCCATGGCAGGGGGGTTGGGGCTGGCTGAGCCTTGAGGTCCCTCCCAGCCCTGACAATTCTGTGATGATTCTATGAAAATTAAAAAGCAGAAGAGCTGAAGGCTGCAATGCTCAGGTGAACAGCACAGGACTTGTCTGGAGCAGACAAGGAAGAGCAGAGAAGTCATTTTCTTTGCTCTCCTGCTCCCTTAGCTCCCCCACCCCCGTCTGGAAGTGCCGGCTGCCCAGGAAGAAGCAGCGTGTGCGGTTTCAGACCGGCTGTGCGAGGCAGGCAGGCAGCAGGGAAATAAAACTGCAGCAAGGAAGCTCAGCCAGACATCCACAGCTGCGGCTTTGCTAAAGCACGGCTCACAGCAACTCGCAGCTTCCTTCTCTCTAGCTGGCAACGGGCGGAAGCTTGGGAAAGACCCGGGCTAGGCGAGGGGAAGTCCCCGCTCCTTGCTGCGGCTTCCTTTCCCCTTCCCCTGCGCTGCCGCGGAAAGTGCTGAAGCTGCCTTCAGCGCAATGAGTAAGCAGGGAAAAAAAGAACAAAGGCTCCGGGATTCACGGCCGGAAGGTTTCTCGGAGTTCTGTGCTCCGGGAGCATCCGAAGGCCTAACAAAAGAGGTTGTTCCGCGGCTCGGCTGGGCTGGGGAGCTGGTGAGGGAGGGTGTTTTTCTCTGGCGCAGATTTCCATATGCTGCTAGCCTGCCCTTTTCAGGAATTCATGCGCTGCTCGCACGCGTTCCTGGCCCCATCACTCATCCATACCCCACCGAGCGCTGCCAGCCCCTGCCCGCCCCCGGGGCCGCCCGCTTATCGCTAATGCAATCAGCGCCTCGCTCCGAGGGGGCCAGCTCCGGCTCGGCCTCCCTATTGTTCGCTGCCTGATTTGATTTGATCTCCGACTACAGCCGTGCCCGGCAATATTTTTGTCCTCCCTTTTGACAGTTCTATTGCCGGCGGCTTTCCTTCCCTTCCCATTGTTCAGGCTGGGCTGCTATCAGCCCACTATTTATTCTCATTTCCTAATTAGTGTTTGGCTGGCCCGGAGTGGTGTTACAGATGTGACAAGAGTTATATTTGTTTTATTCCCCCCCCCCCATCTCCCCCCCAACCCCCCCCGCATTCGGGCCGTAACTAATTGGAAGTAATAATCCCGGTGCCAATCAAAGAGGCTGCTGCCGATATGCTAGGCATAAATATTCATAATTAACTTGCTGCGTAACCTGACTTGGGATGTAATTAAATTGGCTTAACTTGTACCGTCTGATTCAACCTGTTTGTGCTGAATGCTTGCAGTTAAGGCTTGTTTCTAGTAAATGAAAGAGACAAGTTTTGCTTCTGGTTAAGCAAGAGCCAGCCAGCCGGAGCGGAGCCTGACTGAAACGCCGGGCTGTTGCTGTGTTAGCAGCCTTGTGAGCGCTCCAATTAGGCGCCCAGCTTAATGAACCCTCACCTGCGTGGCCAGCAGGAGCAGGGAAGGCCTTCTGCCCCTGTGCTCAGCGCTGGTTAGGTTACACCTCGAGTCCTGTGTCCTGTTCTGGGGCCCTCAAGTCAGGAAAGATGTTGAGATGCTGGGAGGTGTCCAAAGGCAACAAAGCTGGGGAGGGGTCTGGAGCACAGCCCTGGGAGGAGAGGCTGAGGGAGCTGGGGTTGCTTAGCCTGCAGAAGAGGAGGCTCAGGGCAGACCTTCTTGTTCTCTCCAGCTCCCTGAAAGGAAGTTGTAGCCAGGTGGGGGTTGGTCTCTTCTCCCAGGCAAGCAGCAGCAGAACAAGAGGACACAGTCTCAAGCTGTGCAGGGGGAAGTTTAGGCTCGATACTAGAAGGAAGTTCTTCCCAGCAAGACTGATTGGCCCTTGGAATGGGGCAAGATTTGCAGGGGGAAGTCTAGGCTTGATCTTAGAAGGAAGTTCTTCCCAGCAAGAGAGATTGCCCCTTGGAATGTGCTGCCCAGGGAGATGGTGGGGCCAGTGTCACCGGAGGTGTTTAAGAAGAGACTGGATGAGGCACTTAGTGCCATGGGCTAGTTGCTTAGCTAGGGTTGGGTGGTCAGTTGGACTTGATGATCTTGGAGGTCTCTTCCTACCTGGTTGATTCTGTGATTCTTTCCTGCTGGGGCCCACGTTCTCATCTGAAGTGAAGCAGTCAGGGTGAGAGAGCAGCGCTGGGGGAGGTGGCTGCTGCCCTGAAGCATCTTTGCAGGCAGCAGGCTGTAGGCTCCTGCTCAGAAGCAGTCACTCCCATTCAGCAGCGCTGAGCTTCCCTGGCTCATGTGGAGAGAAAGGAAAGTCACGATCAGGCTGGGTTTATTTTAGTCCTAGCCAGCTCATCTTGACACCCTTGTCTCCTGTCTAACAGAGCAGCAGTTTGTAGCAGGCAGGGCACTGTCATTGTGGAGCTGTGCAGAACCTAGGAGACTCCTCAGCCGCTGAAGGGAGATATCAGCCTCATCTCCACGCTCTCTAGAAGGCATCGGGCCCGAGCACTCCGATGTTCCCCACGAGAGATGCTTCAACTCGAGATTTTCAGGGCAGATTTCGTGTTGTAAACAAAATGGGAAGCAGAGCAGTGGGGTTGAGGGAGTTGTCTGTCTGTGTTTGATGGCGTTGTGATACGGTGGCAGAACCCCAAGTCCTCTGTGCTCCTCCCAAGGAGTTCTCACAGCTCTTTTTTTTCCAGGCTGCGCTGTCAACAGCACATCCTTGCTGCCCTTGCTGCCCCCCCCTGCTCTGCTCTGGGCTGCCTGGAAGGCACTGGGAGGGTGTTTTGGTGATTGCTGTCCCTGAGAAATGAAAAGGTTTGAAACCCACTTGGTTTGTTGTGCTGGTCTGTGGAGAAGGAAAGGGACTGCCTGAAATAAGGGCTGGCCAGATAGGATAGAACAGAATGGAATAGAATGGAATGGAATGGAATGCAATAGAATAGAATGGAATAGAATAGAATGGAATGGAATAGAGTAGAATAGAATAGAATAGAATAGAATAGAATAGAATAGAATAGAATAGAACAGAACAGAATAGAGTAGAATAGAACAGAACAGAATAGAGTAGAATAGAATAGGAGTAGAATAGAACAATGGAACGGAACGGAACAGAACAGAATAGAACAGAACAGAACAGAACAGAACAGAATAGAATAGAATAGAATAGAATAGAATTAACCAGGTTGGAAAAGACCTCACAGATCATCCAGCCCAACCTCTCACCCAACACCCTCTGATCAACTCAACCATGGCACCAAGCACCCCATCCAGTCTCTTCCTAAACACCTCCAGGGCTGGGGACTCCACCACCTCCCTGGGCAGCACATCCCCAGGGCCAATCTCTATGGCTGGGAAGAACTTCTTCCTCACATCCAGCCTGAACCTCCCCTGGCACAGCTTGAGACTGTGTCCTCTTGTTCTGCTGCTGGGGGCCTGGCAGAAGAGCCCAACCCCCAGCTGGCTCCAACCTCCCTTCAGGGAGCTGCAGAGAGCAAGAAGGTCTCCCCTGAGCCTCCTCTTCTGCAGGCTAAGCAACCCCAGCTCCCTCAGCCTCTCCTGCCAGGGCTGTGCTCCAGACCCCTCCCCAGCTTTGTTGCCCTTCTCTGGACACCTTCCAGCAGCTCAACCTCTTTCCTGACCTGAGGAGCCCAGAGCTGGACACAGGACTCAAGGGGTGGCCTGAGCAGTGCTGAGCCCAGGGCAGAAGGACTTCCCTGCTCCTGCTGGCCACACTCTGCCTGCTGCAGGCCAGGATGCCCTTGGCCTTCTTGGCCCCCTGGGCACACTGCAGGCTCCTGTTCAGCTGCTCTCCCCCACTGCCCCCAGCTCCCTCTGTGCCTGGCTGCTCTCAGCCACTCTGCCCCCAGCCTGTGGCCCTGCCTGGGGTTGCTGTGGCCAAAGTGCAGCCCCTGGCACTTGGCTGTGTTCAATCTGCTGCCCTTGGCCTCTGCCCATCTGCCCAGAGTCCCACACCATGCCATTTAACCTAGATGCTTAACTCTGTATTTTTTTTACTGTCACTGCCTCAAACCATGAGTTTGGAATGAATTTCTGCCCCTTTCTGGTCTTTTATCTTAGTGGTTCCTGCATCTCCAGAGCTGGCAGCACCACGCCTCTTGCACCTCAGGAAGAGCCATGCTGGAAGCAGAGAAGTCCCTAAGTGCAGGTTGTGGAGGTGGGGAATGAGATGCCAGAGGAGGAGAACCAGCTGTGGTGGTGTGGAAAAAACACCACCCCAGGGGAGCTGCTGCCCTGTGCTGTGGCACCCCTCAGGTGCGTGCAGAGCCAAACCCACCAAGGCGCTCGGCTGGATGCCTGTGCTAGGGCAGGGCTCCTGTGGCTTCCTCATCCCTGGTTCCTCAAACCCCTTTAGGCAGGTGCCCAGCACACACAGAGCAGTCTGGGGGAGCAGAGAGGCAAATCCTGAGTTTTACTGGGAAAGCTTTCTTCTTCTGCAGCCAGAATCTGACTGCACCGGCAGGCAGGCGGTTTTGAGTGCCTGTGGGCTGACTGACTTGGCCTGAGCCTAACCACCTCTTTATCTGGCATCCCTCTGAATGATTCCCAGGGAAAACAGAGATTTTGCCACAACCACAACAATGAACAAGCTTTTGGAACACTGCTTTTTCAGGAGCCAGGTGCCTGCTTTCCACTCTCTCCCTCTCACCTTTCCTTTTGCCTTTTCCACTGACAATGATATCGGCCCTTGGGATGTGCTGCCCAGGGAGGTGGTGGAGTCCCCACCCCTGGAGGTGTTCATGAGGGGATTGGATGTGGCCCTTGGAGCCATGGTTGAATTAGTCAGGAGGTGTTGGGTGGCAGCTTGGACTTGATGAGCTCTGAGGTCTTTTCCAGCCTTATTGATTCTATGATTCTAAGTGAAAACTGCCTGCACTGCAGGAATGCTTCTGATCACCCTTAGCACATACTGCTGAAGTCATCCCCCTCCCTATCTCCCTCCCCCTCCCTATCTCCCTCCCCATCCCTATCTCCCTCCCCATCCCTATCTCCATCCCCATCCCTATCTCCCTCCCCATCTCCATCCCCATCTCCCTCCCCCTCCCCATCTCCCTCCCCCTCCCCATCTCCCACCCCATTCCCATCTCCCTTCCCCTCCCTATCTCCCTCCCCATCCCTATCTCCAACCCCATCCCTATCTCCCTCCCCATCCCTATCTCCCTCCCCATCTCCATCTCCATCCCCATCTCCATCCCCATCCCCATCTCCCTCCCCATCCCTATCTCCAACCCCATCCCCATCTCCAACCCCATCCCCATCTCCAACCCCAATCCCATCTCCCTCCCCATCCCTATCTCCCTCCCCCTCCCTATCTCCCTCCCCATCCCCATCTCCCTCCCCCTCCCTATCTCCCTCCCCATCCCCATCTCCATCCCCATCCCCATCTCCCTCCCCATCCCCATCTCCAACCCCAATCCCATCTCCCTCCCCATCCCTATCTCCCTCCCCCTCCCTATCTCCCTCCCCATCCCTATCTCCCTCCCCACACACCCTTGGCCACATAAAGAATCTGTCTGCTGCAATACTGCCAACAAGTTCCCTACTTATGTCTTCAGGATTAGATCTGTCTCTGGATGGGGGCACAACCCCCTCACAAGTAAAGGATCTCCATCAGCCTTTGTATCCTTAGAGCCCTCTCTGGAGTACTGCGCTCTCAGTAAGGGAAGAGGAGAGTTAGTGGTGAATTTATCTCCTGTGGCTCTTCACAGTTTATCAAAGCCACCGAGGAGCAGAGCTCAGGGTCTGTGTGCTGCTTGAGCTCCCTCTTGCCAGGTGAGCCACAATCAATAAGGGTTTGGCTGTGGCCGTTTTAACCCCCGGCGTATTTCCCACCGTGAAGTCAACCTCAGGCTGCCAAGCTTTGAGAGAGCCCTTGGACAGCTGACATCTGCTGGGGCTTTCTTGCTGCTGAAAGTCAGCACAGTGGTTCCAAAGCTCACTGTAAGTTGTATCTGGAGATGCAAAGTTCAGTCACAGCTTTAGAGAGAGAGATGTCTCCATCTCTCCGTCTCCTCTCCATCTTCTCTCCATCACCTCTCCTCCATCTTCTCTATTCCATCTGTCCTCCATCTCCTCTCCGTCATCTCTCCTCCATCTCCTCTATTCCATCTCTCCTCCATCTCCTCTCCATCATCTCTCCTCCATCTCCTCTCCACCATCCCTCCTCCATCTCCTCTCCACCATCCCTCCTCCATCTCCTCTCTTGCATCATCTCTTCCATCTTCTCTCCGTCATCTCACCTCCATCTCCTCTCTTCCATCTCCTTGCCATCATCTCTCCTCCATCTCCCCCCATCATCTTGCCCCATCATGTCCCCTCCATCATGTCCCCTCCATCTACTCTCTATCATCTGCCCTCCATCTCCTCTCTTCCATCATCTCTCTTCCATCGCTTCTCCATTGTCTCTCCTTCATCTCCCCCCATCATCTCGCCCCCATCATCTCCCTGCCATCATGTCCCTTCCATCTGCTCTCTATCATCTGTCCTCCATCTCCTTTCTTCCATCATCTCCCCTCCATCTCCTCTCCATCATCTCTCCTCTGTCTCCTCTCATCCATCATCACTCCTCCATCTTCTCTTCATCATCCCTCCTCCATCTCCTCTCTTGCATCACCTCTTCCATCTTCTCTCCATCATCTCACCTCCATCTCCTCTCCTCTCCTCTCCTCTCCTCTCCTCGAATCTCCTCTCCTCTCCTCGAATCTCCTCTCCTCTCCTCGAATCTCCTCTCCTCTCCTCGAATCTCCTCTCCTCTCCTCTCCTCTCCTCTCCTCTCCTCTCCTCTCCTCTCCTCTCCTCGAATCTCCTCTCCTCTCCTCGAATCTCCTCTCCTCTCCTCGAATCTCCTCTCCTCTCCTCGAATCTCCTCTCCTCTCCTCGAATCTCCTCTCCTCTCCTCGAATCTCCTCGAATCTCCTCTCCTCGAATCTCCTCTCCTCGAATCTCCTCTCCTCTCCGCGAATCTCCTCTCCTCTCCTCGAATCTCCTCTCCTCGAATCTCCTCTCCTCTCCTCTCCTCTCCTCGAATCTCCTCTCCTCTCCTCTCCTCTCCTCTCCTCTCCTCTCCTCTCCTCTCCTCTCCTCTCCTCTCCTCTCCTCTCCTCTCCTCTCCTCTCCTCTCCTCTCCTCTCCTCTCCTCTCCTCTCCTCTCCTCTCCTCTCCTCTCCTCTCCTCTCCTCTCCTCTCCTCTCCTCTCCTCTCCTCTCCTCTCCTCTCCTCTCCTCTCCTCTCCTCTCCTCTCCTCTCCTCTCCTCTCCTCTCCTCTCCTCGAATCTCCTCTCCTCTCCTCGAATCTCCTCTCCTCTCCTCGAATCTCCTCTCCTCTCCTCTCCTCGAATCTCCTCTCCTCGAATCTCCTCTCCTCTCTTCTCATTTTGGTGGCCAAAGCCCTAACTTCCTCCCAGGGGTCTGCAACTCCAAAGGCTCTCAGTCAGAGGAGCAGCAGCAGAGTAACTCATCTGAGTCCACACTGCAGGGCAGGAGGCCTGGACACCGACTGCCCACAATCCCATCATTCGCTGTCGGAATTAAGGGATGAGGATGGGGCAGGAAATGGGGAGTGAAAACTGCCTGGTGAGCCAAAGGAAGCTGGCTTGGAATTACAGCAATGCAAATGTCACAGGTGAGGGAGAGGGAATCTGCTGCCTGCGCTCTGGAGCACAATCTGTTCCACCCGAAAGGGAGACGTCTGTTCCAGCTCTGAGCTGCCTCCCTGAGCACACTGCCCCTCATCACTCAGCCTGGGCAGGGGGGGGAGGGAAGGGGAATAGTAGTAACAGGGGTTTTGGGGGTTGTTTTTCACTTTCTTGGTCAGAATCTGTTCTCTTTCTGAGCGTGTCAGCTCCTGCCACCGAGGATCTTGGGGTTGGGGGGTGGGGGTGGGGGTTGTACATCTTCAGTGCCTGTGTTTGGTGCTCCTGCGTGGAGCTGTTTTCATTGCGCGCTGCCTGCTGCAATATCTGGAGTCATGCATCAGCTGTTGTGGTGAATAAAGATTTAGTGGGGCAGGCTGAGAGATAAGGAAAGGCTGTCATGTTGCAGTGACAAATCTAATGTGTGAAGCAATCATCTTCCTGCAGAATTAAAGATTCATGTAAGATAGAATGTCTTTATTTACAGCAATTACATCCAGAGCTATTTCGGGACAGCTGCTCTCCAAAGAGGCTTTTCCTGCTCTCACACTCTCTCTCTCTCTCTCTCTCTCTCTCTCTCTCTCTCTCTGTCTCTCTCTCTCTCTCTTCCTGGGGGTGATTGTGCTCTCTTTGAAAAGAAGAGGAATACCTGCTCACTTGATTGTTACCTCAGAGGGAAGGGAAGGGAAGGGAAGGGAAGGGAAGGGAAGGGAAGGGAAGGGAAGGGAAGGGAAGGGAAGGGAAGGGAAGGGAAGGGAAGGGAAGGGAAGGGAAGGGAAGGGAAGGGAAGGGAAGGGAAGGGAAGGGAAGGGAAGGGAAGGGAAGGGAAGGGAAGGGAAGGGAAGGGAAGGGGAGATTCGAGGAGAGGAGAGGAGATTCGAGGAGAGGAGAGGAGAGGAGATTCGAGGAGAGGAGATTCGAGGAGAGGAGATTCGAGGAGAGGAGATTCGAGGAGATTCGAGGAGAGGAGAGGAGAGGAGAGGAGAGGAGAGGAGAAAGGAGAGGAGAAAGGAGAGGAGAGGAGAGGAGAGGAGAGGAGAGGAGAGGAGAGGAGAGGAGAGGAGAGGAGAGGAGAGGAGAGGAGAGGAGAGGAGAGGAGAGGAGAGGAGAGGAGAGGAGAAAGGAGAGGAGAAAGGAGAGGAGAGGAGAGGAGAGGAGAGGAGAGGAGAGGAGAGGAGAGGAGAGGAGAAAGGAGAGGAGAGGAGAGGAGAGGAGAGGAGAGGAGAGGAGAGGAGAGGAGAGGAGAGGAGAGGAGAGGAGAGGAGAGGAGAGGAGAGGAGAGGAGAGGAGAGGAGAGGAGAGGAGAGGAGAGGAGAGGAGAGGATGGAATAGAATAGAATCAACCAGGTTGGAAGAGACCTCAGAGCTCATCCAGTCCAACCTCTCCCCCAGCACCATCTGAGCAACTCAACCATGGCACTAAGGGCCTCAGCCAAGCTCTTCCTAAACACCTCCAGGGCTGTGACTCCACCACCTCCCTGGGCAGCACATCCCAAGGGCCAATCTCTCTGGCTGGGAAGAACTTCTTCCTAACCTCCAGCCTGAACCTCCCCTGGCACAGCTTGAGACTGTGTCCTCTTGTTCTGCTGCTGGGGGCCTGGGAGAAGAGCCCAACCCCCACCTGGCTCCAACCTCCCTTCAGCAGAGAGCAAGGAGGTCTCCCCTGAGCCTCCTCTTCTCCAGGCTGAGCAACCCCAGTCTGAGGCAGATTTATGCAGAGTCAGTTCTGCCCAGCTTTCTCTGCCACAATAACAAGGAAATCCTACCAGTCCTACAGTGGTTTGGGTTGGAAGGGACCTTAAACCTCATCCAGTTCCAATTCCCCTGCCATGGGCAAGGACACCTCCCACTCAACCAGCTTGCCCAAAGCCTCATCCAGCCTGGCCTTGAACACTGCCAGGCTTGGAGCCTCCACACCTTCTCTGGGCAACCTGCCCCACCGCCTCACCACCTTGATGGGGAAGAATCCCTTCCTCATGTTTCATCTCAGTCCAGCTTCTGCCAGCCTGAAGCCATCACCCCTCGTCCTGTCACTCCATGCCTTTGCCACAAGTCCCTCCCCAGCTCCCCTCTAGAGCCCTTCCAACACTGGAAAGCTGCTGCAGGTGTTTCTGGGAATAGTCTTGAACCCCTTGTGCCAAAGCAGAGAGAAGCACAAAGGAGAGAGAGAATTAGTGGCTATAGAACATCCAGGGCTCTGGCAGGGGTAAGAGAGTTTGGTGGCTGGGAATCAGGTCCTGAGGGCAGGTCCTGCCTGACCAACCTGAGCTCCTTCCATGCCCAGGGGACTGCTTGGTGGCTGTGAGGCAGGATGTGGATGGAGTCTGCCTGGACTGCAGCAAGGCCTTTGCCACCATCCCCCACAGCAAGCTCCTGGCCAAGCTGGCAGCCCCTGGCTTGGGCAGCAGCTCTCTGAGCTGGGTGAGGAACTGGCTGGAGGCTGAGCCCAGAGAGTGGTGGGGAATGGTGCCACAGCCAGCTGGCAGCCAGGAACCAGTGGGGTGCCCCAGGGAGCAGTGCTGGGCCCCAGCCTGGTCAATATCTTCATTGATGATCTGGAGGAGGGGATGGAGTCCAGCAGCAGGAAATGTGCAGCTGACAGCAAGCTGGGGGCAGGAGCTGAGCTGTGAGAGGGGAGGAGAGCTCTGCAGAGGGACCTTGCCAGGCTCAGGCTCTCAGAGACATTCACCCAGGCCCTGGGCTGAACTCTCTGGGGTTAAAAATCAGATTCTTAGTTACAAGTAAGCACAGCTTTTAAACTCTAACAGCTGAGTTGGCTGAGAGGAGGAAGACCTCTTTCCAAACAGCTGGCTCATTGTTTACCCTCACAGAAGGCTTGGTTTGCTCAGTGAAGAAGACCTCTTTTCAAGCACCTGGCTCATTGATTTCCCTCACAGAAGATTTGGTTTCCCTCAGAGGAAGAAGACCTTGAGGTACTTAGTGCCAGGGGTTAGTTGGTTGGGGGGTGTTGGGTGATAGGCTGGCCTTGAAGATCTTGAAGGTCTTTTCCAACCTGGTTGGTGTTAGGAACCCACCTGGGTGTTAGGAGGAAATTCTTCCCCATGAGGGTGGTGAGAGCCTGGCACAGGCTGCCCAGGGAGGTGGTGGCAGCCTCCTGCCTGGAGATGTTTGCAGCCAGGCTGGAGGTGGCTGTGAGCAGCCTGCTGTGGTGTGAGGTGTCCCTGCCCATGGCAGGGGGGTTGGAACTGGCTGATCTTTGAGGTCCCTTCCAACCCTGCCAGTTCTATGGTTCTGTGATTCTGTGACCTCTTCCCAAGCATCTGGCTCGCTGTTTTCCTTCACAGAAGACCTGGCTTCCCTCAGGTGAAGAAGCCCTCTTCCCAAGCACCTGGCTTGCTGTTTTCCCTCAGAGAAGCTTTGGTTTCCCTCAGGGGAAGATCTCTTTCCAAGCATCTGGCAGGTCCCTGTGTCATCCTTTCAGCCTTTCCCCCCCCCCCACCTCTGTTAAGCTGCACGCTGCAGCCTCCAGACCTCTCTGTATGTTCCAATAAACCAAACCTGTTGAAGTTATTGCTCTTGGCTTAACACAGTGCTGAGAGCACACCACTGCCATTGTGCCCTACCCTGGGAAATAAGCAGGGGCCTCACACACTCTGTGCAGCAGCAGCAGCAGCCACCAGAGAGCTGCTCAGGCTGCCAGGCTGATGTTACTGCCAGGCTGATGTTACTGCCAGGCTGATGTTACTGCCCTGCTGGGCCTGAGCCTTTGGAATCAAAACATCCTTAGCAGCCTCCAGATCTGATTGTGCAAGCCAGGGAAATGAGATTTGTGCTGCTCTCAGCCAGGGTATGGCTGCAGGAAAGAAAAGCACCAAATCTCACAAGAGGGTGGAGAGAAATAGAATGAAATAAAGTCAATGAGGAGGAAAAAGTCTTAATGCCTGGAGTGGGCTCTGCTGGCCCTGAGCCTGGAGGTGAGCTGCTTAGCCACACAGCCTCCCAGGGGTGCCTGATGTGCAGCTTCTCCCCACGTGCTTCAGCCAGCCAGGCTCTTCCTCAACACCTCCAGGGCTGGGGACTCCACCACCTCCCTGGGCAGCACATCCCAAGGGCCAATCTCTCCTGCTGGGAAGAACTTCTTCCTCACCTCCAGCCTGAACCTCCCCTGGCACAGCTTGAGGCTGTGTCCTCTTGTTCTGGGGCTGGGTGCCTGGTAGAAGAGACCAACCCCCAGCTGCTGGAGCTGCTGATAGAATTAGAATTACAATTAGAATTACAATTAGAATTAGAATTAACCAGGTTGGAAAAGACCTCAGAGATCATCAAGTCCAAACCTCTCCCCCAGCACCATCTGAGCAACTCAACCCTGGCACCAAGGGCCTCAGCCAGGCTCTTCCTAAACACCTCCAGGGCTGGGGACTCCACCACCTCCCTGGGCAGCACATCCCAAGGGCCAATCTCTCTGGCTGGCAAGAACTTTCTCCTCACCTCCAGCCTGAACCTCCCCTGGCACAGCCTGAGACTGTGGCCTCTTGTTCTGCTGCTGGGTGCCTGGCAGAAGAGCCCAACCCCCACCTGGCTCCAAGCTCCCTGCAGGGAGTTGCAGAGAGCAAGAAGGTCTCCCCTGAGCCTCCTCTTTGGTTTCCCTCAGGGGAAGAAGATCTCTTTCCAAGCATCTGGCAGGTCCCTGTGTCATCCTTTCAGCCTTTCCCCCCCACCTCTGTTAAGCTGCACCCTTAGCTGAGGCTAAGCAACCCCAGCTCCCTCAGCCTCTCCTCCCAGGGCTGTGCTCCAGACCCCTCCCCAGCTTTGTTGCCCTTCTCTGGACCCCTTCCAGCACCCTGGCACCCAGCACACCTCTAAACCTGCAAGGCTTTGCAGCAGTCCCCAGAGGACTCCTTGCCTCCTGTCTCAGAGGCTTGCTGTGTCTCACATGGCTGGAATGTCTACCCTAGAAGCAAGCAGCACTGCTTGTGTTTTGAGTGGATTGATCACTTCTGGGTGGGGGCTGTGTAATAAATCACTCAGAACCCGTGGGATTGTTTCAGCAGCTCTCTGCTCAAGGTAGCCGACCCAAAAGAGTAATCCCAGGCAATCAATAGGTGAAGGCACAGTGAGTTCAGCCCTGCAGCCTGACAGCGGGGGGGTGGGGGGGAGGGGGTCCAACCAAACGAGTTAAGTGGCTCCACAGGACTGGTGGCAGATCGTCTGGAAGGCTTCAGTGGAAGGCAGGAGGTTTAAGGAGCACTCCTGGGGCGATGGGAGTGTCTGCTGCGGCTCCTTCCCTCCTGCCTGCACCACGGTGCGCTGGGTGCTGGGGAGTCAACGACCTTCACACGAAGCAAGGGAAGGAGACCTCCAATACTCACAGGGCAGCCAGATCAGAAGCAGCAGGAGGCGGATTTGCACGCTCTGCCTCTGGGATGAGCATTCAAGGTGTCCTTACAGACCTCCCTGCCCTCCCACAGCAGCGCCGTGGGGAGGCGCTGCTGTCACTCCGCGCCTCCCTGTCAGTTGTCATCCCCATCCTTGTGCCTTCTGCCCTTCGTCCTGCCTGTGGCAGAACAGAATACGCAGCAGTCGCTCCTCAAGACACTTTCTGACTGCTGACTTCCTCACCTGGCTGGTTCCTGCTTCTCTCTACACCATGATCAACTCGGTCTAAAGACTCTGAGTCTGCCTAGGAAGTGGGACCTCCGGGCAGCTTGAGACTGTGTCCTCTTGGTCTGCTGCTGGGTGCCTGGGAGAAGAGACCAACCCCCACCTGGCTACAACCTCCAAAAGAGCTTGGCCCCCTCCACTTGACCCCCAGCCCTCAGCTATTGACAGACATTGATCAGATCCCCTCTCAGTCTTCTCCAGACTCAACAGCCCCAGGGCTCTCAGCCTCTCTCCACAAGGGAGATGCTCAAGTCCCCTAATCATCCTCATGGCTCTCAATTGGACTCTCTCCAGCAAGTCTCTGTCTCTCTTGACCTGGGGAGGCCAAAACTGGATGCAGTATTGCAGGTGTGGTCTCACCAGGGCATTGCAGAAGGGGAGACTCGCCTCCCTGGCCCTGCTGGCCACACTTTTCTTGCTGCCACAAGGGCACACTGCTGTCCCGTTTGCTGGGCTCTGTCTCAGGCCACCTGTAGCAGCTGGAGGAGCAGGGCTACAGCACACCCAGCTTGGAGCCTCTCCCCTTGCTGCCCAAGCTCACAGCTTCCAAAACACTTCCTCACTCAAAAGAGGGAAAACCCTTCCTGCTCCAGGACCCATGTGGAAGTCAGGGTGGAAAAAAGCTCTCCTCTCCCTCTCCTCTCCTCTCCTCTCCTCTCCTCTCCCTCTCCTCTCCCTCTCCTCTCCTCTCCCTCTCCCTCTCCTCTCCCTCTCCTCTCCCTCCCCTCTCCTCTCCCTCTCCCTCCCCTCTCCCTCTCCCTCTCCCTCTCCCTCTCCCTCTCCCCCTCTCCCTCTCCCTCTCCCTCTCCCTCTCCCTCTCCCTCTCCCTCTCCCTCTCCCTCTCCCTCTCCCTCTCCCTCTCCCTCTCCCTCTCCCTCTCCCTCTCCCTCTCCCTCTCCCTCTCCCTCTCCCTCTCCCTCTCCCTCTCCCTCTCCTCCCTTTCCTTTGCTTCTGTTTGGTGCAAGCTTGCCAGGTGTTTTTAGGAGGCAGTAAAAAGTGCCATCAGCATTAAAGGCTGAGCAGTCCTGGGGGGGGGCACTTGATGGCAGGGCTCATTCCCTCCTCTTTATGTGGGGATGGATAGGAGAATGCAAATGAGGCTGCAGGTGCCCCCAGGTTCCAGCTGACAGCCAGGGGAAGAGGCCTGACTGATGACTGAGCCATTCTGGCTTTAATGGGTGAGGCTGCTGCTGCTCATTACATTTGGACACCCCATATATTTTTTAGCTTCCTTTGTACCTCTAATGGGGGAACTCAACAAGTGTAGTCCAGGGCAAAGAGCAGTCAGCAAATTCATACCTAAGTAACAGATCAGTGTTTGGTTTCACCTCCTTGTCTGCTCTGAAGCACTCCAAAGGCATTGTTTGAATCTGTTTGGACAGTTTCCCTCAGTATCAGCAGGAGCAGGGAAGTCCTTCTGCCCTGTGCTCAGCACTGCTCAGGCCACCCCTTGAGTCCTGTGTCCAGTTCTGGGCTCTTCAGTTTAAGAAGGACATTGAGAGACTTGAAGGTGTCCAGAGAAGGGCAACAAGGCTGGGGAGGGGTCTGGAGCACAGCCCTGGGAGGAGAGGCTGAGGGAGCTGGGGTTGCTTAGCCTGCAGAAGAGGAGGCTCAGGGGAGACCTTCTTGCTCTCTGCAGCTCCCTGCAGGGAGCTTGGAGCCAGGTGGGGGTTGGGCTCTTCTCTCAGGCACCCAGCAGCAGAACAAGAGGACACAGTCTCAAGCTGTGCCAGGGGAGGTTTAGGCTGGAGGTGAGGAGAAAGTTCTTCCCAGCAAGAGAGACTGGCCCTGGGGATGTGCTGCCCAGGGAGGTGGTGGAGTCCCCAGCCCTGGAGGTGTTTAGGAAGAGCCTGGCTGAGGCCCTTGGTGCCATGGTTGAGTTGCTCAGATGGTGCTGGGGGAGAGGTTGGACTGGATGATCTCTGAGGTCTTTTCCAACCTGGTTAATTCTATTCTATTCTATTCTATTCTATTCTGTTCTGTTCTGTTCTGTTCTGTTCCATTCTAATCCTTTCCATTCCATTCTATTCCATTCTATTCCCAATAGTAAGACAAAAAACAGCAGGTTCAAGCTTGAACATAGGAGGTTTCATCTCACCACGAGGAGAAACTTCTTTCCAGTGAGGCTGACAGAGCCCTGGAGCAGGCTGCCCAGAGAGCTTGTGGAGCCTCCTCTGGAGACTCTCCAACCCCACCTGGCTGCACTCCTGTGCAGACTGCCCTGGGTGGTCCTGCTTTGGCAGGGGGGCTTGGACTGGATGATCTCTGCAGGTCCCTTCCAACCTCTCAGGTCCTGTGATCCCGCGAAATGAAGCCGGTAAGAGGAGCAGCGCCTGCAGAGCTGCGTTACCCAGGCACCTCCCGAGGGCTGCGCAGCCCAGCCGCCGCGGCGGGGGAGCGGCGCGGAGCCCGGGCGGGCCGAGCCCAGCCCAGCCCAGCCCAGCCCAGCCCAGCCCAGCCGAGCCCAGCCGAGCCCAGCCCAGCCCAGCCCAGCCCAGCCGCCTTCTGCCAAGAGAGAGCGAGCCTCAGTTCTGATTGACAAGTTTATATGAAAGCATTTCAGCTTTCCTGCCCCTGGGGTGCAGTGAAATTGCCCAGCCGTTGCCTTTCCCCAGCTTTTATGAGGCAGAGGCTTCTCTAAAGCCTGTCCTGTGGAATCTTCATAAAACACACCCCAGCCTTTCATTAAAAGCTGCCGCTCCGGCCCGCGGAGAGGAGGGGGCTTGCCCATTCACCAGCTTTCCTTCCTGCCTCCGCGCACTTTGGGGATGCTCCCTGCCTCCTCGCCGCTTGTTTTTTGCGGCTCCTGGTTGCTTTTTCCCCTTGGGCTAGCATGCAGTCAGCGTTTTCTCCATGAACATCTGGAGGAGGAGGAGGAATCTCTGTGGAGGAGTTTGTGGTTTAGAACAGAACAGAAGAACAGAACAGAACAGAACAGAGTAGAACAGAACAGAACAGAGTAGAACAGAATAGAATAGAATAGAATAGAATAGAATAGAATAGAATAGAATAGAATAGAATAGAATAGAATAGAATAGAATAGAATAGAATAGAATAGAATAGAATAAACTCAGGTTGGAAAAGACCTCTGAGATCATCCAGTCCAACCTCTCACCCAACACCCTCTGATCAATTCAACCATGGCTCCAAGGGCCTCAGCCAGGCTCTTCCTAAACACCTCCAGGGCTGGGGACTCCACCACCAACCTGGGCAGCACATCCCCAGGGCCAATCTCTCTGGCTGGGAAGAACTCCTTCCTAACCTCCAGCCTGAACTTCTCCTGGCACAGCCTGAGACTGTGTCCTCTTGTTCTGCTGCTGGGTGCCTGGGAGCAGAGCCCAACCCCCACCTGGCTCCAAGCTCCCTGCAGGGAGTTGCAGAGAGCAAGAAGGTCTCCCCTGAGCCTCCTCTTCTGCAGGCTAAGCAACCCCAGCTCCCTCAGCCTCTCCTCCCAGGGCTGTGCTCCAGACCCCTCCCCAGCTTTGTTGCCCTTCTCTGGACACCTTCCAGCAGCTCAACCTCTTTCCTGACCTGAGGAGCCCAGAGCTGGACACAGGACTCAAGGGGTGGCCTGAGCAGTGCTGAGCCCAGGGCAGAAGGACTTCCCTGCTCCTGCTGGCCACACTCTGCCTGCTGCAGGCCAGGATGCCCTTGGCCTTCTTGGCCCCCTGGGCACAGTGCTGGCTCATGTTCAGCCTACTCTCCACCACTCCCCCCAGGTCCCTCTCTGCCTGGCTGCTCTCAGCCACTCTGCCCCCAGCCTGTAGCACTGCCTGGGGTTGCTGTGGCCAATGTGCAGCCCCTGGCACTTGCATGTGTTACATCTCATGCCTAACCACAGGCACTGCTGCTTGCTGTGTAGCACTGGTGCTGGGCTACACCTCCACCAGGAGAGCCCTTGGCAGGTTCAGCAGAGCCTGGGAGCATGACAGGCAGAAGAGTTCCACCCGAGGAGCCGAATGCAAGGTACCTTGGGATGCCTCAGCGCCTGTCCCCAGCTCCTTTTCTGCCTCTTGGCTCCTTTGTGGGCAAAATCATTGCGGTGTTCAGCCACACTTCCTGTGTCCCAGCCCTGTCCCCGTGGCATTGGGCAGGACTGACGTCAGCCCAAAGACTTCACTCCCGAAAGGAGCTGTGCACGGCGCCCGGCGGGGCCGCATCTGCTGAGCGCAGCCTGGCAGCGTCCTGCCCCGCAGCAGCTGGCAGCAGCCTCTCCGAGGGAGCAGGGCAGCAGATGGATCGCGAGTGTCATCCACCTCGACAAGATCTGTGTTCCTCTGGCTCCAGGCACATAACCCAGCTCCTGAGAGGAGCAGGCACACCTCGTTAGGAGCCCAGCCTCTCGTGCCAAGTGTGTGCCTGAAGCGAGGTGGCAAACACAGCCACCCCCTGCTCAGACCTCGTGGAGTCATCGCCGAATCAAACAGGTTGGAAGAGACCACAGAGCTCATCAAGTCCAACTGATCACCCAACCCTAATTAATCGACTAGACCATGTCATAAAGTGTCTCACCCAGTCTCTTCTTAAACCCCTCCAGGGCTGGGGACTCCACCACCTCCCTGGGCAGCACATCCCAAGGGCCAATCTCTCTTGCTGGGAAGAACTCTCTCCTCACCTCCAGCCTGAACCTCCCCTGGCACAGCTTGAGACTGTGGCCTCTTGTTCTGGGGCTGGGGGCCTGGGAGCAGAGCCCAACCCCCACCTGGCTCCAACCTCCCTGCAGGGAGTTGCAGAGAGCAAGAAGGTCTCCCCTGAGCCTCCTCTTCTGCAGGCTAAGCAACCCCAGCTCCCTCAGCCTCTCCTCCCAGGGCTGTGCTCCAGATCCCTCCCCAGCTTTGTTGCCCTTCTCTGGGCACAACCTCATTCAGCAGCTCCCCTTGGGCATGGGCTGGGGTGTTCCCAGGATTTTTGCTGCAAGAGGAGGCTGGCTAAAACTGCCCCCCCAACCCCCCACCCCACCCCCCACCCGGACTGATCTATTACCATCTGTGATGGACAGATTGAATGGCAAAGCCTCATTAAAGGGGACACTACAGCTATCACAACTTGAGATCTTGCATGATCCTGGCATTTTAACGACACTTAGCTGTCTCCACACCTAACTCTGAAGTGCAGCAGAGAGTCCTAATTGTTAAGCCAAGTAAGAGGGGGGAGGGAGGGGGGGAGAACCCTCTTTTATTTGATGTCCTTGTAGCTTTTGCTGTCTGTGTGCATTTATTAGGGCTGCAGTCTGACCTCACTCCTTAATTAACAGAGAAAAGCCTTTGAGGGATGAGCAGATTCTCTGCCACCCAGCAAGGCACAGGGCCTGACTGCAGCTCTTCCTGTGGCTGGGAGATGGAGAGGAGGGGCTGTGGGTTCCCTGCTGTTTGCTGATGCCACACAAAGCTGCATGGCTGCAGTGCAAGTGGCATCCTCAGAGCAAGCACCGAGGACCTCTCCTGCCCTCCACTCTCGTGAAATCCCCAAGTAAATTACCCAGTCCTGTTGGGACTGGCAAACCAAGTGTTGGGCAAAGGGCTCCAGGGGGTGGCTGGGAGAAGGAAGCAGCAAGGGTTAACAAACACTGCAAGCGAGAAGGCTCCCAGGAGACCTCATTGTGGCCTTCCAGGATCTAAAGGGGGCCTACAAGAAAGCTGGGGAGGGACTTTTGAGGGTGTCAGGGAGGGATAGGACTGGGGGGGGTGGAGCAGAACTAGAAATGGGGAGATTGAGATTGGATGTGAAAAAGAAGTTGTTCCCCATGAGGGTGGTGAGAGCCTGGCACAGGCTGCCCAGGGAGGTGGTGGCAGCCTCCTGCCTGGAGGTGTTTGCAGCCAGGCTGGAGGTGGCTGTGAGCAGCTTGCTGCAGTGTGAGGTGTCCCTGCCCATGGCAGGGGGGTTGGGACTGGCTGAGCTTTGAGGTCCCTCCCAGCCCTGACAATTCTACTGATCCTAAGTGAGCCTCCACCTTTGGCCCTTAGAAGAGAAGCTGAATAGCAAAGCATCAACCACCACAGGCCATCAGACCCTCAGCTAGTTTAGCCTTTGCTCTGTCTTTGGGCACTTCCAATCAGCTGTGGCTCTAGCATCCCTGGGGGTTTGTCCATGCTGGGTGAAGGGCTTCTGTTTTGAGAGGGGCAGATGTTCACAGCTGCAGCTGCTCACAGCTCCATTCCAATTGTTCCTCTCTGTTTCCGTGGTTGAGCAGCTCTCTACATGTCGTTCAGCTGTTGGGAAGCCCAGCTTTCCCTCACACTGCTTGCTCTCTCTCTGCTGCTTCAGGGTAAATCCAAGCCAAAGAACCCCTCTCCTACACCCAGACCCCACCTTAAAGCTCACCTTCATCAGAGAGGTGGTAAGCTGCTGGTCACCTCACAACAGCCACAACAGCAAGCCATGCAGTCATCAGTCCCTGTGCTACCAAAAAGGGATCTGCCAGCTCAAAATGCTCTCTCCTCCATTTCTGGGGTGTCCATTCTCTGGCTAGCACAAGCAGTCTACAACAGCAGCACAGAGCAACAGATGCACCACCGCTGAAGAGGACCTAGAGAAGATTCCCCCTCTGCACAGGAGTAAAATGGAACTCAAAAGGCAAACCAAGGACTTGTTTCTGGGTGCCCCCCAGAAGCCACTGAACCAGCCAGCTACACACAGCTTGGTGCCTGCAGCCTGTGGGTCTCTCTCCTTCTGGTTGCTGGCCCAGCAGTGACGTCCTGAGAGGAGCTGTTATACACATTGAGCTAATGGACAGCTAAGAAGACAATGACCAGAGCTGAACCTGAGGAGCATCACTCTCTCCAGAATCAGAGAATGACAGAATTGGCAGGGTTGGAAGGGACCTCAAGGGACCTTGACCGACTGGACAGATGGGCAGAGGCCAACGGGATGGCCAGGGGCTGCACTTTGGCCACAGCAACCCCATGCAGAGCTACAGGCTGGGGTCAGAGTGGCTGAGAGCTGCCAAACAGAAAGGGACCTGGGGGTGCTGATTAACAGCCGCCTAAACATGAGCCAGCAGTGTGCCCAGGTGGCCAAGAGGGCCAATGGCATCCTGGCCTGCATTAGGAATAGTGTGGCCAGCAGGAGCAGGGAAGTCATTGTGCCCCTGGACTCTGCATTGGTTAGGCCACACCTTGAGTCCTGTGTCCAGTTCTGGGCCCCTCAGTTTAGGAAGGACATTGAGAGACTTGAATGTGTCCAGAGAAGGGCAACAAGGCTGGGGAGAGGCCTTGAGCACAGCCCTGTGAGGAGAGGCTGAGGGAGCTGGGGTTGTTTAGCCTGGAGAAGAGGAGGTTCAGGGGAGACCTCATTGCTCTCTACAACTACCTGAAAGGAGGTTGTAGCCAGGTGGGGGTTGGTCTCTTCTGCCAGGCAACCAGCCCCAGAACAAGGGGACACAGTCTCAAGCTGTGCCAGGGGAGGTTTAGGCTGGAGGTGAGGAGAAAGTTCTTCACTGAGAGAGTTGTTAGCCATTGGGATGTGCTGCCCAGGGAGGTGGTGGAGTCACCGTCCCTGGAGGTGTTCCAGAGGGGATTGGATGTGGCACTTGGAGTCATGGTTTAGTCATGAGGTCTGTGGCGACAGGTTGGACTCGATGATCTTTGAGGTCTCTTCCAGCCTTGGTGATACTATGAGACTGTGATCATCCAGTTCCAAACCCCCTTCCAAACTCCCTGCCCCTGCCCTCCCTGATTAAAAAGAATCAGAACTGCAGTTTGTGTTAACCACAGCTCTCGAAATCCGTCTGAAGAGAGATGAGATTGCAGCTGCTCCTTCCTCACCTAGGCTGAGCTGGGATGAGGCTGGTTTCTACCTTCAGCAACCTAAGGTCAGGATTCTGTCTCCAGTCATGCTCTTCTGTGACTAAGTGCCTCCAGAGTCACAGGATTGTCAGGGTTGGAAGGGACCTCAAGGCTCAGCCAGTTCCAACTCCCCTGCCCTGGGCAGGGACACCTCACACCTCAGCAGGTTGCTCACAGCCACCTCCAGCCTGGCTGCAAACACCTCCAGGTATGAGGCTGCCACCACCTCCCTGGGCAGCCTGTGCCAGGCTCTCACCACCCTCATGGGGGAAGAATTCCTTCCTAACATGCTCTGAGCCCATTGCAAGGCAGCCTTACTCTTCAAAGCACAGCCTGAGCTCCCTGCCTTGAGCTCAGGAAGCTAACCCTGAGAACAGTGGGGGATTTTCTTCACAGTTTAGATGTTCATTGTCACTGCTTCCCTCAGACACTGCTGCAGATCACCCAGAACATCCACAGCACTGACTGTTCACTGCCTGAGCCTTCTGGAGTGACTCACAACTGCTGCTGGGAAAATGCAGGCAGCAGAAAGACCTGGTCTACAGTTGGCTCCTCATCCATCAAGTCACCTAATCAAACCCAGCAATGCTACCTGCAAAAGCACTTCCTGGATTTTCCAGTCATTTCTTAGACACTTCTTGTTGCCCCATCTTCCTGATTTCGTTCTGGTGAGCAGCAGCAGCCTGGGAAAGCAGCCCTGAGGAGAGAGCCTTGGGGGTGCTGGGGGAGGAGAAGCTCACCAGGAGCTCTCAGTGTGCACTTGCAGCCTGGAAAGCCAAGCAGAGCCTGGGCTGCAGCAGGAGAAGTGTGGCCAGCAGGGCCAGGGAGGGGATTCTCCCCCTCTGCTCAGCTCTGGGGAGACCCCACCTGCAGTACTGCCTCCAGTTCTGGAGCCCCTAGGACAAGAGGGATGTGGAGGTGCTGGAAGGTGTCCAGAGCAGGGCCACGAGCATGAGCAGAGGGCTGGAGCACCTTTCCTATGAGGACAGACTGAAGGAGTTGGGGCTGTTCAGTCTGCAGAAGAGAAGGCTCCGAGGTGACCTCATTGTGGCCTTCCAGGATCTGAAGGGGGCTCCAAGAAGGATGGGGAGGGACTGCTCAGGCTCTCAGGGAGTGACAGGACTAGGGGGAATGGAATGAAGCTGGAGGTGGGGAGATTCAGGCTGGAGGGGAGGAGGAAGTTCTTCCCCATGAGAGTGGTGAAGCCCTGGAATGGGTTGTCCAGGGAGGTGGTTGGGGCCCCGTCCCTGGAGGTGTTTAAGGCCAGGCTGGATGAGGCTCTGGGCAGCCTGATCTAGTGTGGGGTGTCCCTGCCCATGGCAGGGGGGTTGGAGCTAGATGATCCCTGTGGTCCCTTCCAACCCTGACTGATCCTATGATACTATGATACAACTGCAGCAGGAAGACTCCCCAGCTAGGGGCTGCCATGGAGTTCCAGCCCAGCCTCCCTCCAAAGCCTGGTGTTTCATCAAGCCACAATTTCCCAGTGCAGACTTTGCACTGACTTGCATCTCCAGTTGCCTCTGGTTTCTAGGGCTGTATTGATACCAGGGATTGCTGGCTCTGTGATACAGAAGGCACAGCTTGGGCTAGGTGAGATCAAGTCAAACGCTGAGCTATCAATTAGATGCCTCTTTTCCTCCCCAGTCTCCTTCTGCCAGTCGTCAGCTCCACCTGAAGAAGCTGATATCCTACCTCCTGAGTGCTCAGTTTGGAAAGTGATAGCCCTGCTTCATTCTATAGGCTCCAGCCCCTGCCCCTTTGGTTTTACACTTGTGCACCTGGCTAGAGAACTGATCTTCTTACAGCCCTCAGCCTCACGGTGATCTATACCTTACTACACAAGTCAAATCCTTCCTGACAGCCCTCTTTAATCATCTCATACTAATAGTCCTCTGGATAATACATAGGAGACACATGAATAATGGTGGAAGCTTTGCCCATGGATTATGTGTTCCTTAGACTTGCCACAATCCATCCTTTACTCTTGCTAATAAACTCTGTTGGATTCCATAATATTGATGGCTTAAATTTCATGGTGATTGGTAAGGGGAACAGGGGACACACTAGATGAAGATTACACCTCCTGCACATCTCCCCAGCTTGCCATTAAGAAGGCTGCTTGTGGGAGCACAAGGTCCTCGCAGGGAAGCACAGGAGGAAGCAGAAGCCACCTCAGGGGCATTAGTGCCTGCCCAGGGCAGCGCAACCCTGCGTACAGCATTAAAGCCTCCTCCCTGCACCAGCACCCTGGAAAGGTCCCAGGGAGGCTCCAAAGGTAATCTTTGTTTTAAAGCCTCGTTCAGCTGGCAAATCTAACTGCTGGAGGTGTTCAAGGAGACCAGCCCATTGTCCTCCAACATTCTTTCCCTGCCGTTACCCAAGAGCGCTGCTTTGTTCCCCAGCCCATAGGGAATCTCAAGGCTGCCGCAGAGCACAATGGCACAGCTCCTGATGCAGCTTCCCCTTCTTTTTGGCCGTGATAAATAATTACCCCCTGACAAAGAGGCTCTTCAGCCAGCGGCGTCTTAACCTTGTTGAAAAAGATGTTTTCAGCGCAAGACGTTTGCAGAGGCTGCAGAGCCCAAAAAGCTGGAGCTTGACTCCTCTCCCAGGTGCCTCAAAGCTCTGCAGAAGGCAGCCTCTGGTGCTCAGGCACATCTCAGGTGTGCAGAAGAGCAGGCTGGCAAGAACTGCATCCAAGAGGGGGCTCAGAGTAGGTGAGGCAAGGGAAGCGAACGCGCACTCAGGCGCTGGTCTTCCACACACCAGCTGCCCCCGCTCCTACCAGAGCTTCCTGCCCAGAGCTCTTGCACCGTAACAGCTCTCCCAGAGGGGAAACAAACAAACAAAAGGCAAAATACCTGGGACAGGGAATCCAAATAGTCATTGTTAGAGATCTGCAGAACCTCACCCCAGCAGCTGAGGCAACCGCCGAAGCTGTTTCCCTGAGCATGAGCATGGCACTAAGAAAGAAAAGTCAATGAGGCAGCTCCAAATCGCTGGAGGGTGCACCACCGTGTGCTGTGGGGTCACCCCTGATCACTGCTGCCTTCCCCAGCCCTCTCCCTTTCTAAAGAGCTGAGGGAACAGGGGTGGAAGAGGAAAAAGCAACTAAAGTTAAAGCAGTGTGACTAAACGAGCTTGGCAGCGGTCCAGGGGAGCTGACAGCGGAACGGGGACACCAGAGGCTCCGTGGCTGCCGGGCTGGGTCATCTATCAGCCGAACAAGACAGCTTTAATGGATGACTGAGAATGAGTTCACTGCCGAAATGTTGTGGGCGGGCTGAGGAAGTGCTGGAGGCGCTGATGCTCTCTGATGTCTTCTGTTGGACTCAGCAGGAGCAGCCCGGGGCTGGGGGGCAGCTGCCAGCCAGGCGTGCCCTTGCCCCGGGGCTGGGGCCGGCCACCCTCGCTTAGTGGCCAGCGGATGAAGGCGAGCAGGAGTCCCACAAATGCTCGTCTGCCGTGCTGTCAGCATCGGCGGTAAAGACCCACCGGGAGCAAAGATGAGCTCTTTGTGACCTGCCCCCCCCGCCCCTTGCAGGGCCGTCGCCTGGCCGGCGGTGGCCGGCAAGGCCTGGATGGGTTGGTTGAAGACACGAAAGCAGCTCCTGGACCCAGCACCGCAAGGGTGGGGGGAGGTTCTGCCTCAGATATTTCCCAGCTCTCACGCACACCCTTACTTAGCCTCTTCAACTTTGCAGGCACACGGAGGCTTTTCGCACTTCATACAGCTTTAATCAGTCTCTTTTGTGCTGGCTAAGACAAAGCAGCTGCGCGCACCGCACCGCACCGCACCGCACCGCACCGCACCGCCGCAACTCTTCTCTCCTCTTCCGACCAACCATTGCGGCTGCGGCAGTGGCGTTTCCCCAACACTTCGGTGGTGGCATTTACTAACCGAAAATGACAACGACAATAATAATCACTGGGGAAAAAAAAAGAGTCATCCCCGTGGTGAGCAGCTGCCAGGCTGCCGCGGCCTGAATCCCGGGTCAGTCACACTTCTTACTGGCATCAAGCACACAAAGCTGCCTAAGACGCCAGGCGCTCCCCGCCCTGTTTGCCGTGCCCACGAACCTACTCCTTCCTTCCTTCTCCAGTTTAATAGAGTTTCTCTGACGTTAATTTAGTTCAGCCCTACCCTTCTGGGGATAGAGAGCCGACGAATTGATCTCTTTCCCCCCTCTCTGCAAGGGAAGGGCCGTTTTGCTCCTTTAAACTGCTTCCCAAACCCCTTCTTTGCGGCAGCAAAGCAGCTCTTCCTATGGTATATAATTTCCATAGCAACAGTGCTCACCACGAGGAACAAAGCCCTGGTTGAGTGAACCCTGCACGACAGCCTGCAGACGCGAAAAGGAAAGCAGCCACCTGTTGCAAATCATGTTCTAAAGCTGTAAATGATCCCTCCCCACACCCCTCAACCTCTTTTAACATCCCCGGGCAGCCCTTGGCAAGTGCGTGGCCGGCTGAAAGTTTCCCTGGTTTCAGAAGGAAAGACGGCAGTGAGGCAGCGCGGCTTCATGCTCCCTTTCATGTCCTTGTCAACACGGCTTGCCCGAGGATGCTCTGCTCCTCTAATCACCTTCTGAAGACCTGCTGCTCGCTAGAAATTAAGACTCTCCCCTGCCAGTCGCTAACTTTGGCAGGAAGCCGCTTTAACTCCTGACAGCAAAGCCTCGGCCAGCCTCTGAAGACATTCATAACAAGTCACCTTTATGTCTCTATCAAGGAGAAATAAAAGGGCCTCCTCGCATCCCCCAGGCTTTACATCCCCTCTTTCTCGCTGGGGATCCCAACTTTCAACTCCCTCAACAAAAAGAGCGCAGCTGAGGCGTGAGCAGGACCACCGCGGTGCCCGCTTTGTCCAGCCGGAGCGAGCGAGCTAATGACGTGGGAGCTGCTTTCCGGGGAGATGAGCGCTGCAGCATTCATCTCCACTCTCTCCCGAACTTCCACGGCGATTTTTCCTCTTGCCTGAAGGTTCAGAGGCTGCTTTGGCTCTCTGTAAATGAGCAGGCTGTGCGCGGGGGGGGGACTGAGGATTTAGCAGGAGGGATGCTGTCAGAGTGAGGCAGCTCAAAGCCTGCTGCAGCCGAGGACGTGGAGCTCGCCTGTCTGGAGCATGAACTTGTCACTGTGGCCACTCTCCAGACTGATGGCTTCTGTCTGCAGCCACTGTCCAGCTGGATGTCTTGCTGCCTCGCTTTGGTTCCCCAGTGCAGGAATGGAATGGAATGGAATGGAATGGAATGGAATAGAATAGAATACCAGACTAGACTAGATGGACTAGACTAGAAGACCAGACTAGATGAGAAGACTAGAAGGACTAGACTAGAATACCAGACTAGACTAGATGGACTAGACTAGAAGACTAGACTAGATGAGAAGACTAGAAGGACTAGACTAGAACAGAGTAGAAGAATAGTCTAGACAGAGGGGAGGGGAGGAGAGGAGAGGGGAGGGGAGGGGAGGGGAAGAGAGGGGAAGAGAGGGGAGGGGAGGGGAGAAGAGTGGAGGGGAGGAGAGGGGAGGGGAGGGGAGGAGAAGAAGAATAGAATAATAGACTAGAATAGAATAGAAGACTCGACTAGAAGGATAGGATGGGATAGGATGGGATGAGATAGGATAGGATAGAAGACTAGACAAAGAGAAGAGAAGAAGAAGAAGAAGAAGAGAACAGAATAGAATAGATCAGGTTGGAAAAGACCTCTGAGATCATCAAGTCCAACCTATCCTCCACATTTCTCTGCTCTGTGCTTGAGGGGCTTTATTGTGTCCTTTTGCTCCACAGCTGGCTCTCTTCTTTGTTTGCTTTCCCCTGCTCCTGACACCAACCCCTCTCTGTTTCTCCCCTCTCCCTGTGGAATGAAAGTGGATATTTTTGCATACTTTGCTATCCTGGGGGGGGTGGCATCTTCAGCCACCACTGTGACTTCTTTTCAAGGCTATACCCACAGGCTCTGTTGGTCAGTGGTGGACATTACATTGCACACATAAAGACAGTCAAATGAAGACAGCTGAATGATTCAAGCACAGACCTAAGAATTTCCAATCCAGAGATTCAGATTGGAAGTACAGCTGCTGGGAGCTGCAGCATCCCACTAATGGCATCCTGGGGCAGGTCAGCCTGGCACTCACCACTTGCTCCTGTGTTTGGTATCTTCCCAGATGCTATGACTATAATTGAAGCTTGCCCTTGGCTCACAGAGGGCTGGGGGGGCTCTCTCCTTTCATGCCCAGTTCATGGTCTGGAGATTGGCCTTGACTCAAGGCCTTGAGCACAGCCCTGGGAGGAGAGGCTGAGGGAGCTGGGGTTGCTTAGCCTGCAGAAGAGGAGGCTCAGGGGAGACCTTCTTGCTCTCTACAACTCCCTGAAGGGAGGCTGGAGCCAGGTGGGGGTTGGGCTCTTCTGCCAGGCACCCAGCAGCAGAACAAGAGGCCACAGTCTCAAGCTGTGCCAGGGGAGGTTCAGGCTGGAGGCGAGGAGAAAGTTCTTCCCAGCAAGAGAGATTGGCCATAGGTGGAGTCCCCATCCCCGGAGGTGTTCAAGAGGGGATTGGATGTGGCACTTGGAGCCATGGTTTAGTTAGTCAGGAGGTGTTGGGTGCCAGCTTGGACTTGATGATCTTTGAGGTCTTTTCCAACCTGGTTGATTCTATGATTCTATGACTCACAGAGGGTTAGGAGCTTCTCTCCTCTCCTGCCCAGTTCATGGTCTGGAGCTTGCCCTTGGCTCAGAGAGGGCTAATGGCCTCTCTCCTCTCCTGCCCAGTTCATGGTCTGGAGCTTGCCCTTGGCTCACAGGGGGCTAGTGGCCTCTCTCTCTCTTGTGTGCTGTGTTGCCAGGCTGTAGCCTTTCTGTGGCTCTTCTGGGGTTCAGTTATCTTGGGGTTTTCTCCTCCCTGCCTTGGTGCAGGTGCAAGGCCTGGGTGTAGTTGTTGCCTGCTGGTGGAGACCCTTCCGCTGCTGCTTGGGGAGCATTTGGCTCTAGTTGCTTGCTGGGTGAGCTGCCTAACTTCTTGTCAGGTTCAAATACTCTCCCAAGACAATTAATGCCCTTTGGTAACACTGAACCCTCCTAACTGGACCTATGGGATGGGGCAGAAACATGGCTGGGGGCACACACAGTTCACAGCTGTGTCACAGAGTGTGGTACATGTTTATGTGGAGCCCAGGAAGTGGCCAGGTTTGCACACTCAGGAGTGCCTATAAGGTTAAGCACAGGTGGCCTTGGCCATCCAGAGCCCAGGAACTGTCCAGGTCAGCACATTGACAGGAGCTTAGCCATTGTCTGGGCTAGGGCATGGTAGGAGGTGTGACCCTTCAGGACACCCTGATACCTACCCACTCTCTGTTTTTCCCCTGTCCCCCATACCAGCCACTAACTTGCTCCCAGATACCACCTCAGAGAGAGCAGACCCAGCTGCTCTGCAGTCCTCTGAGCTCCTCTACCCAGTGACAACAAATATAGGAAGAGTCATGATGACCTCTCCTTCAGATGCCCTGAGTTGTTCCCCTGGCCCTTGGGAGGCAGGAACAGGCTGTTCCTGAGCCATTGCAGCCTTACAGGAGATGCAGAGGTGGACAGGGAACTCCTCGCTCCCCACACAGGGCAAGGGGCCTGTGCCTAAGCAGAAGGCACAGGAAGTGCTGTGCCTCATCCTGTAGAGCAGTGAAGGGTCAGTGCTAGAATCAGAGAGTCATAGAATCAATGAGGTTGGAAGAGACCTCAGAGATCACCAAGGCCAAGCTGGCACCCAACACCTCCTGACTAACTAAACCATGGCTCCAAGGGCCACATCCAATCCCCTCTTGAACACCTCCAGGGATGGGGACTCCACCACCTCCCTGGGCAGCACATCCCAAGGGCCAATCTCTCTGGCTGGGAAGAACTTTCTCCTCACCTCCAGCCTAAACCTCCCCTGGCACAGCTTGAGACTGTGGCCTCTTGTTCTGGGGCTGGGTGCCTGGCAGAAGAGCCCAACCCCCACCTGGCTCCAACCTCCCTGCAGGGAGTTGCAGAGAGCAAGGAGGTCTCCCCTGAGCCTCCTCTTCTGCAGGCTAAGCAACCCCAGCTCCCTCAGCCTCTCCTCCCAGGGCTGTGCTCCAGACCCCTCCTCAGCTTTGTTGCTGAATGGTCACTCCCTACAGACTAGGGTCACATTCCCTCCCATGGGCACACCTAAGCCAAAGGCATCTTCCTCTTCAGGACCTGCAATGCAGCCAAGCAGCTGAGAACCCCCTGGTAAGCAGAGGGCAGGAGGTTGCCTCTCCCCCGTGGGAAGATCTGTGCAGTGAGTTACCCACACACCAAGGCTGGGATGCGGAGGGCCAAGGTTTGGTACCCAAGCACCCTCCGCAGAGTCTCTCCTGATCATCAGCAGGGAGAAACCAGGACTACTTCAGCGCAGAGCACAGAGCACAACTGAAACAAGTCGCTCCCAGCGGCTTTGGAGCATCAGCACAAGCCTTGGCTGCTCAGACTTAAAACTAGTTTTAAGGCCCTCCGGCTCCGCTCGTCCCTTCCCGCTGAATGAATTGCTTCATCTTGATTCGTTTGCCTCCTGTCACCATCCTCACCTGGAGGGGAGAGTTTGTTCTTTCAATGAGCTTTTCTGTAAGGAAGTCGCCAAATGCTCCTGACAACGATGCCCCCGAGCGCAGAGCGGCTCGCAGCGGCAGCCGCTCACCTCCACGCCGCTTCCCTTGCTCTCTGTCTGGCCTGAGAGGCACAAGAGGTTTGTTTTGTGGCGGGGGACACGGGGCTTGCAGTGTCCAGTCAATGCCTGTGTCAACAGCAAACCAGCCTCTGCCAGCTGTGACATTTGGATCTCAAATGCCAAGACATTCAACGTGCAGCAGGGACGTCCACCCAAACCTCCCAGGTAACCCTTTGCCTGCCGGCACCACCGCCAGAAGCTTCTGGGGCTTATCTCTTTGTGCTGTAAGAAAGCACTCTGATAGAATAGAATTAACCAGGTTGGAAGAGACCTTCGGGATCATCATGTCCAACCTATCATCCGACACCACCTAATCAACTAAACCATACAACCAAGCATCCTGTCAAGCCTCGCCCTGAACACCCCCAGCGACGGCGACCCCACCACCTCCCTGGGCAGCCCATTCCAATGGGCAATCACTCTCTCTGTGTAAAACTTCCTCCTAACCTCCAGCCTAAACCTCCCCTGACGCAGCCTGAGACTGTGTCCTCTTGTTCTGGTACTGGTTGCCCGGGAGAAGAGACCAACCTCTGCCTGACTACAACCTCCCTTCAGGTAGTTGTAGAGAGCAATAAGGTCACCCCTGAGTCTCCTCTTCTCCAGGCTAAGCAACCCCAGCTCCCTCAGCCTCTCCTTACAGGGCTGTGCTCCAAGCCCCTCACCAACTTTGTTGCTCTTCTCTGGACACGCTCCAGCAAGTCAACCTCCTTCCTAAACTGAGGGGCCCAGAACTGGACACAGTACTCAAGGTGTGGCCTAACCAGTGCAGTGTACAGGGGCAGAATGACCTCCCTGCTCCTGCTGGCCACACTGTTCCTGATGCAGGCCAGGATGCCACTGGCCCTCCTGGCTGCCTGGGCGCACTGCAGGCTCATGTTCAGTCTACCATCAACCAGCACCCCCAGGTCCCTCTCTGCCTGACTGCTCTCCAGCCACTCTGACCCCAGCTTGTAACTCTGCATGGGGTTGCTGTGGCCAATGTGCAGAACCCGGCACTTGGATGTGTTAAATCTCCTGCCATTGGACTCTGCCCATCTGCCCAGCCTGTCCAGGTCCCTCTGCAGAGCCTCTCTACCCTCCAGCAGATCAACTCCTGCCCCCAGCTTGGTGTCATCAGCAAATTTACTGATGATGGACTCAATGCCCTCATCCAGATCATCAATGAAGATGTTAAAGAGGATGGGGCCCAGCACTGAGCCCTGGGGCACACCACTGGTGCCTGGCTGCCAGCTGGCTGTGGCACCATTCACCACCACTCTCTGGGCTCAGCCCTCCAGCCAGTTCCTAACCCATCACAGTGTGCTCCCATCCAAGCCATGGGCTGACAGCTTGGCCAGGAGTTTGCTGTGGGGGACGGTGTCAAAGGCCTTGCTGAGGTCCAGGCAGACTACATCCACAGCCTGCCCCACATCCACCAGGCAGTCACCTGATCATAGAAGGAGATCAGGTTGGTCAGGCAGGACCTGCCCTTCCTAAACCCATGCTGGCTGGACCTGATCCCTTGGCCATCCAGGGCACCTGGAAAAGGCAGCCTGGCTGCACCAGAGGTGTGCCACTCCCTGTCTGGGTGCTGCTCTGCACGCTGCAAGACCCCAGGGAACTCCTTGCTCAAGAGGGGACTGAAGCGCAGGGAGGCAGCAGACAGCTTCTGCCTGCCCAGCCCTGAAACCTGTGGAGAGAGCAGGAGAGGCACAGGAGGATCACTGTGCCAGGGAGGTGGTGGAGACACCATCTCTGGAGGTGTTTGACAAGAGACTGGATGAGGCACTTGGTGCCATGGTTTAGCTGAATAGATGGTGGGGATGGGATGGAACGGGATGGGATGGAATGGGATGGGATGGAATGGGATGGGATGGGATGGGATGGGATGGGATGGGATGGGATGGGATGGGATGGGATGGGATAGAATTAACCAGGTTGGAAGAGACCTCAGAGCTCATCCAGTCCAACCTCTCCCCCAGCACCATCTGAGCAACTCAACCCTGGCACCAAGGGCCTCAGCCAGGCTCTTCCTAAACACCTCCAGGGATGGGGATTCCACCACCTCCCTGGGCAGCACATCCCCAGGGCCAATCTCTCTGGCTGGGAAGAACTTCTTCCTCACCTCCAGCCTGAACCTCCCCTGGCACAGCTTGAGACTGTGGCCTCTTGTTCTGGGGCTGGGTGCCTGGGAGAAGAGCCCAACCCCCACCTGGCTCCAAGCTCCCTGCAGGGAGTTGCAGAGAGCAAGAAGGTCTCCCCTGAGCCTCCTCTTCTGCAGGCTAAGCAACCCCAGCTCCCTCAGCCTCTCCTCCCAGGGCTGTGCTCCAGACCCCTCCCCAGCTTTGTTGCCCTTCTCTGGACACCTTCCAGCAGCTCAACCTCTTTCCTGACCTGAGGAGCCCAGAGCTGGACACAGGACTCAAGGGGTGGCCTAAGCAGTGCTGAGCACAGGGCAGAAGGACTTCCCTGCTCCTGCTGGCCACACTCTGCCTGCTGCAGGCCAGGATGCCCTTGGCCTTCTTGGCCCTCTGGGCACACTGCTGCCTCCTGTTCAGCCCCTCCCCAGCTCTGTTGCCCTTCTCTGGACATGTTCCAGCAAGTCAACATCTTTCCTAAGCTAAGGGGCCCAGAGAGGTTGGACTTGATGATCTCAGAGGTCTTTTCCACCCTGGTTCTGTTCTGTTCTGTGCCCAGCCCCTCCCTGAGCAGCCTTTCCCTGGAAGGATTCAGCTCAGGGTTGGAGACAAGGTTTTTTTGTTGCTCATTTTCAGCTTTTCATCCTGCTGGGAGGAGATCAGGGCAAGGAGGGGAGAAGCAGGAAAGACAGAGACAGGGCAGGTGGAGCGCTGTTGGCTACCTACTCTGGCAGCCCTCCTCAGAGCTCTCTCCCTGGGAGGCTCGCTGATCTAACAGGCAGGAAAGAGGATTCACATCAGAATGCCTTCAACATTGATTTGTGGGGTTTTTTGTTAACCAACCAAATCTCTCCCCCCCTCCTTACCTGCTGCATGTTGAATGACCTCCCCGAAGGCCTGAGAGGAAAGGAACGCAGAGACAAGGAACGGGGCAGAGCTGTAGTTGGTGTTTCATAACGGCAGGCAGAGACTCCAGGGCAAAGATCCTTTGTTTAGTGGTTTTCAGGGAAAGAAGAGGGAGGGAAAAAAACCAGGAACATAAAAGCAAACAAACAGCCAACCATGTCAGCCAGAACAAAGCTGTGCATCGCTGTGTCCTGCTCGGAGCCTCGGTGAAGCTCCACAGCTCTCACGGAGAAAGGGGGGATCAGTGCTTCCAAGCCCTGTCTGCACTCACACCCTCCCCTGTTCCACCTGAGGCACCCACAGGTGAAGCCTGTGAGCAGGCCTAAAGCCCAGCCTAAGGCCTTGCAACCACAGTGGGCAAGACAAAGGGTGCAGAGGGTGAGATTTCCCTCGGCAAAGTCCCAGACCTGAGAGCAGATGGGGGCTAGGAGTCCTGTGGGAAGAAGTGGAGTGGAATGGAATGGAATAGAATAGGATAGGATAGGATAGGATAGAATAGGATAGGATAGAATAGGATAGGATAGAATAGGATAGGATAGAATAGGATAGGATAGGATAGAATAGAATAGAATAGACCAGACCAGGTTGGAAGAGACCCCAGAGATCAAGTCTGGCCTTTTCCTACTCCTCTGTAATCATCCCTTGAGTGTTAGAGACAGGATAGGGTCTAGAGGGCCCTTGGGGCTGATCCAGGACAGCCATTTAGTGACTTTCTTCCAGATGCTCTTTAAGGTCCCTTCCAACCCAAACCCTTCCATGATCTCTGAGAGGGCTCCTTGCTCTTTGCTGCCAAGTGGTGCAACCCCAGCAAGTCAGAGGGTGCTGAGCTGGCCCAACCCTGCCTTGATGCTTTGGTTCCAGCAAGCCACATGGGGCTGCTTTCTTCACCTTGGGAGACCGGGTGAGGGTTCAGGCTGCCAGTGCATAAAAGGCAGGTTCTAGAATGCTTTGGTGGCACACCAGAAGCAGAGTTATGCACCTTACAACCTGCTGCTTGCCAAAGCTCAGCACACCCCTCAGCTGAGCAGGTCAGAGCTAATGAGGAGCACCCTCAGGGTCAGCAGCACCTGAGCTCCAACTCACAGCCCCAAGCCAGGCTCACAGGCAGCAGGTCAGGCTTGCTGGCAGGCAGGGCTGTGACCTGTAAGTCGCTGCTTCCTCGCTCTGCAGCCCACCTCCTCCCCTGCTTGCTGTGGGATTGAGTTGCTGGTCTCACCTGTTAGTTTCTGCTGGAATTCCTTATCACAAGCTGCGGCTTTCAGGCGGGGAGGGAGCTGAGAAGTGATAATGAGACAGCAGCGCTCCCTGCCCGTGTCCATCTCTGCTCCCCATGACAGCAAGGAATGTTTTAGCACAGACAACAGTGGGGCAATCTGCTTCACTGCAGATGTCACTTCTGCTGGGAACAGGACCCTCCTCTTCTCTCCTCACTCCAGCCCACACTCCCCCCCTGAGCAGAGTGACAGAAAACACTGCTCAGAGCTCCCTGTCTCCAGCAGCAGCTCTCCCGTGGCTGCCCTGTCCCCAGGCCTGGCAGCTGGAGAAGAGAAGGCTCCCAGGAGACCTCATTGTGGCCTTCCAGGATCTGAAGGGGGCTACAAGAAAGCTTGGGGGGGGGGGGACTTTTGAGGGTGTCAGGGAGGGATAGGACTGGGGGGGTATGGAGCAGAACTAGAAATGGGGAGATTGAGACTGGATGTGAGGAAGAAGTTGTTGCCCATGAGGGTGGTGAGAGCCTGGCACAGGCTGCCCAGGGAGGTGGTGGCAGCCTCCTGCCTGGAGGTGTTTGCAGCCAGGCTGGAGGTGGCTGTGAGCAACCTGCTGCAGTGTGAGGTGTCCCTGCCCATGGCAGGGGGGTTGGAGCTGGCTGAGCCTTGAGGTCCCTCCCAACCCTGACAACCCTATGACTCTATTACATAGCACTACCACATCAAGCTGCCAGCACAGTGAGGTCTGACATCAGCTCTCCATGTAGCAGCCTGCTTTAATTGCCCAGGCTTCCTGTTTCTGTGCTTCCAGCCACACTTTTCTGACTTACTGTTCTAGAAGGCTGTTTTTTCAGGCATCAATAAACAGCCTCAGGTTACCACTTTCACCTCAACAACAGCAACAACAACAACTCTGCTAACCTGAAGTAGCTGAGAATTATTATTTTTGTACTAAAGGTCTCTCAGTGCATTTCCCACTCCCCCCCCCCCCCCCCCCCCCCCCCCCCCCCCCCCCCTTGCTTTCCACAGGAACTTACTGAGGATAAAATGAGTTGTAAGGCATGGCCTGGGGGGGGATGCAAGTAGTGGAGGTAAGGCTGTGCAGCCATCCACTCAGTGCTGGGTAAGGGCAATATTAAATAGGGCTAATGAGCCTTGAGTGAGTCAGATGCCCTTTCCTCAGCTGCTACAAACAGCTGTGTTCTATGATTCAGCTGGTTGCTCAGTAAAGGTTGTGCACTTCACTAGCTGGGTTTGGGTTTGGGGGGGTAGGGGGTGGGGTTTACACCAGAAACTAATAACTGAGGCCAGGGTGTCCTGCATCTGCTCTGTGACCCACAGGCCAGCGGGGTCTAGCTCCCTGCCCCACTGTGTGAGCTAAGGCTCAGGCTGCTGGAGCCTGCCAGCAAGACCTCGGAGGAGCGCTGCACAAAGCTGCTGGGAGAGCCTCAGTCACGCCTGCAGGCAGCGCAGAGCTGGCTGTGCCCCTCAGCACCTCCATCCTCCCCCAACAGGCTGTGCTGAGCCACGCTGACAAAGTGCACAGGCACTGCCTGGTTAGTCCTTTTCCCCTTTTGCACTGTGGTGGGGTGAAAATGACCTCCCCAAACACACACACACACACACACACAGATCAACCTGGAGAACATACACCCCCCCACCCCCCCAGCCAGGCCAGCTCAGGTGGAAGGAAACCTGCAGGGAGGTTGGAGCCAGCTGGGGGTTGGGCTCTTCTGCCAGGCAGCCAGCATCAGAACAGGAGGACACAGTCTCAAGCTGTGCCAGGGGAGGTTCAGGCTGGAGGTGAAGAAGAAGTTCTTCCCAGCAAGAGAGATTGGCCCTGCGGATGTGCTGCCCAGGGAGGTGGTGGAGTCCCCATCCCTGGAGGTGCTCAGGAAGAGCCTGGCTGAGGCCCTTGGTGCCAGGGTTGAGTTGCTCAGATGGTGCTGGGGGAGAGGTTGGACTGGATGAGCTCTGAGGTCTCTTCCAACCTAGTTAATACTCTCCTCTCCCTCTCCTCTCCCTCTCCTCTCCCTCTCCTCTCCTCTCCCTCTCCTCTCCCTCTCCTCTCCTCTCCCTCTCCCTCTCCTCTCCCTCTCCCTCTCCTCTCCCTCTCCTCTCCTCTCCCTCTCCCTCTCCTCTCCCTCTCCTCTCCCTCTCCTCTCCCTCTCCTCTCCCTCTCCTCTCCCTCTCCTCTCCCTCTCCTCTCCCTCTCCTCTCCTCTCCCTCTCCTCTCCCTCTCCTCTCCTCTCCCTCTCCTCTTCCTCTCCTCTCCCCTCCCTTCCCCTCCCCTCCCCAGCAGAACTGCAATGCAGGAGCATCAGATGCACTGACCATGCACCAAATGTACAATATTTAGCTATATTTACTATTTATGCACAGCCCTCCAAACAAAAGCCCTGGACAAAACCAGAGGCTACCAATAGCTTCCCCTTCCCTCCCCTAGACAAGGGAAGGAGAAAGAGGAGAAAAGCAAAGAGTACCTTGTAAGTACTTAGCCACAACAAAGAAATGCAGCCAAGGTCAGCAAGGCAGCAGAAGCAAGAGAGAGCCCAAGGGAGAGCTATGAGAATGATGAAGGGGCTGCAGCACTGCCCTCTGAGGAGAGGCTGAGAGCCCTGGGGCTGTTCAGTCTGGAGAAGACTGAGAGGGGATCCTGGGCTGCATTCAGAGCAGTGTGGCCAGCAGAGCCAGGGAGGTTCTCCTCCCCCTCTGCTCTGCCCTGCTGAGACCTCACCTGGAGTATTGCATCCAGCTCTGGGCTGCCCAGTTCAAGAGGGACTGGGATCTGCTGGAGAGAGGCCAAGGGAGAGCTGCCAGGATGATGAAGGGGCTGGAGCATGTACCCTGTGAGGAGAGGCTGAGAGCCCTGAGGGGGTGTTTAGGCTGGAGAAAACTGAGGGAGCATTTGATGTCTATAAATATCTGAGGACTGGGGTTCAGGAGGGAGGGGACAGCCTCTGCTCAGCTGCACCCTGGGATAGGACAAGGGGTAATGGATGGAAACTCCAGCACAGGAGGTTCCACCTCACCATCAGGAGGAACTTCTTCCCTGGGAGGGTCCCAGAGCCCTGGAGCAGGCTGCCCAGGGAGGCTGTGGAGTCTCCTTCTCTGGAGGCTTTCCAGCCCCACCTGGATGTGTTCCTCTGTGAGCTGTGCTGGATTCTCTGCTCCTGCTCTGTCAGGGGGGGGTGGGCTTGATGATCTTCAGAGGTCCCTTCCAACCCCTCACATCCTCTGATCCTATGAACCAGCCTGTGTCAGTCAGAGCCAAGAAGCCCCAAAGAGCAAGAGCCAGGCTATACAACTCTTGCTGTTAGTTACCAGCCCAGGGGGATTCTTTAGACCTTATCATTATGGTTTTGTTTTGCATCCAATGGTAATTGGTTTACATTCTACCCCTTTTCTACTCAAAATCAGTGGAAAATTTCCTAGGCATCAGCTTTAAACTGCCAGATGCACACAAGCTGCCTGCAGAGAGGCAGGGACGGGACGGGACGGGACGTGCTCGGCTCTGGCAACGCGAGCACAGCGAGATGGACCTGAGCGACCTGCTCAGCATCTTTGGTGAGCACCTGGAGGAGGGGATGGAGTCCAGCAGCAGGAAATGTGCAGCTGACAGCAAGCTGGGGGCAGGAGTTGAGCTGTGAGAGGGGAGGAGAGCTCTGCAGAGGGACCTTGCCAGGCTGGGCAGAGGGGCAGAGGCCAAGGGCAGGAGACTGAACACAGCCAAGTGCCAGGGGCTGCACTTTGGCCACAGCAACCCCAGGCAGAGCTACAGGCTGGGGGCAGAGTGGCTGAGAGCAGCCAGGCAGAGAGGGACCTGGGGGGAGTGGGGGACAGCAGCTGAACAGGAGGCAGCAGTGTGCCCAGGGGGCCAAGAAGGCCAAGGGCATCCTGCCCTGCAGCAGGCAGAGTGTGGCCAGCAGGAGCAGGGAAGTCCTTCTGCCCTGTGCTCAGCACTGCTCAGGCCACCCCTGGAGTCTTGTGTCCAGCTCTGGGCTCCTCAGGTCAGGAAAGAGGTTGAGCTGCTGGAAGGTGTCCAGAGAAGGGCAACAAAGCTGGGGAGGGGTCTGGAGCACAGCCCTGGGAGGAGAGGCTGAGGGAGCTGGGGTTGCTTAGCCTGCAGAAGAGGAGGCTCAGGGGAGACCTTCTTGCTCTCTGCAGCTCCCTGAAGGGAGGTTGGAGCCAGGTGGGGGTTGGGCTCTTCTCCCAGGCCCCCAGCAGCAGAACAAGAGGCCACAGTCTCAAGCTGTGCCAGGGGAGGTTCAGGCTGGAGGTGAGGAGAAAGTTCTTGCCAGCAAGAGAGATTGGCCCTGGGGATGTGCTGCCCAGGGAGGTGGTGGAGTCCTCAGCCCTGGAGGTATTCAAGAGGGGATTGGATGTGGCCCTTGAAGCCATCGTTGAGTTGGTCATGAGGTGTTGGGTGCCAGCTTGGACTCAAGGGGTGGCCTCAGCAGTGCTGAGCACAGGGCAGAAGGACTTCCCTGCTCCTGCTGGCCACACTCTGCCTGCTGCAGGCCAGGATGCCCTTGACCTTCTTGGCCCCCTGGGCACACTGCTGGCTCATGTTCAGCCAACTATCGACCTGTACCCCCTGGTCCCTTTCTGAGCTCCAGGCCAGAGCAGCCTCAGGTTCTGCTGTGCACCTCTGCTGCTCCTCTCTGTTGCCTGCCTGCATGTTAAACACATTTTCAGCCTTTCCTCTCCCCAGACCAGCTTCTCCTGTGGGCGACACCAGCGCTGCCTCCCCTGACACGCACATGCTCCAGCACAGCTTTTGTCTCCCTTGCTCTTGGTTGCCAGCCTGGGCTTTTATTTTCAGCAGTGCTGCTCCCTCCTTCAGATGAGGATAATGTGAGTGGATATATGCCCTGAAAGGATAAATCAGGGTGCTGACACTGAGCAGCCTATTGACAGGAGCTGTTTAAGTGCTGTCACACGGCTGGGCTGTCACTCAGCGATCCGATCCTTCTCCTGCCAGCAGGAATTAGGCTGATGCCTGCTGCTGGTTTTCACCTCTCCATCCTGAGTTGGCTGTACAGCTTAGGAGCCTTGAAAGGCCGAAGGAGCAACCCTCCTGTGCTTGCTCAGCTCCTGCTCCAGCTCTCTGGCAGTTCTGCCTGCAGAGGTTGGTCTCTTCTCCCAGGCAACCAGCACCAGAACAAGAGGACACAGTCTCAGGCTGCACCAGGGGAGGTTTAGGCTGGAGGTGAGGAGGAAGTTCTACACAGAGAGAGTGATTGCCCATTGGAATGGGCAGCCCAGGGAGGTGGTGGAGTCACCATCACTGGAGGTGTTCAGGAAGAGACTTGATGGGGTGCTTGGTGCCATGGTTGAGTTGGTTGGGTGGTGTTGGAGGATAGGTTGGACTCGATGATCTTGAAGGTCTGTGCTGGGCAGCCTGTTCCAGTGCCTCAGCACCCTCATTGGGTAGAAATTCAAGCTCTGGGGATAAACTGTGATAATCTTGTTTCACACCCACCTATGGCAGCTCTCTCATCCAGAAGTTTGTTTCTTTGGCCTGAAGAGTGTCCAGCACTGCTCCTCTTTGACTTGTCTGTTGTAGCAAATATAGGTCAGAATATTTGTAAGCAGATGAAGGAAGATCATAGAATCAACCAGGCTGGAAAAGACCTCAGAGATCATCAAGTCCAAGCTGGCACCCAACACCTCCTGACTAACTCAACCATGGCTCCAAGGGCCACATCCAATCCCCTCTTGAACACCTCCAGGGATGGGGACTCCACCACCTCCCTGGGCAGCACATCCCCAGGGCCAATCTCTCTTGCTGGGAAGAACTTCTTCCTAACATCCAGCCTAAACCTCCCCTGGCACAGCTTGAGACTGTGGCCTCTTGTTCTGGTGCTGGCTGCCTGGGAGCAGAGCCCAACCCCCACCTGGCTCCAACCTCCCTGCAGGGAGTTGGAGAGAGCAATGAGGTCTCCCCTGAGCCTCCTCTTCTGCAGGCTAAGCAACCCCAGCTCCCTCAGCCTCTCCTCCCAGGGCTGTGCTCCAGACCCCTCCCCAGCTTTGTTGCCCTAATCTGAGGTCTATTCTATTCTATTCCATTCCATTCCATTCCATTCCATTCCATTCCATTCCATTCCATTCCATTCCATTCCATTCCATTCTATTCTGTTCTGTTCTATTCTATTCTATTCCATTCTATTCCATTCCATTCCATTCAATTCCATTCCATTCCATTCCATTCCATTCTATTCTGTTCTTTTCTGTTCTATTCCATTCCATTCCATTCCATTCCATTCCATTCTATTCTATTCCATTCCATTCCGTTCCGTTCCGTTCCGTTCCGTTCCGTTCTATTCTATTCCATTCCATTCCATTCCATTCCATTCCATTCCATTCCATTCTATTCTGTTCTGTTCTATTCCATTCCATTCCATTCCATTCCATTCCATTCCATTCTATTCTATTCTATTCTTCCACTGCTCTGCAGCCATTTAGATGGAAATGGGGAGGGATGGACACAGCAAAGCAGCACAGGGGCCTTCCCCTGCTGCTTGTGGGCACAAGACTCTGGGCAGATGCCCTTCCAGAGAAGGGGGAAAGAATTTTGACCATCAAAATCAGTACTTTGTTTAAGTACTCCACTCTGGTGAGACCCCACCTGGAGTACTGCATCTAGAGCCACTATGACAGGAAAGATCTGGAGGTGCTGGAAGGTGTCCAGAGAAGGGCCAGGAGGGTGAGCAGAGGGCTGGAGCTGCTCTGCTCTGAGGACAGACTGAGGGAGCTGGGGCTGTTCATTATGGAGAAGGCTCCCAGGAGACCTTCTGGTGGCCTTCCAGGATCTGCAGGGGGCTCCAAGCAAGCTGGGGAGTGACTTCTGAGGGTGTCAGGGAGGAATAGGACTGGGGGGGATGGAGCAGAACTAGAATTGGGGTGATTCAGCTTGGATGTGAGGAAGAAGTTGTTCCCCAGGAGGGTGGTGAGAGCCTGGCACAGGCTGCCCAGGGAGGTGGTGGCAGCCTCCTGCCTGGAGGTGTTTGCAGCCAGGCTGGAGGTGGCTGTGAGCAACCTGCTGTGGTGTGAGGTGTCCCTGGCTGTGGCAGGGGGGTTGGTAACAGATGATCCTTGAGGTCCCTTGAGTGCTGAGCACAGGGCAGAAGGACTTCCCTGCTCCTGCTGGCCACACTCTTCCTGATGCAGGCCAGGATGCCCTTGGAAGAAGAAGAGACAGTGCTGCTCAGCACACACAGTGTCTGCTGGGGCTTGATGATAGCCAAGGAAAGAGCAGCACAGAGGTGAAAGGCATGGAGGATTTCAGCCCTGGGCATCAGCCTGTGCCCAGCACAGAGCCCAGGCGGCCAGGAGGCTGCAGGGCCACCACACTGCTCCTCTCTGCTTCAGCTGATGGGGGAAGGACAATAGAGCCATCAAGCCAGCTCTTAATCTTGCCTGCTTATTAACTTCCCTCCTAATTACAGGGTACAACAATTGGGATTAGCAGAGCAGTTAGGTGGTGCAGATGTGTTTGTTCAAGGTTCCTACAGCAGGCTGCAAAGAAACGATTCACAGGACATCGATTTGAAAGCCCTTGGGCAGTGAAGCCAGGACCTGGGGGAGCAAAACCTGCTTCAGGGCTGGCAGTCAGCTGTGCTGAAGCCTGGCTTTAAGACAAGAACAGACTGGTGAAAGGAATGCCCCTGCTCTGGGGAGGCTGAGTGCTCCCAGAAAGCTTGGGCAAACAGAATCATAGGATCAGTAAGGCTGGAAAAGACCTCAGAGAGCATCAAGTCCAAGCTGGCACCCAGCACCTCCTGCCTAACTAAACCATGGCTCCAAGGGCCACATCCAATCCCCTCCTGAACACCTCCAGGGATGGGGACTCCACCACCTCCCTGGGCAGCACATCCCAATGGCTAACAACTCTCTCAGGGAAGAACTTTCTCCTCACCTCCAGCCTAAACCTCCCCTGGCACAACTTGAGACTGTGTCCTCTTGTTCTGGGGCTGATTGTCTGGGAGAAGAACCCAACCCCCACCTGGCTCCAACCTCCCTTCAGGGAGTTGTAGACAGCAAGGAGGTCTCCCCTGAGCCTCCTCTTCTGCAGGATAAGGATAGGATTCTTGTTAGGATAAGGGGGTCTGGAGCCAGGCCAAGGGGGAATGGTTTGGAGCTGAGGCAGAGCAGAGGCAGAGTGCAGCTGAGGAAGAAGTTCTTCAGTGTGAGGCTGCTGAGACTCTGGCACAGGCTGGTTCTTCCCATTCTCCTCAGGCCCATGGGTAAGCCACTACTCGGTCCCTGCTCTGTGCCTCAGACACAAAGAGTGTGCAGGGGCCCAGTGCCAGACCTGTGGCACCACGGCTGCTGCAGAAGTAAGCTTGGGAGGCTCTAAAGGTCTCTCTGGTCAGTTATTTCTTGAGGGATTTGGCTTTGCTGCACTCTGCTGAGACCACAGCTGGAGCTCTGGGGCCAGCTCTGGAGCCTCCGTGCCAGGAAGGCTCTGGAGGGGCTGGAAGGTGTCCACTGAGGAGCAGGCAGGATCTGTTTCTGTATTTTCTTTCTCCCCCTTTATCACCCTGGTAGGAACAGCATCACCTTTGCTTCTCAGGAGCTCTCCTGCCTCTGCTGCTCCTGGTGACCCAGAGGAATCCTAGAACTGTCAGGCTTGGAAGGGACCTCAAGGCTCAGCCAGTTCCAACCCCCTGCCATGGCCAGGGACACCTCACACCGCAGCAGGCTGCTCAGAGCCACATCTTGCCTGGCCTTGAAGACCTCCAGGGAGGAGGTTCCCAAGAGAAACCACCTTATAAACATCTGCCTTTGAGCCAGCACTTCAACAGAGGGAACACAGGCAGAGCACTTAATAAAGGCCTGAGGGGGCAGGGGGCTTCTCAGAGGGGTTTTGGGGGAAGGAGGGGTGGGGAGCTGGAGGTTTGCAGAGCCTGGACGTGAGGAAGAAACTCTTCCCAGCAAGAGAGGTTGGGATGGGGCTGCCCAGGGAGGTGGTGGAGCCACCATCACTGGAGGTGTTTAAAACCAGCCTGGATGAGGCACTCAGTGCCATGGTTTAGTTGATTGGATGGTGTTGGGCGGCAGGTTGGACTGGATGACCTCCAAGGTCTTTCCCAACCTGGTTAATTCTGTAAAGCAAGAGCACAGCACTGCTCTGCAGGTAAAGACACACTTCCTTTGCACACAGAGCACAAACCTCCATCTCTTCTGTCAAAGTGTGTGTGTGAGGAGCACCTGTCCCTGAAGAGGCAGAGGAGGAGATTAAAAGACTTGAACATCTGCAAAGCAAGCACCTGCCAACCCAGGCAGCCTGCAAGCACAGCCTTGTCCTCCTTACACACAGCTACCTGCTGCTTCCCTGGCACAACAGCCCCTGATGAATACAGTCATTGAATTGGCAGGCTTGGAAGGGACCTCAAGGCTCAGCCAGCTCCAACCCCCCCTGCCATGGGCAGGGACACCTCACACCACAGCAGGTTGCTCACAGCCACCTCCAGCCTGGCTGCAAACACCTCCAGGCAGGAGGCTGCCACCACCTCCCTGGGCAGCCTGTGCCAGGCTCTCACCACCCTCCTGGGGAACAACTTCTTCCTAACATCCAACCTGAATCTCCCCACTTCTAGTTTTAAGTCTTCAGTTAAGAAAACCTCCTCTGCTTCAGCCATGAGCAGAGCACTTCTCCACCACCTCCTTCCCCTCCCCAGGGTGCTGTAGACTTTCCCAGCGCAGCCCTCTGGCCACTGGGGCTCCCGCTTGCTGCTGGGGGGGCTTGGTAACCCTTTCCCCATGGGTGGTGTCAGGGCCTCTGCCCCATCCAAGTGTCTCTTCTAATTACTTTTCCTCATCCAGTTCAGCTTAAAGACCCCTTTCCTTCTGAGACATCCTCCCTACATGGCTAAAGCCTGCCCGGCCAGGCCGAAGCTTGAGACGGTGAAAAGCAAAGAGATGCTCAGCGCATCAGGGCTGCAGCCCTGCTCGGCAGCAATAACAAACCCTCTGCAGAGCAGCAGCTGCTCTCCCTGAGCTGAGGCAGTCAATCAGCTCTGCTGAAGTCCAGGCAGTAACTGCATTTGGAAATTGGGGTGAGTACTTCCACAACAACTCGGACAAGTTGATCTCATTTCCTAAAGCGCTGCAGAGCGCCGAGTCCTTTGTTGTTGAGCAAGGAGCATCAAGTGCAGCAGCAGCACTACAGAGCCCCCATTATGTGCTGACAACAACATTTTGACTCCAGGGCTCTCTTCATACCGTGGGCAAACACTGAGCTGTCTGCCTGCCGGCTCTGCAAGCCCAGAGGAGGTTTGCAAACACAAAGGGCCTAGACCCACTCCAAGCGAAATCAGTGCTGACTTCCCCAGGTGCAGGAGAAGTCCTTTGTGGAAAGACCTTACAAGAAGAGAGAAAAATCTCTCTTTCTGAAACCTCTCCTGCATTCTTGAAAGCCATCCAGTGGTTCCACAATCCCAGCCCATTAACAGCAGCAGTAAGAGCTGTCTCCTCTCACAGCACAGCTCCTCTCTCCAACTGGAGTGCAGAGCTGAGGACCCAACCGTGAGTCTGATGACAAGCACCAAGACAGGTCTAGGGTTTTGGCCAGCAGGATGCACTCATCTTACAGCTGCAGGCCTCTGGGGAAGATATTTGCTACTCTGAACAGTCAGATGTGGTCACAGGATCAGAGGATGTGAGGGGTTGGAAGGGACCTTCGAAGATTATCAAGCCTAACCCCCCCCCCCCCGCCAGAGCAGGAGCAGAGAATCCAGCACAGCTCACACAGGAACACATCCAGATGGGGCTGGAAAGCCTCCAGAGGAGCCACAACCTCCCTGGGCAGCCTGCTCCAGGGCTCTGGGACCCTCACAGTGCAGAAGTTCCTCCTCAGGGTGAGGTGGAACCTCTTGTGCTGTAGTTTCCATCCATTGCTCCTTGTCCTATCCCAGGGTGCAGCTGAGCAGAGCCTGTCCCCTCCCTCCTGACCCCCCGCCCTCAGATATTTATAGACATCAAATGCCCCCTCAGTTTTCTCCAGCCTAAACACTGCCTCAGGGCTCTCAGCCTCTCTTCAGAAGGCTCCAGTCCATTTATCATCCTGGCAGCTCTCCATTGGCCTCTCTCCAGCAGATCCCAGTCCCTCCTGAGCTGGGCAGCCCAGAGCTGGATGCATTATTCCAGGTGGGGTCTCAGCAGGGCAGAGCAGAGGGGGAGGAGAACCTCCCTGGCTCTGCTGGCCACACTGCTCTGAATGCAGCCCAGGATCCCCTTGGCCTTCTTGGCCCCCAGGGCACTTTGCTGCCCCATGCAGACCTTGCTGCCCCCCAGCACTCCCAGGTGGTTCTCCACAGGGCTGCTGCCCAGCAGATCCCCTCCCAGCCTGTGCTGGTACAGTTTATTCTTCCTTCCCAGATGCAGGACTCTGCACTTCTTGATGAACCTCATTAGGTTCCTCTCTGCCCAGCCCTCAGTCTGCCCAAGCCTCACTGAATGGCTGCACAGCCTTCAGGCATCCCAGCCAAGCCTCCCAGTTTGGTATCATCTGCTGGAAGCCAAACTTTAGGGCAGCAGCCTCAGGCGTGCCACGAATCACTTCACCGCCAGGGGTGGAAGGGACCGTCACACACTGATTGGATTATCCTGGGCTCATGCTCCTCATTAAATAGCTCCTAACCCAGGCTGATTCAGAAGAGATCCTCTTCCCATGATGAATACTCTCCAGGCACCCTCCTCCTGCCACGTGCCCTGCTGACCCAGGCGGAGCCAGGGAACTCCGCTGGGGCGCCCGCGGTGAGGAGATCCCTGCCTGCCCGGCGGGCACCGCGGTGCCAGGCCTCATCTTCCCTGCTTGTGAGATGCCTGAAGGGCCTCAGATTAAATCCCAGGATCCACCACAAAGGGCTGTGCCTAGGACAGCCCTGGAAAGGGCTGTGCAGGAACAAAATCTGCTCCTCTTGCCAGCACGGTGCTACACAGCTGCAGCAGAGCAGCTCCAGGGTGACTGGGTGAGAGCTGGCAATCTGCTCCAGAGCCCCTCCACCCATGCCACAGCTGCCTTTGCTGCTCCCCTGCCTCCTTGTAGTAGAAAAATGTGGGATCTCAGCTCCATCCCAGCTAGTGTCTCTGCCCCTGCATCTCTGGCCTCTGACAGGGAAACTGAACATTGCCTTTAAGGAAAGAAGGGACCCAGGTCACCCACAGACAGGTCCCTTCACCTTCACTACCCCACAGGAACAAGGAGACCACAGCAAGATTCCTTATCCTTTCCAGGCAGCATGCCACATGACTCCAAAAAAACACCCCCCAAAAACCAGTTCTGAGCTCCTCAGGTCAGGAAAGAGGTTGAGCTGCTGGAAGGTGTCCAGAGAAGGGCAACAAAGCTGGGGAGGGGTCTGGAGCACAGCCCTGAGAGGAGAGGCTGAGGGAGCTGGGGTTGCTTAGCCTGCAGAAGAGGAGGCTCAGGGGAGACCTTCTTGCTCTCTGCAACTCCCTGCAGGGAGGTTGGAGCCAGGTTGGGGTTGGGCTCTTCTGCCAGGCCCCCAGCAGCAGAACAAGAGGACACAGTCTCAAGCTGTGCCAGGGGAGGTTTAGGCTGGAGGTGAGGAGAAAGTTCTTCCCAGCAAGAGAGATTGGCCCTTGGGATGTGCTGCCCAGGGAGGTGGTGGAGTCCCTGTGCCTGGAGGTGTTTAGGAAGAGCCTGGCTGAGGCCCTTGGTGCCAGGGTTGAGTTGCTCAGATGGTGCTGGGGGAGAGGTTGGACTGGATGAGCTCAAAGGTCTTTCCCAACCTGACTTGTGGAAGATGCTGCTAGTGGGCAGGGGCAGCAAGGAGAAGTGAAGTGAAGTGGAGTTCCCCAAGTGAGGAGAGAGGTTGGATGCAAGGATCCTCTTAGCTGACCTCAGTCCCCTCAGCAACACGTGCCCATGCTTGCTGCCAGCTCCCCTGAGAAGCTGCTGATGGAAAAGGCAAGGCCAAAGCACCTTTGAGCAGGTTGTGGTGCCAAGCTGAGGGAGGGCACTGGGGGTGGTTGGAGGCTTCGCGGGGCACTGCGCCCCAGCGCCGAAGCGGAGCGTGGCAGGCGCAGCAGGCAGAGTATTGCTCTGATCTGAGCCTAATGACTCTCACTAATCATGTTGCTGTAATTTCCTCTCCAGCTGCTGGCAGAACAAGTGGATACCTGGGGAGCCAGCCCTGCCCGTGGGGCTCCAGACCCTCCGCCGCTGATTGGCGTGCGTGGGGAAGTGGCTTTGCCGGCCGCATTCATTTGCCGGCTTTAAAGCCCTCTGCTTGCCTGGGGACTCTAAATACTGTCACAAACGGCAAAGTGTCATTAGCTCGGCTTCCTGAGGCATCCCAGATTAAAGCTAATGCCTCTCAGGAGGGTGCTATTAGATTAGCCTACCACAACCTGACAGGTAGCCTCTAATCACAGACGTATTGTCTTCTCTGCTCGGGGCAGCCTTCCTTCTGTCTGGCTGAGGAGGACTTATCCCATGAGCAGCTCCAGTGTTGTCAGACCTGTGGATCTGCTTGGCCAGAAGCAAGCAGGAAATGGTTTGTCCCTCTTAATCAGGGCCACAATTTATATCTGAGTCGAGCTGGGTGGTGAAGTTCCAGGAGAAGACTGCAGAAGCTCTGCAGACAGGGAGAGGGGGGAGAGGTGTGAGCGTGCCACAGGCTGGCCTTGCAGGACAAGAAACCAGGCTGAGCAGAGCAGAGCAGAGCAGAGCAGAGCAGAGCAGAATAGAATAGAATAGAATAGAATAGAATAGAATAGGACGTCAGATTAGGGCAACAAAGCTGGGGAGGGGTCTGGAGCACAGCCCTGGGAGGAGAGGCTGAGGGAGCTGGGGTTGCTTAGCCTGCAGAAGAGGAGGCTCAGGGGAGACCTTCTTGCTCTCTGCAACTCCCTGCAGGGAGCTTGGAGCCAGCTGGGGGTTGGGCTCTGCTCCCAGGCACTGAGCACCAGAACAAGAGGACACAGTCCTCTTGTTGCCAGGGGAGGTTCAGGCTGGAGGTGAGGAGAAAGTTCTTCCCAGCCATAGAGATTGGCCCTGGGGATGTGCTGCCCAGGGAGGTGGTGGAGTCCCCAGCCCTGGAGGTGTTCAAGAGGGGATTGGATGTGGCCCTTGGAGCCATGGTTGAGTTAGTCAGGAGGTGTTGGGTGCCAGCTTGGACTTGATGATCTCTGAGGTCTTTTCCAGCCTGGTTGATTCTATGATCTTCCTTCATCTGCTGACAAATATTCTGACCTATATTTGCTACAACAGACAAGTCAAAGAGAAGCAGTGCTGGACACTCTTCAGGCCAAAGAAACAAGCTTCTGGATGAGAGAGCTGCAATATGTGGGTGTGAAACAAGATTATCACAATTTATCCCCAGAGCTTGAATTTCTACCCAATGAGGGTGCTGAGGCACTGGAACAGGCTGCCCAGGGAAGGCTGTGGAGGCTGCAAGCCTGGCAAACCAGAACAAGAGGCCACAGTCTCAAGCTGTGCCAGGGGAGGTTCAGGCTGGAGGGGAGGAGAAAGTTCTTCCCAGCCAGAGAGATTGGCCCTGGGGATGTGCTGCCCAGGGAGGTGGTGGAGTCCCCAGCCCTGGAGGGGTGCAAGAGGGGATTGGATGTGGCACTTGGAGCCATGGTTCAGTTAGTCAGGAGGTGCTAAGTGCCAGCTTGGACTTGATGATCTTTGAGGCCTTTCCCAACCTTATTGATTCTATGATTCTATGACAGGTTGTGTGGGACGTTGTCTAGTAGGAGGTGTGTGCCCATGGCAGGGAAATTGGAACCTTTAGGGTGCCTCCCAAACTAGGCCATTCTATTACAGAAATGGCATGGGGAGCACAGAACAAGTCTCTAAAGGGATTTAAATACATCAATCAAAAGAGAATAAGCAGCAGCTGGGATGGAAATGGGGGCTCCACAGAGGCAATAGGAATGTTCTTCCATCCCTTGAGCCAAATCAGATGTGCCACTGCAGGGCAACATCAGTAAAACCACCTCAGAAGCACTCTTTGGTCAAGCCTCTTCCAAAACCCCTTGACACCAAGTTAGGGCTGGAAGGGATCTCAAAGCTCAGCCAGTCCCAACCCCCCCCTGCCATGGGCAGGGACACCTCACACTACAGCAGGTTGCTCACAGCCACCTCCAGCCTGGCTGCAAACACCTCCAGGCAGGAGGCTGCCACCACCTCCCTGGGCAGCCTGTGCCAGGCTCTCACCACCCTCCTGGGGAACAACTTCTTCCTCACAGCCAATCTCAATCTCCCCACTTCTAGTTCTGCTCCATCCCCCCCAGTCCTATCCCTCCCTGACACCCTCAAAAGTCCCTCCCCAGCTTTCTTGGAGACCCCTGCAGATCCTGCAAGGCCACAATTAGGTCTCCTGGGAGCCTTCTCTCCAGACTGAGCAGCCCCAACTCCCTCAGTCTGTCCTCTTGGGTTGGCTGGAGCCAAGTTCTCTCTCTTCTCCATCTCTCCACCAGCCTTTGACCACCCTCTTTCACAATGAAAAACCTCTCCTTGGTCTTCCAGCAGCTTTAGGATACTTCTTCACTGGGGGCTGCCTAGAGGTCTCATCTCCTTGGGGCAGCAGCTCTCCTGCGTTTCAAGCTCAGCCTTTTGATTCCTCGTGGGCAGCATCTGAGAGAGGCAGGCAGCAACCTTTAGCCAAGCTGCCTCAGCCGGGGGTGTGCAGCACCCAGGTGCTGGCAAAGGCTGAATCTCCTTTAAAGCTGCAGAGCTGCTCTCTTCCACGAGCCCCCTACCAAACTGAAGGGCTTTTCCCACGGAGTCTGCCACAAGTGGTTCTCTGCCCACGTTGGGAAATTGACTGTTTGGGGCTTGTGTTCCTCATGCACACAGAGAGTTATGCACAGACATCCCTGCAGCCCTGGCCGGCCCCAGCCTGCATGCCCAGGCATAAAGCAGGCTGCTGGAAGCTTCTGTGGTGGTGAATGGTGCCACAGCCAGCTGGCAGCCAGGCACCAGTGGGGTGCCCCAGGTCTCAGTGCTGGGCCCTGTGCTCTTTAACATCTTTATTGATGATCTGGAGGAGGGCACTGAGTCCATCAGCAGTAAATTTGCTGACGACACCAAGCTGGGGGCAGGAGTTGATCTGCTGGAGGGTAGAGAGGCTCTGCAGAGGGACCTCGACAGGCTGGGCAGAGGGGCAGAGGCCAGGGGCAGGAGATTGAACACAGCCAAGTGCCAGGGGCTGCACGTTGGCCACAGCAACCCCAGGCAGTGCTACAGGCTGGGGGCAGAGTGGCTGAGAGCAGCCAGGCAGAGAGGGACCTGGGGGTACTGGGTGACAGCAGCTGAACAGGAGGCAGCAGTGTGCCCAGACAGCCAGGAGGGCCAAGGGCATCCTGGCCTGCATCAGGAACAGTGTGGCCAGCAGGAGCAGGGAAGTCCTTCTGCCCTGTACACTGCACTGGTTAGGCCACACCTTGAGTCCTGTGTCCAGTTCTGGGCCCCTCAGTTTAGGAAGGAGATTGAGCTGCTGAAAGGTGTCCAGAGAAGGGCAACAAAGCTGGGGAGGAGTCTGGAGCACAGCCCTGGGAGGAGAGGCTGAGGGAGCTGGGGTTGCTTAGCCTGCAGAAGAGGAGGCTCAGGGGAGACCTTCTTGCTCTCTACAACTACCTGAAGGGAGGTTGTAGTCAGGCAGAGGTTGGTCTCTTCTCCCAGGCACCCAGCAGCACAACAAGAGGACACAGTCTCAAGCTGCACCAGGGGAGGTTTAGGCTGGAGGTTAGGAGGAAGTTTTACACAGAAAGAGAGATTGGCCATTGGGATGTGCTGCCCAGGGAGGTGGTGGAGTCAGCATCGCTGGAGGTGTTCAGGAGGAGACTTGATGGGGTGCTTGGTGCCATGGGTTAGTTGATTAGGTGGTGTTGGATGATAGGTTGGACTCGATGATCTTGAAGGTCTCTTCCAACCTGGTCTATTCCATTCCATTCCATTCCATTCCATTCCATTCCATTCCATTCCATTCCATTCCATTCCATTTCATTCCATCCTATCCTATCCTATTCCATCCCATCCCATCCCATCCTATCCTATCCTATCCTATCCTATCCTATCCTATCCTATCCTATCCTATCCTATTCCATTCCATCCCATCCCATCCTATCCTATCCTATCCTATCCCATCCCATCCCATCCCATCCCATTCTATTCTATTCTATTCCATCCCATCCCATTCTATTCTATTCCATTCCATTCCATTCCATTCCATTCTCACCTGCCCAGCCCGTGCAAGGCACCCACTCACGTTCCAGACAACGTGCTCATTTCCCAGACAATATTCCCAACGACTCCTGTGTGCTCAGAGCCAAGCAATTCTCCTCAGGAGAGCCCGGGCCGTCCGCGCCTTTCGCTGCGCTCTGCACCACTGCTAAGCTGCGCTGGAGGCTGCTCCTCGCCCCCTGCGGTGTTACCTCTTCAGCAGCCCACAACCGCTGAGCTGCTCCTCTTGTTGCTTCAGCAGCGTGATTAATCACGGAGGGGCTTGGAGGCAGCCAGGTGGAGGTGGTGGAGGGGCTTGGGCCCGGAGTGTTTTAACCAACAAACAACGCAGCAGCCTTACCTCGCTGATTTCAGTCAAGCAGGATCGGGGGGAGGGGGAAGGGGGAAGCAGGGAGGGATCCTGCTGGGAATTCCTGCGTTCCGCAAATGGCTAAGCGAGCCGGCGGCAGCAGCCCTGCTAATGCCTCCTGAAAGCCCCCACCTCCATGTATTTTTGATGAATGTACTTTAAAGCGTCTGCAAACACCGCGTAACAAATCAGCGGGACTCGTCAAATCCGGGGGGGCCATCAGCAAGGCAATGTGGGAGCCTCACGCACACACACCCCGGCGGAGAAGGAGAAGGCAGAGAGGCCACCGCTGCTATCAACACAGCGAAGCAGGAAGCAGCAAAAGGCCAAGTGTTCGTGCTGGACGGCTCACTCCCGAGCAGGAGGCGGGGGGGTCTCTGCTCATCAGCCTCCAAGCCACCACAGCATGAAGCAAACAGAGCCAGACCCATCCCTGCAGGTGCACAGTGGAATCACAGAACTGTCAGGGCTGGGAGGGACCTCAAGGCTCAGCCAGTCCCAACCCCCCTGCCATGGGCAGGGACACCTCACACCGCAGCAGGTTGCTCACAGCCACCTCCAGCCTGGCTGCAAACACCTCCAGGCAGGAGGCTGCCACCACCTCCCTGGGCAACCTGTGCCAGGCTCTCATCACCCTCATGGGGAACAACTTCTTCCTCACAGCCAAGCTGAATCTCCCCATTTCTAGTTCTGCTCCATCCCCCCCAGTCCTATCCCTCCCTGACACCCTCAAAAGTCCCTCCCCAGCTTGCTTGGAGCCCCCTGCAGATCCTGGAAGGCCACAATGAGGTCTCCTGGGAGCCTTCTCCTCTCCAGCCTGCACAGCCCCAGCTCCCTCAGTCTGTCCTCACAGCAGAGCAGCTCCAGCCCTCTGCTCCTCCTCCTGGCCCTGTCTGGACACCTTCCAGCACCTCCAGGTCCTTCTTGTCACAGGGGCTCCAGAACTGGACACAGAGCTCCAAGGGCAAGAGGAAACAGTCTGGAGTTGCAGCAAGGAGAAATCCAGGTGGGCCATCAGTAAATAGACTGCAGAAGGAGTGAATCAGCACTGGAACTGCAAAACCTCCATCCCTGGCATCTGCCAGCATCACAGGGACAAGGCCCTGCTCTCAGTTTGCTGCTTGCCTTGGCTTCTTTAGGAGGTTTGGCTAGAGGACCTGCACAGAGCCCATCTCAACTGAACTGTTTTGTGATTCTATGGGGGGAAAAAACCCCAAACCCAACACCTGTAGGTCAAAAAGGGATCTTTCACCTCAGAGGGTCAATTTGCACACCATGGCATCACTGCCAGGCTCTTTTCAGGTGAACTGGACAGCCAAAGGGTTGATGTGGTCCCCAAACCACACCTAGAGAGTGAAGCATCTGTGTTTCAGAGACACAGCTGGACATGACCCATCACCCCTGGGGGTGGAAGCAAAAATGGAATGAAACAGCTAAAAAAATAATAATCAATGTTGCAGTGAATGGTTTGGCACAAACTACCCACATCTGGGAGGAGACTTTGGCAGAGGGCTGCCCTTCCCCCCCTCACTGCCTGTATCCTGGCATCCTGGCCTGCAGCAGGCAGAGTGTGGCCAGCAGGAGCAGGGAAGTCCTTCTGCCCTGGGCTCAGCACTGCTCAGGCTACTCCTTGAGTCCTGTGTCCAGCTCTGGGCTCCTCAGGTCAGGAAAGAGGTTGAGCTGCTGGAAGGTGTCCAGAGAAGGACAACAAAGCTGGGGAGGGGTCTCGGGCACAGCCCTGGGAGGAGAGGCTGAGGGAGCTGGGGTTGCTTAGCCTGCAGAAGAGGAGGCTCAGGGGAGACCTTCTTGCTCTCTGCAACTCCCTGCAGGGAGGTTGGAGCCAGCTGGGGGTTGGGCTCTGCTCCCAGGCAGCCAGCAGCAGAACAAGAGGCCACAGTCTCAAGCTGTGCCAGGGGAGGTTAAGGCTGGAGGTGAGGAGAAAGTTCTTCACTGAGAGAATCGTTAGCCCTTGGGATGTGCTGCCCAGGGAGGTGGTGGAGTCCCCATCCCTGGAGGTGTTCAAGAGGGGATTGGATGTGGCCCTTGGAGCCATGGTTTGGTCATGAGGTCTGTGGTGACAGCTTGGACTGGATGATCCTCGAGGTCTCTTCCAACCTTAGTGATACTGTGAGACTGTGATGCTGAGCAGGTCCTCCCAGGGATGGCAATGAGCATTAGGATCCCCTCTGCTCAAACTCCCCCCTTTGTACTGAGTGTGACCTTTATGGGATGGGATGCACCTGAGGGCACAGCTGGGGCAGCTGCCCTGCCTGGCTCCGCACTGCTAAGCACCTGCAGCCCATGGCTGGCCAGGGAACCCATCCCAGGCAAACCAGGACAGCTGCACAAGGTCAGCCCAGTTTTCCTTTCCCTGGACAAGACAGGGGCAGAAACACTGAGAAGCTTTGCTTAAAGCAATCCTCTTCAGGCATGCTGCAGGATTCCACTCTGGGCTGTCTGAAGTCAGAGCAGGGTCCCACAGATACTCCTCAGCAGAGGTTTTGCAAACTGAGGCAGCTGAGCTTCTTCCAAGCAGCCTGGTCTGGTCTGGTCTGGTCTCTTCCATTCTATTCTATTCTATTCTATTCTATTCTATTCTATTCTATTCTATTCTATTCTATTCTATTCTATTCTATTCCATTCCATTCCATTCCATTCTATTCTATTCCATTCCAGTCTATTCTATCCCAGCACTGCCCTTCTCCTCCCCTGGCTTTCCAGAGCTGCTCTGAGACAAGACAAGGGGCTGATGGTGTCTGGGGAAATTCCTTGCAGTGAAAGCACAGACTTTTCCCCTTCCTTACTCCCAGTTCAGAGGGCTGGTAACAGGGAAATAGCTGTCTCAGTTCTGGAAGGTCCCTCTGAAACCAGTCCAACAGGAAGCAGAAGTGAATGGCCTCATTATGCTGAGGGGGCATCCTGTTGAAAATCCCAGGGATGCTTTTCTTAGCAATTGTGAATCCAGTTCCAGGGCTCTAAAGGGCAACAGTCTTCAAGGAGCACACATGCAGCAAGCTGGGGTTTGCCAAGTGCCAGAGAATCACAACTGCTCTTTATCTCTCTGGTCACTCAGTAGCACCAGACCATTAAAGAGCAGAGCTTGAGCTGAAGGGGCTGAAGCCTGGGGACAGTCCTCACTTACAAACAAACAGAGAAACTAACCCTGGGATGTGTAGTGGCAGAGGGGAGGCTCTCACAAAGGCCTGAGAGCCCAGTGCTCTCCTTTAGCAGGACCTTTCTGGGGTGGGGTTGGCAGGAGTTTGGACACACAGACAGAAAAGGTAACATTGGTGATGAAGAGAAGGGTTGGAAGATCAGATTTGGCAATAATCATAGAGCCACAGGCTGGTTTGGGCTGGAAGGGACCCTGAAGATCACCCAGTCCCATCCCCTTGCCATGAGCAGGGACCCTGAAGATCACCCAGTCCCATCCCCTTGCCATGAGCAGGGACCCTGAAGATCACCCAGTCCCATCCCATTGCCATGAGCAGGGACCCTGAAGATCACCCAGTCCCATCCCCTGGCCATGAGCAGGGACCCTGAAGATCACCCAGTCCCATCCCCTGGCCACAAGGAAGGACACATCCTGCTAGCCCAGGCTGCTCCAGACCACATCCAACCTGGCTTTGAACACTGCCAGGCTTGGAGCCTCCAGACCACCTCTGAGCAGGCTGAAAGAGCAGCATTGACCTCATCTAATGTGTGCATGGGATTGAGCCTTTCACCTTAGCATCTCAGGGCACTTTACAGGAGACCTCACCCCACAGCAGCTGGGATGCCACTGAAAATGCCCCTTGGCACCTCCTGCCAGCCCTCCTGGCCCACTCTGCTGGACCTGAACAAAGGCAGTGGTGCAGAGAATGCCTATGAGGCACCTTCGGGGCTGGCTGGAGAGCCCCAGCAGAGGCACAGGGCACAGGACCTCCTCTGGTGTGTCCAAACCTGCCTGGCAATCAACAGTTCCTGGCCTGCAGCAGGAAGAGTGTGGCCAGCAGGAGCAGGGAAGTCCTTGTGCCCTGTGCTCAGCACTGCTCAGGCCACCCCTGGAGTCCTGTGTCCAGCTCTGGGCTCCTCAGGTCAGGAAAGAGGTTGAGCTGCTGGAAGGTGTCCAGAGAAGGGCAACAAAGCTGGGGAGGGATCTGGAGCACAGCCCTGGGAGGAGAGGCTGAGGGAGCTGGGGTTGCTTAGCCTGCAGGAGAGGAGGCTCAGGGGAGACCTTCTTGCTCTCTGCAACTCCCTGCAGGGAGGTTGGAGCCAGCTGGGGGTTGGGCTCTTCTCCCAGGCAGCCAGCAGCAGAACAAGAGGCCACAGTCTCAAGCTGTGCCAGGGGAGGTTCAGGCTGGAGGTTAGGAAGAAGTTCTTCCCAGAGAGAGAGATTGGCCCTGGGGATGTGCTGCCCAGGGAGGTGGTGGAGTCCCCATCCCTGGAGGTGTTCAAGAGGGGATTGGATGTGGCCCTTGGAGCCATGGTTGAGTTAGTCAGGAGGTGTTGGGTGCCAGCTTGGACTTGGTGATCTTTGAGGTCTTTTCCAACCTTGTTGATTCTGTGCTTCTCTGCAAAGCCTCCAGCCCCTCACAGGCCACTTCCCCTGCCGTGCACCCAGAGGTGTCTCTGTGTTTCGTGGCCCTGCTTGGCTGGCAGCCCTGCTGTGAGCTGAGGAAGCAATTACAGAGCCACTGGGTTTAGTGACAGCAGAAACAGATCCTTGCACCTGAGGCGGGGCAAAGCGTCCGGAGCCAGGGTGATTAACTATTCCTACGAGCCTCTGCCTTTTGAAGAGGCTTCCCTTTGTCCCACGAGATGAGGGATCAAGCACTGCTTAGACACTTCATCCCCCAGCGCTGGCATTAAAGCCTTCCCCACCCAGCCCTGGCACGGTGATGTCCTTCTGTTCTCAGCAATGAGAGCAACAATGGAGTGAAGGATTGGCCGCGGTGTGGATGGCATACAGCGAGGGGAGAGAGCTGAGCCGCTAACAATCCTGCATTGTGTTTATACCTCTGCCTTCTGCTCACTGGTTTGGGGTTGGTTTGGGTGGTTTGGGGCTGGTTTTGTTCCAGGAATAAGATGCTTTCCCTTTCACGTTGCGATTGGGGGTGGGGGTGGGGGAGACACACACGCAATCATTATTCAGGGGAATGAAGCATTTTAATGACTTCAAAATTAATTTGGTGGTCTCAGCCTAGCTCCCAGGGAACATGTGTCCAGCCCAGCACACTAATTGGCAGTCTCATTGGCATTCAGAGCACAGGAGGCAGGAACTCCGTGGGCCTTGAAAGCCAGAAGTGACCATTGTGATCATCCAATCTGACAGGGGCAGGGGGACTTCCCAGCGTTAATTATTGCCTCAAATCTCAGGAGCTCAGGAGAGACCCAGAGCATGTTTGCTACACAAACAACCCATGTCAGGCCCGGGGTCTCCAGAGAGGGGAAACCTGTCACCATTCCTCTTTCTTTGTCCTGGGGGCTGCCTGTGCTCACTGCTACCAAATCAAACCACCAAAACCCAAGCCAGCCAACCACCAGCAGCTGCTTTTGCCTCTCCATGTTTGTGCCACGAGCTTTAAACTGATCTGAAGTCCTTTCCCCACTCAAGCCCTCCTAGCAATGGGCTTTAGGGGGGTTTGGGTTGGGGGTTTTTGGTGGTGGTGGTTTGGGGGTTTTGGTTTGTTTGGGTTGGGGTTCATAGGTGGTAGTGCTTTGAAGGTTTTTGTTTGGGTTGGTGGTGGTTTGGGTTGATGGTGGTGGTGGTTTGGGGGTTTTGTTTGGGTTGGGGTTTATTGGTGGTGGTGGTTTGGGGGGTTTTGGGTTGGGGTTTATTGGTGATGGTGGTTTGGGGGTTTTGTTTGGGCTGGGGTTTATTGGTGGTGGTGGTTTGGGGGTTTTGGGTTGGGTTGGGGTTTATTGGTGGTGGTGGTTTGGGGGTTTTGTTTGGGTTGGGGGTTTTTGGGTGGTGGTGGTTTGGGGGTTTTGGTTTGTTTGGGTTGGGGTTTTTTGGTGGTGGTGGTTTGGGGGGTTTTGGTTTGGGTTGGGGTTTTTTGGTGGTGGTGGTTTGGGGGGTTTTGGGGTTGGGGTTAATTGGTGGTGGTGGTGGTTTGGGGGTTTTGTTTGGGTTGGGGTTTATTAGTGGTGGTGGTTTAGGAGGTTTTGGGTTGGAGTTTATTGGTGGTGGTGCTTTGGGGGTTTTGGGGTTGGGGTTTTTTGGTGGTGGTGGTGGTTTGGGGGTTGTGGGTTGGGGTTTATTGGTGGTGGTGGTTTGGGGGGTTTTGGGTTGGGGTTTATTGGTGGTGGTGGTTTGGGGGGTTTTGGGTTGGGGTTTATTGGTGGTGGTGCTTTGGGGGTTTTGGTTTGGGTTGGGGTTTTTGGGTGGTGGTGCTTTGGGGGTTTTGGGTTGGGGTTTATTGGTGGTGGTGGTTTGGGAGGTTTTGGGTTGGGTTGGGGTTTTTTGGTGGTGGTGGTTTGGGGGTTTTGGTTTGGGTTGGGGTTTATTGGTGGTGGTGGTTTGGGGGTTTTGTTTGCTTGGGTTTATTTTGGTGGGGGTTTTGGGGTTTTGGGATTGGGGTTTATTGGTGGTGGTGGTTTGGGGGGTTTTGGGTTGGGGTTTATTAGTGGTGGTGCTTTGGGAGGTTTTGGGTTGGAGTTTATTGGTGGTGGTGCTTTGGGGGTTTTGTTTGGGTTGGGGTTTTTGGGTGGTGGTGCTTTGGGGGGTTTTGGGTTGGGGTTTATTGGTGGTGCTGGTTTGGGAGGTTTTGGGTTGGGTTTTTTTGGTGGTGGTGGTTTGGGGGTTTTGTTTGGGTCGGGGTTTATTGGTGGTGGTGGTTTGGGGGTTTGTTTGGTTTTATTTTGGTGGGGGGTTGGGGGTTTTGGGGTTGGGGTTTATTGGTGGTGGTGGTTTGGGGGTTTTGGGTTGGGTTGGGTTTTGATGGTGGTGGTGGTTTGGGGGTTTTTGTTTGGGTTGGGGTTTTTGGGTGGTGGTGGTTTGGGGGTTTTGTTTGGGTTGGGGTTTTTGGTGGTGGTGGTTTGGGGGTTTGTTTGGGTTTATTTTGGTGGGGGTTTGGGGGTTTTGGGGTTGGGGTTTATTGATGGTGGTGGTGGTTTGGGGGGTTTTGGGTTGGGGTTTATTGGTCGTGGTGGTTTGGGGGTTTTGTTTGTTTGGGTTTATTGGTGGTGGTGGTTTGGGGGTTTTGTTTTGGGTTGGGGTTTTTTGGTGGTGGTGCTTTGGGGGTTTTTGGGGTTGGGGTTTTTTGGTGGTTGTGGTTTGGGGGTTTTGTTTGGGTTGGGTTTTTTTGGTGGGGGTGGTTTGGGGGTTTTTGGGTTTTTGGGTTTTTTGGTGGGGGTGGTTTGGGGGTTTGGGGTTGGGGTTTTTTGGCAGTGCTTTGAAGGTTTTTGTTTGGGTTGGGGTTTATTGGTGGTGGTTTGGAGGTTTTTGTTTGAGTTGGGGTTTTTGGTGGTGGTGAGTTGGGGTTTTTGTTTGGGTTAGGATTTTTTGGTGGTGGTTTGAGGGTTTTGTTTGGGTTGGGGGTTTTTGGTCGTGATGGTTTGGGGGTTTTGTTTGTTTGGGTTGGGGTTTTTTGGTGGTGGTGGTTTGGGAGTTTTGGTTTGGGTTGTTTGGTGGTGATTTGGGGGTTTTGTTCGTTCATGTTGGGGTTTTTTGGTGGTGGTGGTTTGGGGGTTTTGTTTGGGGTTTTTTGGGGGTTGGTTTCTTTGTTGTGTTGGTGGTGGTTTTGTCTTTGTGGGGGTTTTTTGGGGGGCTGGTTGGGTTTGGGGTTTTTGGTGTTGGGGTTTGTTAGGGTTTTTAGGTGGTTGTTTTTGTGGTGACCTCAATGCCAGCCCTGGAGGACGCTCTGCTTTCAACATTTTTAACCTAGATGCTCAGCCCCTTGCCCAGGAAGAGGGAACTCTGGACCCAGTGCATTCCCAAACCTGAGGCACATGCAACCCAGGGCTCCCAGTTTCCCAAGCGAGCAGCCCCAGTGCCTGCCCAGCCGCTGCTGGGCGCTGGGGCTGGCTGCAGGAGCACCACTTGACCTTCCCTGTGACGCTGGCTGAGAGAGCACAGCGCCTGTGAGGGCAAGAGAGGACACGAGGTGGCCCCCAGGCTGCTGTGCAAGAGCCTTCATCCGGGGGCTGTGCATTGCACACACTCATCAAGGGTATGGATTACAGACAGCTAAACACAGGAGCTGGAGAAGGAAACAACTCAGAGATTAAAGCTCAGCTCACATCTTCCTCCCCTCCCCCCTGGCAGAGTGCCATGGGGACTTGGTGTTTGAACTCGGCTGTCATCCTCCTTTGTCTTTCCAGCCCGAGGCAGAGCCTTGGCCCTCTGAGGGTGCAGCAGGGGGTGAGCCGAACGGTGCCATGCTGTCTGCATCATGCTGCCCATGCCTTTCTGCCCATGCCATGCTGCCTGTGCCATGCTGCCTGTGCCTTGCTGCCTGTGCCATGCTGCCTGTGCCATGTTACCCATGCCTTTCTGCCTGTGCCATGCTGACTGTGCCATGCTGCCTGTGCCTTTCTGCCCATGCCATGCTGCCTGTGCCATGTTACCCATGCCTTTCTGCCCATGCCATGCTGCCTGTGCCATGTTACCCATGCCATGCTGCCTGTGCCATGCTGCTTGTGCCTTGCTGCCCACACCATGCTCCCTGTGCCATGTTACCCGTGCCTTTCTGCCCATGCCATGCTGCCTGTGCCTTGCTGCCCATGCCATGCTCCCTGTGCCATGTTGCCCATGCCTTTCTGCCCGTGCCATGCTCCCTGTGCCATGTTACCCATGCCTTTCTGCCCATGCCTTTCTGCCTGTGCCATGCTGCTGGTGCCTTGCTGCCCACACCATGCTCCCTGTGCCATGTTGCCCATGCCTTTCTGCCCGTGCCATGCTCCCTGTGCCATGTTACCCATGCCTTTCTGCCCATGCCTTTCTGCCTGTGCCATGCTGCTGGTGCCTTGCTGCCCACACCATGCTCCCTGTGCCATGCTGCCCATGCCTTTCTGCCCATGCCATGCTGCCTGTGCCTTTCTGCCCACACCATGCTGCCTGTGCCATGTTACACCTGCCTTTCTGCCCATGCCATGTTACACATGCCTTTCTGCCCACACCATGCTGCCTGTGCCATGTTACCCATGCCTTTCTGCCCATGCCATGCTGCCTGTGCCATGCTGCCTGTGCCTTGCTGCCCACACCATGCTGCCTGTGCCATGTTACCCATGCCTTTCTGCCCATGCCATGCTACCTGTGCCATGCTGCCTGTGCCATGCTGCCTGTATCATGCTACCTGTGCCATGCTGCCTGTGCCATGCTGCCCACACCATGCTCCCTGTGCCATGTTACCCATGCCATGCTGCCTGTGCCATGTTGCCTGTGCCATGCTGCCCAAACCATGCTCCCTGTGCCATGTTACCCATGCCTTTCTGCCCATGCCTTTCTGCCTGTGCCTTGCTGCCTGTGCCATGCTGCTGGTGCCTTGCTGCCCACACCATGCTCCCTGTGCCATGTTGCCCATGCCTTTCTGCCCATGCCATGCTCCCTGTGCCATGTTGCCCATGCCTTTCTGCCCGTGCCATGCTCCCTGTCCCATGTTACCCATGCCTTTCTGCCCATGCCTTTCTGCCTGTGCCATGCTGCCCGTGCCTTGCTGCCCACACCATGCTCCCTGTGCCATGCTGCCCATGCCTTTCTGCCCATGCCATCCTGCCTGTGCCATGCTGCCCATGCCATGCTACCCATACTACCTGTTCCGTGCTACCTGTGTCTTCCTGCCTGTGCTCTGCAGCCTGTGCCATGCTTCCCGTGCCATGTTGTCCCTGTCACCCTGCCCATACCATGCCACCTGTGCCATGCTGCCTGTTCCTTTCTGCTTATGCCATGCTGCCCATGCCATCCTCCCTGTGCCTTTCTGCCCATGCCATGCTGCCCATGCCACATCTGTTTCCTCAGGACACGCTGCCTGTGCCCTTACAGACCTGGCAGTGCCATGTGCTGCACTGCACCCTCATGCTTTGCCAAGCTGTGGCTGTTAGGCTGTTAGCTGCCCAGCCTAAGGGCATCTCCAGCCAGCTCCTGGCTCTCTGGTGTGGCAGAGCAGCTCCATCTTGCCAAAGAGTGCAGTCAGGGGTGGTAGAGCCCTGCAGAGGCACTGGGCAAGCCAGCCACCGTGTTCCAGCAGGCTGAGTTCCTAGGGATTCAGCCCAGTCAGAAGCCTGACCAGAACAAGAGGACACAGTCTCAGGCTGTGCCAGGGGTGGTTTAGGCTGGAGGTGTAGGGAGAAGTTCTACACAGAGAGAGTGATTGCCCATTGGAATGGGCTGCCTGGGGAGGTGGTGGAGTCACCATCACTGGAGGTGTTCAGGAGGAGACTTGATGGGGTGTTTGGTGCCATGGGTTAGTTGTTTAGGTGGTGTTGGATTGATTGATGGGTTGGACAGGATGATCTTGAAGGTCTCTTCCAACCTGGTCTATTCTATTCTATTCTATTCTATTCTATTCTATTCTATTCTATTCTATTCTATCCTATTCTATGCTATCCTATCCTATGCTATCCTATCCTATCCTATCCTATCCTATCCTATCCTATCCTACCCTACCCTACCCTACCCTATCCTATCCTATTCTACCCTACCCTATCCTATCCTACCCTATCCTATCCTATCCTATCCTATCCTATCCTATCCTATCCTATCCTATCCTATCCTATCCTATCCTACCCTATCCTATCCTATCCTATTCTAGACACCTGGATGAAAGTACAAAAGCCCTCCTGGAGGGAGAGCTCTGCTTTGATTCACATCCAAGCCCCAGTGGCAGCAGTGAGGCTGCTGAGTGTTGACAGAATCACAGAATGCTGGGGGCTGGAAGGGACCTCCAGAGACCATCCAGCCCAACCCCCACTGCCAGAGCAGCATCACCTAGAGCAGGTCACACAGGAGCACACCCAGGTGGGTCTTGAACCTCTCCAGAGAGGGAGACTCCAGAACCCCCCAGGGCAGCCTGTTCCACTGTCCTGTCACCCTCACAGGGAAATGATTCTTCTGTTTCCATAGAACTTCCTATGCCAGGAGGCCTCCGGAGGGCCAAGGGATGGAGCTCTAAATGGGAAGGCACGGCAGCAGGTCCAGGTCCCTCGGGGCCCAACCAGTGCAGCTCTGCACTAATTAGAGCACTGCCCTTCCCTACACTCCTTTTGGCTGCTGGAGGTTCAGGTGTACCTGCAGCATGTTGGGGTGGAAACCTTTGACCCCTTCAGCACTTGTTTAGAGGCAGCTTTGGACCCCAAACCAGCTTATCCCATGTGCTCGATTGGAGCTTGGGATCTCCTTCCATGCCCAGGTGACTGCCTGGTGGCTGTGGGGCAGGCTGTGGATGTAGTCTACCTGGACCTCAGCAAGGCCTTTGACACCATCCCCCATAGCAAACTCCTGGCCAAGCTGTCAGCCCCTGGCTTGGAGGGGAGCACACTGCGATGGGTTAGGAACTGGCTGGAGGGCTGAGCCCAGAGAGTGGTGGTGAATGGTGCCACAGCCAGCTGGCAGCCAGGCACCAGTGGTGTGCCCCAGGGGTCAGTGCTGGGCCCCATGCTCTTTAACATCTTTATTGATCATCTGGAGGAGGGCATTGAGTCCATCAGCAGTAAATTTGCTGACGACACCAAGCTGGGAGCAGGAGTTGATCTGCTGGAGGGCAGAGAGGCTCTGCAGAGGGACCTCGACAGGCTGGGCAGGTGGGCATGAGATTGAACACATCCAAGTGCCAGGGGCTGCACTTTGGCCACAGCAACCCCATGCAGAGCTACAGGCTGGGGTCAGAGTGGCTGAGAGCAGCCAGGCAGAGAGGGACCTGGGGGTGCTGGTTGATGGTAGGCTGAACATGAGCCTGCAGTGTGCCCGGACAGCCAGGAGGGCCAATGGCATCCTGGCCTGCATCAAGAAGAGTGTGGCCAGCAGGAGCAGGGAGGTCATTGTGCCCCTGTACACTGCACTGGTTAGGCCACACCTCGAGTACTGTGTCCAGTTCTGGGCCCCTCAGTTTAGGAAGGAGGTTGACTTGCTGTAGCGTGTCCAGAGAAGGGCAACAAAGCTGGGGAGGGGTCTGGAGCACAGCCCTGGGAGGAGAGGCTGAGGGAGCTGGGGTTGCTTAGCCTGGAGAGGAGGAGACTCAGGGGTGACCTTATTGCTCTCTACAGCTACCTGAAGGGAGGTTGTAGACAGGCAGAGGTTGGTCTCTTCTCCCAGGCAGCCAGCACCAGAACAAGAGGACACAGTCTCAGGCTGCACCAGGGGAGGTTTAGGCTGGAGGTTAGGAAGAAGTTCTACACAGAGAGAGTGATTGCCCATTGGAATGGGCTGCCCAGGGAGGTGGTGGAGTCACCATCACTGGAGGTGTTCAGGAAGAGACTTGATGGGGTGCTTGGTGCCATGGGTTAGTTGTTTAGGTGGGTTGGATTGGTTGATAGGTTGGACTCAATGATCTTGAAGGTCTCTTCCAACCTGGTCTATTCTATTCTATCCTACCCTATCCTATCCTATTCTATCCTATTTGGGCTTTTACGACGCATCAGCTTCTCTTTGCTACAAGATCAAAGGGAAAGGGCATTGAACAGCTGGCTGCAAACACACACACACACTCCTCCACTGCTAAGAGACTCCTTTTTATAGGTGCTTTAATTACTTAATAGCCTGGAATGAAGTTGTAACCTTTCAGTTGCTGTTGTGATTACTGACAGCTAAGATACAGAGCTCTGGCAGAGCAGCTCCCTCTCTGGAAAACAAAGCCTCTGCCTCCCACCCTGCCCAGCACTCCAGTTAATTAGGTTACCCTTCATTAGAGGGGGATTCTATTGCAGCCTCCACCCAGCAGCAGCCAGCACTGGCACAGCTGGGTCACCAGGGCTGGCTGAAGTGCACACACCAAGGATGCAGCTGGAGGCTGAAAAGTGAGTGATGAAATCCTGCTCCACAGCCCTCCTGATGCAGAGTGCAGGGAAATGAAGATGAACACGAGTAAGGATGGCAACAGACCGAGAGTGCTGAGGCATCTCTGGCCCAGGATCTTCATTCAGAGCCAAATCATAGGACCAGAGGATGTCAGGGGTTGGAAGAGACATTTGCAGATCGTCAAGTCTAACCCCCCCTGCCAGAGCAGGAGCAGAGAACCCAGCACAGCTCACAGGAACACATCCAGATGGGGCTGGAAAGGCTCCAGAGCAGGAGACTCCACAGCCTCCCTGGGCAGCCTGCTCCAGGGCTCTGGGACCCTCCCAGGGAAGAAGTTCCTCCTGATGTTGAGGTGGAACCTCCTGTGCTGGAGTTTCCATCCATTGCCCCTTGTCCTATCCCAGGGTGCAGCTGAGCAGAGCCTGTCCCCTCCCTCCTGACCCCCAGCCCTCAGATATTGATAGGCATTAATCAGATCCCCTCTCAGTCTTCTCCAGACTGAACAGCCCCAGGGCTCTCAGCCTCTCTTATGATCTTCATCCACCCAGCTGCACCTGCTGTCCCAGGTGGGTAAGCCCTTTGGTCCAGCAGCTGCTGACCTGGAGCCATCCCAAGCTGCTGCCAAGCTGCTCCCAGCTCCACCCAAGCCCTGCAGGGGCAGCTCGAACTGCCAGGCTCCGGAGCCGAGCCCTCTGCCAAAAGCAGGAGGTGGTAAGGAGCCTGGCTCCCCGGCAGGGAGCCGGTGAGCTGCCCTGGGGTGGAGCTGGGGCGAGGGGCTGGCAGCACCCCGCGGCAGAGCGCAGCAGGACGGTGCCCTGGGCCCGGGGGCCGCCCCAGCCTGCCGCCGCGGCAGCCCTGCGCCGCTGCCGACCCGCCCCCGGCCCTCGCCTGGCGCAGGGGCTGCCCACAGAGGAGTGCCCCGGGGTCCCCTCGGCGCAGCGCGGCACGCAGCTCCTCCTTGGGGGCCAACAGCACCTTCAGGAGGCCTTTGGGACTCTCTGCTTTAATTGCAAATGAAGCCTGAATGGCCGGAGAAGCCCAGGGACAGTCCTGGAGCGAGGCCAGGAGAGGCAAACTGGAGCAGCCCCAACGCAGGCAATCAACACAATCAACATTGTAATTATCTCAGAGCAACATGGCTCAGCAAACAGAAGTGGATTGGAGTTCAGAGGCTCCTCTGCTCAGCCTCTAAGCTAGCAGCTGTGCCAAAGACCTCTGCAGCAGGCAGACTCTGCTGTCCCAGCTCCGGCTCCCTTGTCCCTCCAAGACACCATTTCCACGTCCCCAGTGGGCTTCACTGCCAGAGAAAGGCTCCAGCAGCCTGACCTCAGCTGGAAGAAGGAAGGTCATCTGCTCTGGAAGTAATCAGACGAGAAGAAAGGGGGAGGGGAGGGGAGGGAAGGGGAAGGGAAGGGGAAGGGAAGGGAAGGGGAAGGCATTTTACATTCAATAATCAAATGGGAGAAGGTAATAGAGAGAAATAAAGTGAGAGAGAGCAGCTGAGCTTCTCTACCAAAACACTTCTCAGTCTCTGGGTTTGCCACACACTGCTAAGCCTTTTGGAGATCCCTGCCCAGGGAAAGACACATAGCAGCACTTCTAAGCCTTCAGAAGGAACCTCTGAACTTCACCAAGACAGCAACCTGCACTCCAAGGCCCCACTGTTGACCAAAGGCATCAACAAAGCCTCATGCTCTAATGCCTGCAGGACAGGAGAGCCTGTGGAAGACATAGAATCATGGAATTGTCAGGGTTGGAAGGGACCTCAAGGCTCAGCCAGTCCCAACCCCCTGCCATGGGCAGGGACACCTCACACCACAGCAGGTTGCTCACAGCCACCTCCAGCCTGGCTGCAAACACCTCCAGGCAGGAGGCTGCCACCACCTCCCTGGGCAACCTGTGCCAGGCTCTCACCACCCTCATGGGCAACAACTTCTTCCTCACAGCCAATCTGAATCTCCACACTTCTAGTTCTGCTCCATCCCCCCCAGTCCTATCACTCCCTGACACCCTCCAAAGTCCCTCCCCAGCTTTCTTGGAGCCCCCTTCAGAAACTGGGGACTAACAGCTGAAGCCTTGCTTCGAGGGACATCTGGCAGTCTCACCCACCCCCAAAACTGAGTTTCTCCCTCGAGCTCAGTTCCTGCTTTGTCACTGCCTTGGTCCCCATGCAGCCATTCACCCCGGTGCACAGCGGATGGCACCAGGGCCGGCAAGGGGGAGAGGGACCTCTCCTCTCTGCAGCCACCTCAAGGCTGAGGAAGCAAGCCCTCCATTTAGCAGGCTCCCAGGAGATCACCAATGCAGACAAACGCCCTTGGGCTGCTCGTTTGCAGAGGAAATGGATCACCAAAGCTGCAGCTTTAGCATTCTGAGCACATGGCTTCAGCCAGGAGCCAGCCGCTCCCGGTGCCCTCGGTGGGTGGAACCATTGAATCAGTCAGGTTAGGAAAGACCTCAGAAATCACCAAGCCCAACCTCTTACCTAATACCCAACACCTCCTGACAACTAAACCATGGCTCCACATACCACATCCAAGCCTTTTTTGAACGCCCCCAGGGCTGGGGACTCCACCACCTCCCTGGGCAGCACATCCCCAGGGCCAATCTCTATGGCTGGGAAGAACTTTCTCCTCACCTCCAGCCTGAACCTCCCCTGGCACAGCTTGAGACTGTGTCCTCTTGTTCTGCTGCTGGGTGCCTGGCAGAAGAGACCAACCCCCACCTGGCTCCAAGCTCCCTGCAGGGAGTTGCAGAGAGCAAGAAGGTCTCCCCTGAGCCTCCTCTTCTGCAGGCTAAGCAACCCCAGCTCCCTCAGCCTCTCCTCCCAGGGCTGTGCTCCAGACCCCTCCCCAGCTTTGTTGCCCTTCTCTGGACACCTTCCAGCAGCTCAACCTCTTTCCTGACCTGAGGAGCCCAGAGCTGGACACAGGACTCAAGGGGTGGCCTGAGCAGTGCTGAGCACAGGGCAGAAGGACTTCCCTGCTCCTGCTGGCCACACTCTGCCTGCTGCAGGCCAGGATGCCCTTGGCCTTCTTGGCCCCCTGGGCACACTGCTGGCCTCATGTTCAGCCTTCTCTCCACCACTCCCCCCAGGTCCTTCTCTGCCTGGCTGCTCTCAGCCACTCTGACACTCTGTAGATCTACATGGGGTTGCTGTGGCCAAAGTGCAGCCCCTGGCACTTGGACTTGTTGAATGCCATCCTGTTGGCCTCTGCCCATCTGTCCAGTGGGTCGAGGTCCCTCTGCAGAGCCCTTCTGCCCTCTTAGTGACCAACATCTGCTCCCAGCTTGGTGTCATCTGCACATTTGCTGATGGCTGACTCAATGCCCTCATCCAGATCATCAATGAAGATGTTAAAGAGCACGGGGCCCATCACTGAGCCCTGGGGCACCCCACTGGTGCCTGGCTGCCAGCTGGCTGTGGCACCATTCACCACCACTCTCTGGGCTCAGCCTCCAGCCAGTTCCTCACCCAGCTCAGAGAGCTGCTGCCCAAGCCAGGGGCTGCCAGCTTGGCCAGGAGCTTGCTGTGGGGGATGGTGGCAAAGGCCTTGCTGCAGTCCAGGCAGACTCCATCCACAGCCTGCCCCACAGCCACCAGGCAGTGCCCTGGGCACAGAAGGAGCTCAGGTTGGTCAGGCAGGACCTGCCCTTCCTAAATCCACGTCCAGCCTCTGAACCTCTCTTTAACCACATTATCTATAAAACCAAAAAATCCCAGGGGCTCTTCCCAGCTGCTCAGCACCACTCCCCCCCCCCGGCTCAGCTCTTACGAAGTGCTTCAGCAAACCTTCACCCACGTCAGGTGCAGCGTGACTGGAGCAGCAGCGCTGCCATTACAGCGTAAAGCAGCTCTTCAGCCCAGGTATTAAATGTGCCTAAGATTTATTTGCAGTTTTAATTACATTTCCACTTCCTCCACACGCCAGAGAGTGGCAAAGAACAGACCTTGGGCTTTTTGGTATTGTTTCATTTCCAACCCACCCACCCACCCTCATCTCCCCCCCCCTCCGCTCCACACGCACTCAAGACAGATGATTATTCCAGGAGGGCAAAGAACGGCAGCCATACAGCAGGATTTAAAGCTGCCTCCCAGCTCTCTTTAAAAAACAAAAGGGGAAACAATGGCCTCTCACAGAACTCCTCTCGCAGACGACAGCCGATTATTCCTACTTAATGTAAGTGGCCAGCTCCCCGGGAGAAGCACGTTTGGTAGGGGGCTCGTGGAAGAGAGCAGCTCTGCAGCTTTAAAGGAGATTCAGCCTTTGCCAGCACCTGGGTGCTGCACAGCCCCCGGCTGAGGCAGCTTGGCTAAAGGTTGCTGCCTGCCTCTCTCAGATGCTGCCCACGAGGAATCAAAAGGCTGAGCTTGAAACGCAGGAGAGCTGCTGCCCCAAGGAGATGAGACCTCCAGGCAGCCCCCAGTGAAGAAGTATCCTAAGGCTGCTGGAAGACCAAGGAGAGGTTTTTCATTGTGAAAGAGGGTGGTCAAAGGCTGGTGGAGAGATGGAGAAGAGAGAGAACTTGGCTCCAGCCAACCCAAGAGGACAGACTGAGGGAGTTGGGGCTGCTCAGTCTGGAGAGAAGGCTCCCAGGATACCTAATTGTGGCCTTGCAGGATCTGAAGGGGGCTCCAAGAAAGCTGGGGAGGGACTTTTGAGGGTGTCAGGGAGGGATAGGACTGGGGGGGATGGAGCAGAACTAGAAGTGGGGAGATTGAGATTGGATGTGAGGAAGAAGTTGTTCCCCATGAGGGTGGTGAGAGCCTGGCACAGGCTGCCCAGGGAGGTGGTGGCAGCCTCCTGCCTGGAGGTGTTTGCAGCCAGGCTGGAGGTGGCTGTGAGCAACCTGCTGCAGTGTGAGGTGTCCCTGGCCATGGCAGGGGGGTTGGGACTGGCTGAGCCCTGAGGTCCCTCCCAGCCCTGACAGTTCTGTGATTCACTGAAGTGCAGAGTCCTGGAGCTGGCTGGCACCGTGTGGCAGTGTCCCCAAGGAAAGGAGAACAGGACACGGCCCTCCCTCCAAGGCAGCTCTGCTTTGCCCTCACAGAGAGGCAGTGAATTATTTAGGAAGGTCCCAACAGTTGGAACGACAGTGATGGAGCAGAACTGAAGGGAAGCTGTAGGGATGCAGAGCCTGATCAGTTTATTGGAAGCACCAGGGCCCATCAGACACCACCAATGGGGGGAAGTGGAGGAGGGCACAGAGAGATGAGCTTCAATTAGCACGTTCAAACTTCACAAATTAGCATCTGACAATTGCAGTTTCAATTACAGCTGAACAATTCCAGCTGCTCAGCTGCATTTAAAGAATACACAGGGGGGGAGCAGCCATAAACTGCCAGCCTCTTCACAAGAAATCCCCAGAGCTAGTGCTCTGCCAGGCCATTAGCAAAGCTGCAGAGCTCCTTCATGCAAGGACAGAGCACCTTGTGTTCAGAGAGTCACAGAATTGTCAGGGTTGGAAGGGGCCTCAAGGCTCAGCCAGCTCCAACCCCCTGCCATGGGCAGGGACACCTCACACCGCAGCAGGTTGCTCACAGCCACCTCCAGCCTGGCTGCAAACACCTCCAGGCAGGAGGCTGCCACCACCTCCCTGGGCAGCCTGTGCCAGGCTCTCACCACACTCATGGGGAACAACTTCTTCCTCACAGCCAATCTCAATCTCCCCACTTCTAGTTCTGCTCCATCCCCCCCAGTCCTGTCATACCCTGACACCCTAAGGGTCTGTGAACACAGTTTGACAGCACCCTGCTGACATCAGGGAAGCATCACCCAGCTCTTGCACATCTGCATGCTGGGGGCAGAGTGGCTGAGAGCAGCCAGGCAGAGAGGGACCTGGGGGGGCTGGTTGGCAGCAACTGAACATGAGCCAGCAGTGTGCCCAGGTGGACAAGAAGGCCAAGGGCATCCTGGCCTGCAGCAGGAAGAGTGTGGCCAGCAGGAGCAGGGAAGTCCTTCTGCCCTGTGCTCAGCACTGCTCAGGCCACCCCTTGAGTCCTGTGTCCAGCTCTGGGCTCCTCAGGTCAGGAAAGAGGTTGAGCTGCTGGAAGGTGTCCAGAGAAGGGCAACAAAGCTGGGGAGGGGTCTGGAGCACAGCCCTGGGAGGAGAGGCTGAGGGAGCTGGGGTTGCTTAGCCTGCAGAAGAGGAGGCTCAGGGGAGACCTTCTTGCTCTCTGCAGCTCCCTGCAGGGAGGTTGGAGCCAGGGAGAGGTTGGGCTCTTCTGCCAGGCACCCAGCAGCAGAACAAGAGGACACAGTCTCAGGCTGCACCAGGGGAGGTTTAGGCTGGAGGTTAGGAGGAAGTTTTACACAGAGAGAGTGATTGCCCATTGGAATGTGCTGCCCAGGGAGGTGGTGGAGTCCCCATCACTGGAGGTGTTCAGGAGGAGACTTGATGGGGTGCTTGGTGCCATGGTTTAGTTGATTAGGTGGTGTTGGTTGATGGGTTGGACTCGATGATCTTGAAGGTCTCTTCCAACCTGGTTTATCCCTTCCCTTCCCTTCCCTTCCCTTCCCTTCCCTTCCCTTCCCTTCCCTTCCCTTCCCTTCCCTTCCCTTCCCTTCCCTTCCCTTCCCTTCCCTTCCCTTCCCTTCCCTTCCCTTCCCTTCCCTTCCCTTCCCTTCCCTTCCCTTCCCTTCCCTTCCCTTCCCTTCCCTTCCCTTCCCTTCCCTTCCCTTCCCTTCCCTTCCCTTCCCTTCCCTTCCCTTTCATCCCCTCAAAGCTGCACACAGCTCAAAGGGGTGAGATGCAGCCCCCCCCCCCCGCTGCTCCCCTGAAGAGGGTAGATTCATGGGGTTTTGGTTGGTGGTTTTATTTTTGCTGTGAAATGTCTGGGAAAAGGTTTTCTGCCTTTCTCTTTCTTTTTCCCCCCCTTCTCCTGACTGTTTTCCACAGTAAACAAAGCAGAAGGGCAGGGCTGGGCAACTTGCAGCTCTCTGCTTCTCTTGATGGTTGGTTTCTTTTTGCATATTGCATAACCTCCTCACTCAGCTCCAGAAGCAGCCTGATGAGAGGGGAAAGTTCTCCCCAGTTTAGAGACTTAAGGGCCTGTGGATCAGCTCTGGAGATAAAGACAGCAGTAATGACACACACACACACACACACACACACCACCCCAGGCAGCATCATTTTGTTCTCCTCTTCCTTACACCCTTCAGAATCCACAGCTCTGCAGAGGCCCTAACTGCCTGCTTATGGGGGTTCAGTGCCAGCCCTCCAGGATCCTTCTCTTGCAGCTAGAAGCAACAGGCTGTAGGCACAGCAAAGGCTGATGGCCACCCCTTAGACCCCTGGCACCTCTGCTGCCCTGTCCAGGAGGTGAATCAAGCCAACCTCAGGAGGTTCAACAAGACCAAGGGCAGGATCCTGCATCTGGCTCAAGGCAATCCCAGGCACAAATCCAGGCTGGGCAGGGACTGGCTGGAGAGCAGCCCTGAGGAGAGAGCCTTGGGGGTGCTGGGGGAGGAGAAGCTCCCCAGGAGCTCTCAGTGTGCACTTGCAGCCCAGAGAGCCAAGCAGAGCCTGGGCTGCAGCAAGAGAAGTGTGGCCAGCAGGGCCAGGGAGGGGATTCTGCCCCTCTGCTCAGCTCTGGGGAGACCCCACCTGCAGTACTGCCTCCAGTTCTGGAGCCCCTAGGACAAGAGGGATCTGGAGGTGCTGGAAGGTGTCCAGAGCAGGGCCAGGAGGATGAGCAGAGGGCTGGAGCTGCTCTGCTGTGAGGACAGACTGAAGGAGTTGGGGCTGTTCAGTCTGGGGAAGAGAAGGCTCCCAGGTGACCTCATTGTGGCCTTCCAGTATCTGAAGGGGGCTCCAAGAAGGCTGGGGAGGGACTGCTCAGGATCTCAGGCAGTGATAGGACTAGGGGGAATGGAATGAAGCTGGAGGTTGGGAGATTCAGGCTGGAGGGCAGGAGGAAGTTCTTCCCCATGAGAGTGGTGAAGCCCTGGAATGGGTTGTCCAGGGAGGTGGTTGGGGCCCTGTCCCTGGAGGTGTTTAAAGCCAGGCTGGATGAGGCTCTGGGCAGCCTGATCTAGTGTGGGGTGTCCCTGCCCATGGCAGGGGGGTTGGAACAGGATTGATCCTTGTGGTCCCTTCCAACCCTGACTGATTCTGTGATACTATGATAAATAGTGCACTGTACCAGACATGTAAATGGATCAAACCAGGACTTTCAACTGACTGTTCTGGCTTCCCATCTCCGCACTCCACTTGTATTTTACACACCAAAAGAAAAAAACCTAACTCAACCTCAGCCAGAAGCTGGAAATTTCCACTCTTTGTTGGTCTCCCCTGCTTAAATCGGGCCCCGAACTGCCACGCTGCGGAGCTCACCCCGCCGATGGCCCAGAGAGGGGAGGGGACACTTTCACTCATGAAAACCTCCAGGTAAGCCCTGGTCAGCTTCCTAGGGCTGCTGAGGAGAACACAAAGCCACCAGAGACAGCTTTTGCCTTCCTCCCTGCCCCTGGGAGCGTTGCTGACATCAGCCCGAGCAGAGGGAGCTGCTGTAGCGCAGCCTGCAGTAACAAGAGCCAGCCGCTGAGCAGCTGGGATACAAGCCGGGGATGCAAGAGCTCCAAGCTAAATTTAGCCAGAGGCACCACTGCAGTGGCTGATGAGAGACCTCCTGTGTGTTTCTGAGCAAGGCATCCAGTGGAAGATGGGCATGCAGGGGTAGCCAAGCATGGCACTGGCAAACAAATCATCAGGCGCTTGCAACCAAAGCCAAACAGGGAGCAAGAGCTGAGACCCAACACACGGCCCACAGCTGCAGCCTTGCTGCGGTGCTGCACCCCCAGGACAGCCCTGTGCCCTCAGACAGCTCCACAGATGTCCTGGGTACACGCTGGGGTGTCTCAGGGGGGCTGCTTTCAAAGCAATTACTTGCTCCACAGAGACCTCTGGGTTGTCACTAGCAGGAACAGGGAGAGGCTGGGCTGTGAATGGGTTGTGTAAAGTGCACGTCCCCCTGGCTCCCTAAAGAGACCTAAACCCTGCTGGGTGCTTCAGCTGTGACCCTTTCCTGAAAGGGAAGTGGCCTTTGATGAGAAGGTTGAATCATGAAGAGAGGGCAAACAGCTCTGGGATCCACCAGGATGCAGCCTTCCTAAGGTCAGAGCATTCACCTAGCAGGCACCAAACCCCAGCTGCAGGCAGCGTCTGAGGACAGCTCCGGGGAGAGCTTGGTGCCTGTCCAGCGGTGCACAAGCTGTGCTGACTCACTGCCATGCAGGACTTGCTCACTCCCAGCCATAAGGGTGCTGCTCAGATGTGCCTCTGCTCAGATGTGCCTCTGCTCAGAGCCTCCAGGAGAAGGCCATTAGCCCATCCCTCTGTTTCCTCCAGCCTGTGCAGGAGGAAGATTGAGATTTCCTGTGAGGAGGGAGGAGAGCATCTTGCCTTGCTCATGTCACACCTCCTCCTGTCAGCCAACACAGACATTGGTTGCCTTTTGCAAGCACCCACTGCAAGTGTCCCCATTCACAAGTGTGTGCAGGGGAAGTCTTTATGGCTTCTGCTGCAGGCTGCATTGCCAGAAAATTCCTCCTGGCACCTTGGCACTGCCCAGAAAGTACAAACACAAAGAGGTCCAGAGAACCTCACTGGATTCCTCTCCTTCCACTGCTTTGTCCTACACCTTGTTTACCTTGTTAGCCATGGAAAGGCCAAACCCCAGCCACCCTACCTCACCTGTTGCCTTGGAATACATTTTGAGTGAGGCAACGATTGTGGCAGGCTTTGTTTCAGTGCCTGACATGTCAGGAACTGTAACCCATGGCTACCCTCTCATCAGTATCTCTGTGCTGACCCCCACCTCACCTCTGTGGGCTCTGGGCTGCAAGTAGGTTCTTGTCAAAGGAAACTGGTATCTAAAGGAAAATCCCAGAGCTTCTAGGAGCAGGAATTCATCTGCCTGCTAGCCAACAGAGGGTGATGCTTAATGGCTTGAAGCCCAGAGGGAGAGCAGTGACAGTGGTGCACCTCAGGGGTCCGTACTGGGACCTGTGCTGCTTGATATTTGCATCAATGACAGGGAGAGTGAGACTGAATGCACCACCAGCCATGTGTAGGAGACACCAAGCTGTGTGGTGCTGTCCATACACCAGAGGGACAGGATGGCATCCAGGGGGACCTGGACAAGATGGAGAGGTGAGCCCAGGTGAACTCCATGAGGTTCAACAAGAGCAAGTGCAGGGTTCTGCAGCTGGGCCAGAACAGCCCTGGCTATCAATAGGGGCTGGGGGAGGAGGTGTTAGAAAGCAGCCCTGAGGAGAAGGACTTGGGGGTGCTGATGGATGAGCAGCTGGGCAGGAGCAGGCAGGGTGAGCTTGCAGCCCAGAAGTCAAACCACATCCTGGGCTGCACCTAAAGCAGCGCTGCCAGCAGATCCAGGGAGGTGATTCTGTCACTTTGCTCTGCTCTGGAGAGACCTCATCTGGAGTACTGTGTGCAGGGCTGGAGCCCTCAACATAGGAAGGACCTGGACCTGGTGGAGAGGGTCCAGAGAAGGGCCACAGAAACAATCAGAGTGTTGGAGCAGCTCTGCTACAAGGACAGGCTGAGGGAGCTGGGGGTGTTCAGCCTGGACAAGAGAATGCTACAGGGAGACCTAAAAGCCACCTTCCAGTACCTGAAGGAGGCTACAGGAAGGATGGAGAGAGACTGTTTGCCAAGGCCTGCAGTGACAGGATGAAGGGCAATGGCTTTAAGCTGGAGAAGAGCAGATTTAGATGGGATGTTAGGAACAAGTTCTTCACTGCATCTCTACAACTCCCTGAAGGGAGGTTGGAGCCAGGTGGGGGTTGGGCTCTTCTCTCTAGCAACCAGCAGCAGAACAAGAGGACACTATCTCAAGCCGTGCCAGGGGAAGTTTAGGCTGGAGGTGAGGAGAAAGTTCTTCACGGAGAGAGTTGTTCACCACTGGAACGCGCTGCCCAGGGAGGTGGTGGAGTCCCCATCCCTGGAGGTGTTCAAGAGGGGATTGGATGTGGCACTTGGTGCCATGGTCTAGTCATGAGGTCTGTGGTGACAGGTTGGACCTTTGAGGTCTCTTCCAACCTTGGTAATACTGTGAGGGTGGTGGAACACTGGGACAGGTTGCCCAGGGAGGTGGTTGAGGCTGCTTCCCTGGAGATATTCAAGGTGAGGCTCAGTGAGGCCCTGAGCAGCCTGATCTAGTTGGGGACGTCCCTGCTGGCTGCAGGGAGGTTGGACTGGATGAGCTTTGGGGGTCCCTTCCAGCCTGGACCATTCTCTGACTCTAGAAAGAGGTAGGAGTCTTTGTTTCAGCCATCCAGGAGGGCACCACCTTCTCAGATCAGGTTCGTCTGCAAGTCCCAGAGAAGTCATAAAGCTGGTGTGGACTCCTGCAAGCCTGAACAGAGGCACCTTGGAAAGGGGTGGAGGAGTCCAGCACAAGCAGGCCAAACTTCCTGTGGCAGTGGGCTGCTGGCTGGAAAATTCCCCTGCTCAGCCCTCAGCAGTCAGAAACCATCAGAGCGTTGGAGGGGTTGCAGCAATTCCTACTCCGCAGAAACTTTCTGCAGCTCTTCTAATTCCATCATGGGAAGAAATTTGGTCTGTTGAAAAGGTCAAGCTTCAAAGGAAAAGGTTTCAGAATTCTGAATGAGGCTTTTATTGGGGAAGGAAATCCTTCAGTCTGGAGCAGGGAGAGTTGATTTTCTGGGCAAACTCCTCCGGTTGGGCTTCTGAGGACCTGGGGGTTCTGTCCCGGCTCCACAGCTCCATCTCTCATGATGAGAATGAATGAAACTGAAACCTGTCCTCTAAGTCCAGAAAAAGCTCTCCTGGCATCTCTCACACCAGAGCAGAGAGCTACTATTTTTCACCTCAAAATGGAAGAGAGAGCTCTGAAATGTGCACTGCAGTGTGGGCACACACCCAAAGAGCAAGGAGCTGAAGCCGCTGCGGGGAGAAGGGTGCCCTCAGAGCCAGCAGCACACAAAGCTGCTCCAGCTGGGCTCTCAAACACCAGGACTGCACTGCACAGCTGATTACCTTGGTCTGGAGACCTCAACACTACCTTTCAATCAGGGAATGAGGTGGGGACTGGGTTCCTGGTGGCCCCCACCACCATAGAATCATAGAATCATAGAATCAATCAGGTTGGAAAAGACCTCAGAGAGCATCAAGTCCAAGCTGGCACCCAACACCTCCTGACTAACTAAACCATGGCTCCAAGGGCCACATCCAATCCCCTCTTGAACACCACCAGGGCTGGGGACTCCACCACCTCCCTGGGCAGCACATCCCAAGGGCCAATCTCTCCTGCTGGGAAGAACTTTCTCCTCACCTCCAGCCTGAACTTCCCCTGGCACAGCTTGAGACTGTGGCCTCTTGTTCTGCTGCTGGGTGCCTGGGAGAAGAGACCAACCCCCACCTGGCTTCAACCTCCCTGCAGGGAGCTGCAGAGAGCAAGAAGGTCTCCCCTGAGCCTCCTCTTCTGCAGGCTAAGCAACCCCAGCTCCCTCAGCCTCTCCTCCCAGGGCTGTGCTCCAGACCCCTCCCCAGCTTTGTTGCCCTTCTCTGGACACCTTCCAGCAGCTCAACCTCTTTCCTGACCTGAGGAGCCCAGAGCTGGACACAGGACTCAAGGGTGCTCAGTGCTGAGCCCAGGGCAGAAGGACTTCCCTGCTCCTGCTGGCCACACTCTTCCTGATACAGGCCAGGATGCCCTTGGCCTTCTTGGCCCCCTGGGCACACTGCTGGCTCCTGTTCAGCTGCTGTCAACCAGTACCTCCAGGTCCTTTTCTGCCTGGCTGCTCTCAGCCACTCTGCCCCCCAGCCTGTAGCACTGCCTGGGGATTACTGTAGCCAATGTGCAGCACCCAGCACTTGGACTTGTTGAATGCCATCCTGTCGGACTGTACCCATCTCTCCAGCCTGTCAAGGTCCAGATACCTTCTCCCAGGTCACACCATCGTGGGAGGAGACTTCAGAGCTCGACCCTGGGCTGGGCAGGGGAGGCAGAGTGGAACCAGAGCCTGCAATAAAAGCAGGTGAAAGAGAAACACTCCAGCAGCGTCTCAGCCATTTTTAGCAGGTCTATTTATACCTTCCCCTAGCCTTTGAAAACACAAAATTCTAGCCCTAATTTATTAATGGAATGTGCTAGCTCCAAGTTATTTTTACAGTTGGAATATAAATGGCCCTTCATGAACTAGAGCGAGCAGGCAGCATCTGACACGAGCCTGAGCGAGTGTGAAATTCACTTCGAGACTGCTGCTGCCTCTTCCCAAAATTATGCACCGTGAGCATGTGGCTCCACTTGTGTCAGCTTGGGCTTTAATTAGCAAACAAAGCCACGGGAAGTGGCACCTCGGGAGGATCTTGCCCTGGCTGCTTCTTCCCAGTTACATTCAAGCTGTCAAAGTGGGGGGGGGGGGGGGGGGGGGGGGGGGGGGATGCGAGCCTGGAAGCAAGCGAGAGCGCTGAAAACATCAGAAGTTTCCAGACGCTTGCAAACACACACAAACAGCCCACCCCAAAGATTGTTCAGGGCTTCTGTTGCCCCAGGAAGTGGGAATTGAGGGCTGTGCCCAGTTCTGGGCTCCTCAGTTTCAAGAAGGGTATTGAGACACTTGAGCGTGTCCAGAGAAGGGCAACAAAGCTGGGGAGGGGTCTGGAGCACAGCCCTGGGAGGAGAGGCTGAGGGAGCTGGGGTTGCTTAGCCTGCAGAAGAGGAGGCTCAGGGGCGACCTTCTTGCTCTCTGCAACTCCCTGCAGGGAGGTTGGAGGCAGGTGGGGGTTGGGCTCTGCTCCCAGGCACCCAGCAGCAGAACAAGAGGCCACAGTCTCAAGCTGTGCCAGGGCAGGTTTAGGCTGGATGTTAGGAAGAAGTTCTCCCCAGCAAGAGAGGTTGGCCATTGGGATGTGCTGCCCAGGGAGGTGGTGGAGTCCCCAGCCCTGGAGGTGTTCAAGAGGGGATTGGATGTGGCCCTTAGAGCCATGGTTTAGTTAGTCAGGAGGGCTTGGGTGCCAGCTTGGACTTGATGCTCTCTGAGGTCTTTTCCAACCTTATTGATTCTATGATTCTATGACTGAAGTGGGACAGAAACAGAGGAAAGAGAGGGTTGGGGGCTTTTTAGCTCCTGGGGAAGGGGGGGCTTTTATTCCCAGTGTGAAGTCCCATGGCAAAGGGCATTCTCCTGGAGAAGTGTTCCTCAAAAGAACCTCAGTGGGCTCCCATCATCTGAGCCTTCAGTGGGCTCCCATCATCTGTCCCCTCAGGCCGAGGCTGCTCACCGGCCCCACCACAGCTTTGTAAGCCCATTAGAGACAGGCGCTGCTGGAGTGGTTTAGGGAAGGGCTAGACACAGCAAATGATTTGCCATGAATAATTGATTTGATGGCTTCAAAATTCACAGTGTTCCTGTAAGAAGTGCCTGTCATGGAGGGATGCTGGTAAGAGGCAGCAGCTCTCTTCCCCGGTCCCAGCGCCTGTGCTGGGCCCTCCCGCGGCAGCTCCTCCTGGGGCTCTTTCCTCTGCTCTCCTCCTTAGCGGGAATTTTCCTCATCACTCGAACAGGAACCAAGATCCAGAGCCTTCCTGATCTCCTCTGCCTTCTGAGAATAAAAGGAAAGCTTTCTTGCTTTCCAAGCAAGCACGCTTAAGCATGAGTCAACTTGGAGTCAAGCAGCGTGGCAGCCAGGAGCCCGGTCTCACACGCTCCTCGGAGCGGCAGCGCCAGCATAAAGACTTACAAGAATAAGCCATCAAAGGCTCAGAAAGTGCTTTGCATACTGAGCTGAGTTCGGGCTCCCTGTTTCCAGCACTCAGCATGCACACGGAGCGGCCTGGGAGCCGCTTTGGAGGAGCTGAGAGGATTTGCGTCGCCTTTCATTAGCTGCAGGTGAAAGGAGCCCTGAGCTTTCAAACCCTTGCTTGTGTGACACAGCAAAGCTCCTCTGGCAGGGTCTGAATATTCCCCAAGTCTTTTAGAGGGGAACATTGATGTTTTGATGCATAAAGCGTGTGTCTGGAGCAGTACTGCACATAGGGATGCTTACTGAGGAGCTGCTTCATATATATATGTATATATATATATATTTAAGGGATGGGTGTCAAGCAGAGAGGGCCAGGCTCTTTTCAGTGGTGCACAATAATAAGACAAGGACTAACAGGTGCAAGCTTGAACGTAGAAGGTTTCACCTCGACATCAGGAGGAACTTCTTTACGGTGAGGGTGAGACAGTCCTGGAGCAGGCTGCCCAGAGAACCTCTCTGGGCACATTCCAAACCCACCTGGATGCATTGCTGCACAGACTACCCTGGGTGATCCTGCTCTTGGCAGGGAGGGGTTTACCCAATGAGCTCTAGAGGTTCCTTCCAACCTCTGATGTACTGTGATATTGTGAAGAGGCTGGGGCCAGGCTCTACTCAGTGGTGCCCAGGGGGCAGGACAAGGGGCATAAACTAGAAGCCAGGAGGTGCCACCCAAACAGGAGGAGAAAGTTGTTTGGTGTGAGGGTGCTGGAGGCCTAGAGCAGGCTGCCCAGAGAGGTTGTGGAGCTGTCTTCTCTGGAGGGCTTCCAACCCCAGCTGGATGTGTTCCTGTGTAACCTGCCCTGGGTGACCCTGCTTTGGCAGGGGGTTGGACTGGATGACCTCCAGAGGTCCCTTCCAACCCATCCCATTCTATGATTCATGCTACAGACTGCTTCAGGATCTTATATCCTTCAGGCAGGAGTGGATGTTTGCAGGAATAATAAGTCACAGGCTCACAGGAGGTTAGGGAACAGGAAGGACCTCTGGAGATCATCCAGTCCAACCCCCCTGCCAGAGCAGGACCATGGAACCCAGCACAGCTCACACAGGAGCACATCCAGATGGGGCTGGAAAGGCTCCAGAGAAGGAAACTCCACAACCTCCCTGGGCAGCCTGCCCCAGGGCTCTGTGAATACCTTCCCTGGGTTGCCACAGCCTGCAGCCTCCAGAAGAGCAAATTGCTTCCCCTGTTACCTGCTGCGAGCTGTCAGCCAAGCACCTGGAAGCTCTTTGTGTGAGTTCTGAGCTCAGATCCTCACCCGAGTCGTTACCTCCGCCACCGAGACGTGAAATCAGGTGAATTATTAATGAAGATTAAATGTAGGAGCTGCATACTGATGGGGCTGGCAGCTCCTCTCTGGCTTTCAGGAGGGAGCATGTTCAAATCCTCCCACCTCCAGCCCCCTGATAAACAATCAATGGGCTTTATTGAACAGCTTCATCTCCAGCGCTGATTGTAGCCGTTCGGATGAAATTATGCTGATTGTTATTCCGTGGCTGATAGGAAGGCTTCTGAAGAGATGCTATTGATCCAGGGCAGCCCAAGCACCATCCATTACAGCTCTGAGGGCAGGAATTAAATTTAAATAGCAGGCTATTATTTTGTGGATGTCTTTGGTGGACAAATCGGGGAGCAGGGGCAGGACAATTACAGATTTGCACTAATTTGTCTCCTTGATTTATAGGTGCGTATGAGCCCTGATAAGCAAGCAAGGGCTACAGAGCAATCAGCTGGGGCTGGCACTGGGGACAGCCTTCTGACTCCTCCAGCAGAAAGGACAAACAATTCGTGTGCTGCCAGCTTTTAAAAGGTGTTTAGACAGCTAAAGGGAAACCAAACCCAACAAACAAACACCAAAACCAAACCAGTTTGGCGACGGATGAATCTTGCAGCAGTGCCTGAAATGTTTTGGCTTTGTTTGGGGGTTTCAGGCAGGTAGAATTGAGGGAACAGACTAAACAAACCATATCACCAAACCAAACCAAATCACCAAACCAAACCAAAACAAAACAAACCAATCCAAACCAAATCAAACCAAACCTAATCAAACCAAATCAAACCTAATCAAACCAAACCAAACCAAACCAATCCAAACCAAATCAAACCAAACCAAATCATCAAACCAAACCTAACCAAATCAAACCAAACCAAATCAAACCTAATCAAACCAAACCAAACCAAATCACCAAATCAAACCAAACCAAATCACCAAACCAAACCAAATCAAACCAAATCAGACCAAATCAAACCAAATCACCAAACCAAACCTAATCAAACCAAACCAAACCAAATCACACCAAACCAAACCAAATCACCAAATCAAACCAAACCAAACCAAATCAAACCAAATCACCAAACCAAACCTAATCAAACCAAACCAAATCACACCAAACCAAACCAAATCACCAAATCAAACCAAACCAAATCAAACCAAACCGAACCAAATCACCAAACCAAACCTAATGAAACCAAACCAAACCAAATCACCAAATCAAACCAAACCAAACCAAACCACCAAACCAAACCAAAGCAAACCAAATCACCAAACCAAACTAAACCAAACCAAATCACCAAACCAAACCTGAGGAAACCAAACCAAACTAAACCCAACCAAATCACCAAACCAAACCTAACCAAACCTAGTCAAACCAAACCAAATCAAAACAAAACAAATCAAACCAAACCAAACCAAATCACCAAACCAGACCAGCTTTTGTTTTCCTCTGACACATCCACCAGGCTGAAAGGAACCATGCAAAACAAAACCAAAGCCAAACTCCACAGAGCTGTGGAAGAACGATAACTTCTGTGCAGTGCTCTGGAGGCTGTGGAGGTGCAGTCATAGCATCACAGAATTGTCAGGCTTGGAAGGGGCCTCAAGGCTCAGCCAGTCCCAAGCCCCCCCCCTGCCATGGGCAGGGACACCTCACACCACAGCAGGTTGCTCACAGCCACCTCCAGCGTGGCTGCAAACACCTCCAGGCATAAGGCTTCCTCCACCTTCCTGGTCAGTCAGCACAACTAAAAAGTTTCAAAGCACATCTGAACTTGCAAAGGGGCTGAAAAGAATCCCTGGGTGGGGGGGTGGAGGGGTGCTGGAGATCCCCACCCTCCCCTGGCACCATTTCAGGCCTGTCATTCAATCACCCCATACCTGGGAGAACATACATGAGACATATGTGAGGTGTTACTTGCTGGGACAGGAGCAGAAAACAGCTCTGAGGCTCCAGTGGTAGAGAGCTTCAGTCACTTTCTAGAGCTGAAGGTCCTTCTGCTGAAGCTAGGAGGGCAGGAGAGTGACACAGAAAATGAGCACAGGAGAGGTGTTCCCACTGATAACAGCATCCATTGCCTCCCTGTGGCTTCATTACAGCCACAGCCCTTCTGCTGCAGAGCCTGGGGGGGAAGGGTCCATGGCAGAGCTCCTCACTGCTCAGCTGGTACTGCAGGCACAGGAGCTCCCACCAAGGTCAGCGCCCAGAAACTTCACTGCTGGCTGGAATCATAGAATCACAGAATGATAGAATCACAGAATCAATCAGGTTGGAAAAGACCTCAGAGATCATCAAGTCCAAGCTGGCACCCAGCACCTCCTGACTAACTAAACCATGGCTCCAAGGGCCACATCCAATCCCCTCTTGAACACCTCCAGGGCTGGGGACTCCACCACCTCCCTGGGCAGCACATCCCCAGGGCCAATCTCTCTTGCTGGGAAGAACTTCCTCCTCACCTCCAGCTACAGTCTCACAGAATCACTAAGGTTGGAAGAGACCTCAAAGCTCATCGAGCCCAACCTGTCACCACAGACCTCATGACTAGACCATGGCACCAACTGCCACATCCAATCCCCTCTTGAACACCTCCAGGGATGGGGACTCCACCACCTCCCTGGGCAGCACATTCCGCTGGCCAATTACTCTCTCTGGGAAGAACTTTCTCCTCACCTCCAGCCTACACTTCCCCTGGCACAGCTTGAGATTGTGTCCCCTTGTTCTGCTGCTGGGTGCCTGGCAGAAGAGACCAACCCCTTCCTGGCCACGACCACCTTGCAGGTAGTTGTAGAGGGCAATGAGGTCTCCCCTGAGCCTCCTCTTCTGCAGGCTAAGCAACCCCAGCTCCCTCAGCCTCTCCTCCCAAGGCTGTGCTCCAGACCCCTCCCCAGCCTCGTTGCCCTTCTCTGGACACCTTCAAGAGCCTCAGTGTCCTCCATGACCAGCACACTCTGCAATTGCTCCAGCCACCAAACCTTGCTTCTGATAAAGAAACCGGATACCAAGCACTCCTCCTCTGCCGGGCTGAGAGCTCTGCCAAGCCATCAGCCCACTGAGAACTTTTCAGAACAGAAATTGATTCATTTCTGGGAGCTGGAGTTTCATAATGGGCAGAGTGAGTCACTCTTTACTAGTGCAGTAATACAGGGCTGCATTCTAATCACAAGGTTCCCATCTGGACCATTTATTTGTGAATTTATCTTAAAACATTAAGCCACCGCAGCCACGATTCAGAGGGGTTGTTTTCCTGCCACATTTTACTCTTGTTCCCTCCCTTTGCCAATAAATATATTTCCCTCCCCACCCCCCCTCCCCCTTTTTTATTTCCTTCCCTCTCAGTCAGACAACCTCTGCATTCTTCCTCATTCTCTGACATATTGGAGCAGCAAACAAAAGACTAAGTGTGTTTATGAATCACTGGGAGAAACAGATGTATTTTCTTTCCTTAGCCCTTCGTGTTGTCTATCCTAAATTTGCTTTTTTATTACCAAAGGAAGCCCAGCATATGAATTAGTTTCTGGAAGACATGCAGAATAGGTCTAAATTAAGGAAGATCTACCACAGAGCTCCAGGAAAAAAACACAACCGCACAACAATCAGCAAGGAGCTGTCAATGAGGCAACAAAGTTCTGTTGTTTGTGCTCGGCTGGCAGAGCTCAGCCAACGCTGGGGCTTGTGTAGCTGGAGTCCAACAGGGACAGCAGTCCAGGCTACAGCTTAGAAATGAGTGTGTGATCACAAGACTGACAGCCAAACCCACCCCCATCAGTGCTCACCCACCGGTCAGCTACCACGCAAGTGACAACTCAGACACAAGCGCCAGCGCGCCCCGAGGCTGCAGACAAAGGGCAGTTTAGCCAAAAGCTGCTTATCTGGGTAGTGCTTGAGCTGGATCAGGCTAATCCAGGGGAGAATGAGCTCTAGCAGCACCAGTGCTGGTGTGGCTGGAGCTGCTCCTCTAATCTGGGAGCTCTGAGTGAGAACAAACACAGCAGATGGATAAACAAACTGCAGCGGATAGTGATCGCTGAGTGACGAGCCTCGGGCAGGGATAACGCCAGAATTTAGCTGACATTAAGTACCCTTGTCACCAGCTTCACCACCAGGCAAGCCACCTCTGCTGAACAGCTGAATAATTAAAGAGGAGCTATTAAGAAGTCATTTCTCCAATTAAATAACTCAATTGGTAGGCAGTGAGCACACTAAGCACTTATGTCATGCCAGGAGAAGCGGTGGATTTCACAGCAAGACAAGAGGTGAGGCTGAGCTCTCTGCTGGTCACTTGTCTGCTTGTCGCTCTAGCTGGCCAAGCTGGGAGAAGATGTTGGTCAGTTAGAGGGTAGAAAGGCTCTGCAGAGGGACCTCGACCCACTGGACAGATGGGCAGAGGTCAACAGGATGGCATTCAACAAGTCCAAGTGCCAGGGGCTGCACTTTGGCCACAGCAACCCCATGCAGAGCTACAGGCTGGGGGCAGAGTGGCTGAGAGCAGCCAGGCAGAGAGGGACCTGGGGGTGCTGATTGACAGCTGCCTAGACATGAGCCAGCAGTGTGCCCAGGGGGCCAAGAAGGCCAATGGCATCCTGGCCTGTATTAGGAACAGTGTGGCCAGTAGGAACGGGGAAGTCATTGTGCCCCTGTACTCTGCATTGGTTAGGCCACACCTTGAGTCCTGTGTCCAGTTCTGGGCCCCTCAGTTTAGGAAGGACATTGAGACACTTGAAGGTGTCCAGAGAAGGGCAATGAGGCTGGGGAGAGGCCTTGAGCACAGCCCTGGGAGGCGAGGCTGAGGGAGCTGGGGCTGCTTAGCCTGGAGAAGAGAAGGCTCAGGGGAGACCTCATTGCCCTCTACAACTACCTGAAGGGTGGTTCTGGCCAGGAAGGGGTTGGTCTCTTCTCCCAGGCACCCAGCAGCAGAACAAGAGGACACAGTCTCAAGCTGTGCCAGGGGAAGTTTAGGCTGGAGGTGAGGAGGAAGTTCTTCACAGAGAGAGTCGTTTGTCATTGGGATGTGCTGCCCAGGGAGGTGGTGGAGTCCCCATCCCTGGAGGTGTTCAAGAGGGGATTGGATGTGGCCCTTGGAGCCATGGTTTGGTCATGAGGTCTGTGGTGCCAGCTTGGACTCGATGATCTTTGAGGTCTCTTCCAACCTTAGTGATGCTGTGAGACTGTGAGACTGTTGAGGCAGTTTATTTCAACAGGCTCCTCAAGAGCCCCTGCACCAGCCTGGGCTTTTCCTACCCTGGCAGCCAATGTCCACAGCAGTGGGTTAGCTTCTTTCTTGTGCAGGTCTACAGGAGTGAGAAAGGTTTAGGGAGGTGGTGTGATTTGAGCTTTCCCAGAGTCCAAA